>NC_143448.1:11449772-11762727 GCF_987193195.1 Phasianus colchicus
AGCCTTGCCCTAATGAACACAAGCTAGAACGCTCTGCAAAACAGACTGTAACCCATTCTCTGCAGCCTGAAAGCCAGTCAGCTTTCTCAGAAAAGAGGATGCATTACTTGAAATACCTCAAGCAGAGGAGAGAGTATTTTATAAATGAATCCTGAGGTATAACTTCTCACCCTATAGGCCTATGGTAGTACATACACTTAAAAGAAAAGCCAAACACGTTAAATTTAGAGGCAGCCACTGTTCCAGCTTGCAGCTGAACATTCTGCCTGTAGCTCCAGTCTTTGTAACAGTTTACAGAACAGAAAAACACTTGTGATCCCACGGCTGGTTTTTGACGGATGCTCTTATCCTCACAGGAAGGCTGTAAGAACGACAACCAAGGACACTCTCAATAAGGAAGAGCAGAAGGAACAGACACAACACATGACACATTCGGTAAACATAATTTCTTACACGTTTGAATATACTTGCCAACATTCCCTTGGCTACCACAGAATCATAGAATAGCCTGGGTTGAAAGGGACCACAATGATCATCTAGTTTCAACTCCCCTGCTATGTGCAGGGTCACCTAGGCCAGGCTGCCCAGAGCCAAATCCAGCCTGGCTTTGAATACCTCCAGGGATGCGGCATCCACAACCTCCTTGGGCAACCTGTTCAGTGTGCCACCACCCTCTCCGGTCTGCTTGAACCTGAAAGGCTTTTATTTCCCCCGCTTGCTTCATCATTGATTTTTATTGCCATGAGCATTTTGCGCTTCCCAGGATACTCCCTTGTCACTAAGGGAGAGAATCAAGGAAACTTTTCCTGTGATCATGACAACAAACTACACACTAATGAGTTAGAAAGTCAAGGTTAAAATCTGCATTCTGACAAATTTATGGTGACCTTACCTCAGGTTGTAAAAGGAAAATGTATCCCCTACAGCTCTCACAAATCTGTGTGTTCTCTCCTTCTTTCACTCCTCATCTGTCCTGTGAGCTGTACCCAAAACTCCATTTTGTCTTCTTTCAGTTTCTTTGCTGCCTTTTGTATGAGGTCTATTTCCAGGTATCTTTCATCCAGATCATACTGAGGCCAATGTACCAAGCCTTCCCCATTGGGATTCCTGGAAACACAAAAGTGAAAAGTTACCTCTCCATTTGTGCTCTGACTTCTCAACCTGAGATCGTTCCAGAAGACTAACAGGAGCTCCGACTGCACGATTCTAGAACCTGAACTGATGGATGTTTTTATCAAAATGCTCATCACTGGAACAGCAAACATGTAATAATATTTGCCATTACTCTGGGATCTAATCCTCCGCTGCAGATCCAAATAGCTCTTGGATTTTATTTTGGATTGCGTGTTCATTTCCAGAGCTTTTCTTGCAATCATTAAGAAGAGAAACTATTGGTTTCGGTGCTTATCTTAGACTCTGCCACATTTACAGGAGCTACCATGCTGCTGCTGTGCTTCAGGCGACACAGACAAAACTAGAACTGCAGTTAGCACTATGGATCTCACCCGTTTCTAGCAAAGTTAGTCCAGTACTTCATAACAGTTCTGCTAAGTTTATTTTCTTCCTCTGTAGCATTCCCTGCAAAGTGAGAGAAGAAATGGCAATATTCAAAGATCAATGATCAGAAAGTCCAATCAATTCCAATACACTCTAACCAATTCCATGGCAAAGGGGCTGTGGATTAGATCATCTCTAAAGGTCCCTTCCAAGCCATACCATTCTACGGATCTACTTGTTACTCTGGGCTGTGGGAGTTCTACGTGAGCAGAGCAGATAAATTCATTGATGACAAGTAACTATTACCGGAAACAAAAAAAAACAGCTTATTTTGATTCCAGTGTTACTAAACAAATTCTATTCTGAATGTCCTCAGGTGAGTAAAATTAATAACAATGTTGATATAAAAATAATTGTTTTGCAAACACAGATACATCACCAGCTAAGAATGGCCATCCAAAGACAAAGGCAATCTCATCTCCATGATCTGCTTTTACAAACTCTGGTACGACACCTGCAGCTGAGCTTGGTCGATGCTGAAATTCATAAAAGTAGACTGGGTGGCCAGCATCTAACAGAAAATAAAATTAAAAATGAGAATGCTAGTATTGCAAAGGCCAGCAAATGCCAAATGCATTTGCATTGATGATAATGCATTTCACCACAAGCTACTTTGACAAAATAAAACACTAGCAGTTCTTCTGATAGCAAAGTGTGATACATACATAAAGTCCACAGACACACTCAAGAATGGAAGACAATGTTTGTTTGAGTAGATGCTGAATTAGGGACTCACCTCTATGGTATCTAGCCACTTCAATGGCAGCGAAAACAAACATGTGATCTCCTATTGCATCAAGAAGGCCATCTCGCACCTGAGCACGGCTCTCTGCTTTCCCTATGTATTCATTGAATACAAGATCAACCATGTCAGAAGTAAAACTCTGAAATGAACAAGAAAGGAACTTTTTATAAAAAGTGCCACCTCCATGTCTCTGGCTAGACTCCAAACATTACCATCTTTCAGAAAAAATCCCCTGCTGCGCCCAAGCAGACCTCACAGTTCACAGTGGTGCACCTTTACCTAACATAGATGTTCTTAGGGAGAAGAGATTGGAAAGATCAAAAAGGATGCCCTCAAATGCCATTAGAGAAAAAGCAACTGGTGATGCTAAGAGATAGATACGGAACTGTGTTCTTCCTCTTGTGGAAACAACCCTCGTAAGAGCAATGAAATCCTGCTGCATTTCATAAGATCCATTTCTTGCTGCAATCGGCCATAACTTACTCTCTTTCAGAAAAACCCTGGGCTCTGCCATCCCCAGATTATGATAGATTCCTATGGCTCTACATGATCCTTTATAAGTACTGGCTACGTTTATCAACTTCTTAATTCTTTCCTATTAATCTGCAATTTTTTGTTTAGTTTCAGGAGAGCACAAAGCAACCAGAAGGCTGAGAGCTTTGTAAAACACAGGGAAGCAAAACCTCCCCTGCATGTCTACACGCAGGTCTTCTGGTGGCATTTTAGGCATTCCGAGGTGTCCTTTCTAGTCTCCATGTGAAGCTTCAGAAAGGCTTATGAGTTCCGTAGGTGTTTTGACAAACCTGCTGGTAGAACACATATCTTGGATAACCTAGTGTATCTTGAATATCATCGGACCTATGTTTAGTTGCCTGCATTGCTTCTGGATTTCCACTGCGTTCCTTTTTAAAAAGATGGGGCATATAGGTTTGAGATTTGGAATATCTTCCATGTTGATCAGTCTCTGTCAGCAATACGAAATGCGAATATGGAATTATCCCAGTGAAGGAATAGCACTGGGGTATTCTGGAAATGGTCTCTCACCTCAAATGATAATACAAATGAGCTCTGTAACACTTGACGTGCAACTTGTTTGTCCAGACCATCTGTAAAATCAGGAAATTTCATTATCTGCATGACAAAGAGAATACACATTTATGAGGAAATCTTATATTCACAGGCTTATATTAAAAAATAACTATTTGAAGTCTCTTACTTTAGGAATTACCCATCTAAATTCACAGTTATTCACTCCTATTATATATGGGACTGGATTGATTGCTTTTTCAGACAGTAATTGCCTGGGACTCTTTGGAAAAAATACACCATCCACACATGAACTGATGAATAGCGGAACCTGGGGAAAAACAAACAAAGAAACATAGTAAAAGGTTCACCAAATGAACATATCAAGTGAAAATATAAGCAGTAGTGGTATTCAAGCTCCCTTATTATTCCTCAATAGATGCCTTGAACCAGAGATTTGCAAAGATTAGCATTGTGTTTAAATACTTGGGAAACGTAGGCTATTGTTAATTTATATCTCCTCTTAGTTAGAAGTGTCCTAGTATGAATGAATGGAGAGGTTAGAGAAAATCTAACCTCTACTTTGGAACTGCAAAGTAACAGGAAAACCAGGATGGTGGCAAGAAATTTAGAGGACAAAATGATGATGTTAAGTAATGTTCAGTTTCTCCAGGAGAAACTGTGACATCTCATACTCGTCTCTTCCCTTGACAGAACCTGACAGTGAAACACGTGTAGCTCAATGCCCAGACAGAGTTAAAGAGAAGGAACCTGTTCACAATTCTCAGGAGAGGTATTGCACAGTCGCAATGTTGTCAGATCCTGAAAACATAAAGAAGGGACAGATGTTAGATTGACTTCAAGTTCTCTTAATATTACAAGACATTTCAGCACGTTCTGTTACGATCAAATTTGAAATGCCCCTCATATACAAGGTATAATTTCACCTACCATTTTTAGAGTTATCTGTACTATCTCTTCCTCTGTTTTTCCTCTTAAGCATTCAACCAGAGCAGCAGAACTGGATTTTTCACAGCCAGATGCAGCAGCAATTCTCTGCAATCAATATAAATGAGTCACATTCGCATTTACTAATTTTCCTTATACTTCCCATACAAGGGCTCTATGTGCCACTGAGTCAGGAGACCAGACTAGGAAGACTGGGGGGGGGGGGCGGAAGGGTATCAAAATTTCTCAAAAAGGACCATCAAAGCCAGAAGTAATTCAGCTGTTTGAATATGATCATGTAGATGATAAATAAAAAGCACATTACACCCTTCTCAATGATGCATAGTCTTTTTGAATGAAGTAATGCTATTTCTCAGCTGTCCTTAGACAGATAGACCTCAGTGCAACGCTGCCTCCTTTACATCCCAGGTTAGCAAAACAAAGCTCTTGGAGGTTGTTTCTCACAGATGACAAATTGGGATGACTTGGGCTCTTCTTTTTAGTGATAACTAGGCTGAACAAAGTTTTGTTCCTTTGAGCACATCAGGCACCAGGCGGGAGGGAAAGAGAACAGTATTTGGATCTGGTGCCATTTTCCTGTCAAAAATAGCAGCTCAACTATTACTGCAGACAGTGTACTGCTGTGCATTTCCTACTCACTCACTGACTTCTCTCTTTGCTTCCTCGCTCTTCTGCTTTCACGCAGACATCTGAGGATCTTTGGGTATTTTTTAAAGCAAAGTTTCACTCAATGTGTATTACTGCAAACAGGAATACTGTCTCTAATGAAGGTGATTGAAATTCCACAGGAAAAAAAAAATCTAGATCCAAAACTATCTGAAAATTAAATATGCCACAAAATACCCACTTGTGCTTCTTCCTCAGGCTTCTCAGTGAAAAACCTGTTTGCAGTACCACTCTCTGAAATGGCCTTGTGGAACAAGCCCTTTGCCAGTGGAGACAAGACCTGGAAAAAAAAAAGCACTATCCAGAAACAAGAACAAGCATTACTGGAAATGCATTCTAATCACGGACATAGGATTTCAATATCAGAAACTGCCTTTTTTGAAAAAAATGTCATCTGAGTGTTACTCTGTAGCCTCTGATCAGAGTTCTGCTGTGCAAAGGTCTCTGGCAGCATTAACGGGGGTAAGTTCACTCCTTCCCTTTCCCTTCTCATAAAACTTTGCTTACAAGACTTCATGGAAGAACACTGCATGCCACATATCAATCAAGTATAAATCTGTCCAGCAGACTGGCTGTGCTGCAGAAGGGGAAAAACAACTCTAAGAGAGAAGTCAGGAGCAAACAGACAGTCAAATTTGAAGAGGACAGATAACATTTAGGGTTCCAAATGACATCATCTGGGTACAAAAGAACAATTCCAACAGTCAGAAGCTGCACTGTTATTACGTTGTATACCAGACTGAGGTGATGTCTGGTTTACCTGAAAACTACACATTTTTTCTCCATGATTTTTCATCAATCACTGAATCACAGAATCGTAGGGGTTGGAAGGGACCTCCAGAGACCATCGAGTCCAACCCCCTGCCAAAGCAGGATCCCTACACCAGGTCGCACAAGTAGGTATCCAGGCGTGTCTTGAATATCTCCAGAGAAGGAGACTCCACAACCTCCCTGTGCAGCCTGTTCCAGTGCTCCGTCACCTCACCATAAAGAAGTTCTTGCGCACATTGGTGCGGAACTTCCTATGCTGCAGTTTCTGGCCATTTCCCCTTGTCCTGTCTCCACACACTGCTGAAAAGAGTCTGGCCTTGCCACTCTGCCCCCCACACCTTAGATATTTATAGACCTGGATCAGGTCCCCTCTCAGTCTTCTTTTCTCAAGGCTAAACAGACCCAGTTCACTTAGCGGAGATGCTCCAGGCCCTTCACCATCTTTGTGGCCCTCTGCTGGACTCTTTTCAAGAGATCCCTGTCTTTTTTGTACTGGACAGAACTGGACACAGTATTCCAGATGAGGCCTTACCAGGGCAGAGTAGAGGGGGAGGATCACCTCCCTTGATCTGCTGGCCAGACTCTTTTTAATGCACCCCAGAATGCCATTGGCCTTTTTGGCCACAAGTGCACACTGCTGGCTCATGGCCAAGCTGTCGTCCACCAGGACACCCAGGTTCCTCTCCACAGAGCTCCTCTCCAGCAGGTCATCCCCCAACCTGTACCGGTGCATGCAATTATTCCTCCCCAGATGCAAGACTCTACACTTGCTTTTGTTAAACCTCATTTGGTTTCTTACTGCCCAGCTCTCCAGCCTGTCCAGGTCTCGCTGAATGGCAGCACAGCCTTCGGGCGTGTCAGCCAATCCTCCCAACTTCGTATCATCAGCAAACTTGCTGAGGGTGGCCACTATCCCCTCATCAAGGTCATTGATGAAGATGTTGAACAGGACCAGACCCAGCACCGACCCCTGGGGAACACCGCTGGTTACAGGTCTCCAACTGGACTCTGCACCGCCAATGACAACCCTCTGTGCTCTGCCAGTCAGCCAGTTCTCAACCCACCTCACTGTCCACTCATCTATCCCGCACTTCCTCAGCTTTTTTATAAGAATGTCGTGGGAGACAGTATTAAATGCCCTGTTGTAATCAAGGTAGACTACATCCACTGCTCTCCTCCCATCCACCCAGTCAGTGACAACATCATAGAAAGCTACCAGATTGGTCAAGCATGATCTCCCCCTGGTGAACCCATGCTGACTACTCCTGATAACCTCCTTCTCTTCCAGTTGTCTGGAGATGGCATCCAGCACAAGCTGTTCCATCACCTTTCCAGGGACAGAGATGAGGCTGACTGGCCTGTAATTACCTGGATCTTCCTTCTTGCCCTTTTTGAAGACTGGAGTGACACTGGCTATCCTCCAGTCCTCAGGCACCTCCCCCATTCTCCAAGACCTCTCGAAGATGACAGAAAGCGATTCAGTAATCACCTCTGCCAGCTTCCTCAGCAGCCGTGGATGCACCCCATCGGGTCCCATGGATTTATGAACATTGGTGTTGCCTAGGCACTCTTGGACTGCATCTTCCCTGACTAAAGGGAAGTCTTCCATTCCCCAGACCCTCTCACTAACCTCCGGGGTCCGGAATTCCCGAGGGAGAGCTTTTTCATTGAAGACAGAAGTAAAGAAGGCATTCAGTATCTCAACCTTCTCAGCATCCCCTGTTACCAGAACACCCCCCTCACTTAGTAGGGGAGCCACATTCTCCCTAGTCTTCCTTTTACTGTTAACATACTTAAAAAAGCCTTTTTTATTATCCTTTGTCACCTTTGCCAGATTCAATTCCAGGCGGGCTTTAGCCTTCCTCATCGCATCCCTGCAGGCCCTGACAACATTTCTATATTCTTCCCAAGTGGTCAGACCCTTTTTCCACATTTCATGAACCTTCTTCTTCCCTTTGAGTTTGTGCACGAGCTCCTTGCTCATCCACACAGGTCTCCTGCCACCCTTTCCTAATTTCTTGCTCACAGAGACACACTGATCCTGAGCTTGGAAGAAGAGCTGTTTAAATGCCGACCAGCTCTCACAGGCCCCCTTCTAACACCCTAGCCCATGGGATAGCTCCAAGTAGTTCCCGGAAGAGATCAAAGTTGGCTCTCCTAAAGTCCAGGGTAGCAATCTTACTTTTCACTTTACTTCTTCCACTCAAGATCTTGAACTCCACCATCTCATGGTCACTACAACCCAAGCTGCCCCTGACCTTTACTTCCTTGACAAGCGCTTCCTTATTAGTGAGAATAAGGTTCAGCAACACCCCTCCCCTCGTCAGTTCTTCCACCTGCATCAGAAAGTTGTCCTCAACACACTGCAGGAACTGTCTGGACAGCACGTGCCTGGCCACATTGCTTATCCAGCAAATATCTGGATAATTGAAGTCCCCCATAAGCACTAGCACCTGGGATCGTGACGCTGCTTCCAGTTGCTTATGGAAGGCCTCATCAACCTCCTCCTGCTGATCAGGAGGCATGTAGTACACACGTGTCAGCCACACCAGCCCTCCCCTTGATTTTCACCCACAAGCTCTCCACTGCTACAACATGTCCCTCAGGTGGTGTTCAATACATTCTAGCTGCTCTCTCACATAAAGAGCAACTCCACCACCCCGCCTCACCAGCCCATCTTTCCTAAAAAGCACATAGCCCTCCATGACAACATTCCAGTCATGCGAGCTGTCCCACTATATCTCCGTGACTGCAATGAGATCCTAGCCATGTGACCGCACACAGATCTCCAACTCTTCCTGTTTATTTCCCATACTGCGCGCATTAGTGTACAGACACTTTAGGGAAGCAGCATCCCCCTGCCACTCTCCATCCCTTTGAATTCCACCCTCATCACCTGTCAAGCTCTGTTTTGAGCCTCGAACTACCCGCTCAACCCCAGCAGCCCTCATTTTGTCCCCTTACCTCTAATGTACTAAGAGTGACTATGGACAGTGGGGTTTTTTTGCCAAATAATAAACATTCATGCCTGTGATGAACTTACCAGAGCAGATACACTGATTCCCCCTGCAGATTCTCCAGAGATGGTGACAGATCCCGGGTCTCCTCCAAAGTGTATGATATTTTCCTGAATCCACTGAAGAGCTGCCACTTGGTCCAAATACCCCCAGTTACCACGAGCATGCCTATCACCAGTGCTAGAAAGAAAGAACAGACTTCATTAAATGCTTGATGGAGAAAAAATCAACACTGAGATAAATACAATGCGCAGGATAAGGAATCAGCTGTGAAGGAGCCTCTCTACGTAATTTAAAATGAATTGGCTTGAAAAGGGTTGAGATTGGACCAGCAATCAAGCCAGAACAGTCTCTGAAGCAGATCTGGAACTTGCATGTCGCTCCCAACTGTTGCATGTGCAGTTAAGAAATAGAGAGTTTATTTGCAAAAGTGGGCCTCTACAGGCCTTAACACAAAGGATTTGCACACAGCATTTTTGAAATTTTTTTATCAAAATCAAAGACAGCATATCTTACCTAAAGTATCCAACTATACCCAATCTGTACTGAATTGCCACAACAACCACGTTGTCAAAGGCTGCTAATGCTGAGCCATCATAGGATGATGCTGCTCCAAGAACTAATCCACCTCCATGGATCCATACAAAGACCTGGAAGGGGAAAAAACAGAAACAGCTCAACACAGGGAAGAACTCCTTGAGATACAGACTAAATATCCTAGTTTGTGCTGCTTTACTCTTGAGTCCTTCAGATTACATTTCACAAATGGTCAATGTCTTTGAAATTGGAGGCTGGCAGCCTCACAACAGGCACTGATTTCATTAAATACTTGAATTTTACCAGTGCCCCTGCAGGAAATCAAGCACTGCCTATGTAAAAAAATCAGTAAGATTTTATTTGTCAATCGTTAAAAACTGCACATGCTGTGCAGGTTGCAAGTTTGCAGTACAAGTACTGTAATCCTCAGAAAGCTGTCTGAAGATTCAGGGAGAGGCTCAATCTGTCACATCAAATCACAGAAGCCATCAAGCCTGCTAGAGGTTTTGTAATGATTTTCCTTACTGGTAGCTTGTCCTGTTTTTCTGTAGGAACAGGTGTATATATATTCAGGTATAAGCAATCTTCAGACATCTGGAGACGAACATTTTCTTTTCCATTAGTAACAAGATCTGATTCAAACTCCCCTACTTTTTTTTGCTGCAGACACCTGAAAAAATAAGAGAAATAACAATCAATGGAAAAAACAAAAATGCCAAAGCTATAGAGTGAAGGGTTTTTTGCAAAGTACAAAACTCTGGTACATTTCTCGATCGCTGGCAACAGAAAACACACTGTTAAGTTTTGTTTCTCAATATGTTTTCATCCATTAAGCTTGCATGGTAAGGCCTATAAAAAGGGGCAGCAGTCCAGAGCAGTACAGTTTGACAACAAACACAGTTTTGCATGGTTCAGAACATTACAGAAGTATAGTTGCAGATGGATACAGCTATAAATCACTTCCAATAAAATGCATAATACTTATTATGAAACTTCAGCAGCTCTTTGTATTGCAGTTATTAGGGTAGAGTTAGCAAAGCAGGGCAGCAGTACAACTGGAGTTTCTTACATGTCCCGTTAACCATGTGACTCATCAGCATTTTATTCCAACTTTTTCTCAGCTTCTTTCTGCTTCTGCTTCAAAGCCGCACACCTTAAAAACATAACCAAATGCTCACAAAAGACCACACTGTCAGTCAGGTGTTGGTCCATATTGGCTCAGTTGTCATGCCTATTAGAGAGCACTCAATGAAACAGTAGCTTAGAAAGATTTCTTCAGAAATCCATTCACTGAAGCAGATCTGAGAGTAGGTGAGAGGACACCAAGGAATTTACCCTAGTGGCTTTTGATCAGCCTGAGTACCAGCATGCTCAAACTGCAGGTAACATAAAAATCATTGAGAACATAAAAGCTTTTCTTCCTGCTTTACTTACATTGGTGGGTAGGAAGTGGCATCTCTGACACCTTTCCACGGCTCAGGAGGCTGGGGTTCAGAAAACCTCAGTGGTCCAACAGGAGGCTTAGCAAAAGGAAGTCCCAGAAAGACATTTACGCTCCTCTCAGCCGCATCAACTTTGATTTGGTATCCTCGGGCAGTCCCATATTTGGTCACCACTTCTGGTTGCTCTGCTTTTTGCCCTGCGGGTTGCGTGCACAACATCGCATCACGGATTGGTCTCCTAGTGAGCAACTGACAGCTTTCTAAGAGCTTTGGCTACCTGAATGTGCACCTTCTGCTTGTTTCAACAACTCTCTGTCAAACACAAGCCTTCAACAAACGCTAATCGCTGGAGCTGACTTAAGTTCAGCCTTCATTCTGATAGTGTTCCCAGGTATGATCTCCCTCAGCCATACCGTGCCGGCAGCATATCATGTGCTTACTCTCCACACGCATCAGTAACCGTGGGTAGATTGTTGTTACTCAAAAGTCCACCGGATTGCCCTCATAAAGAAAAGGCATTTCCTGATCTAGAAAAGGATCTGTGAGTGCACAAAACACACTTGGGAATCTGGATAGAACCTACAGACAAACAAAAAACAACTTCTGCCACACCTGAAAACAGTCAGGCACTCACACATTCAGGTAAGATTTGCTTAAATCTCAGTATGAAATTTATCAGAATCAACACCAAACATGGCATATTGGAGTCTCTGACTCAGCAGACAAAATTTCACAATACGAATTTACTTTTGCTAGCTGCACATGAAAAAAAAAAACGAGACAAATGCCTGAAAGCAGACCAGAGAGAGAAACAAAGAGCTCTTTGCTGTTCAGACCTCAGTGGAAAACATTTTGGAAGCTTACCAGTAGCTACGAGTGCTGTGAGCCCGGCAGTGAGGATCAAGGACAGCAGCGTGTTCTTCTCAGTTGCCATTCTGCAGCCTGCTCACACACTTCCCGACTCTGTGCACTGCCTTTAGTACTCTGAAAGAATAGCTGTTGCGCAAGACAAACACTGATAAGGAAAAGCAGTGCTCAAGCTGTGAACCGAATTGGCCGGGGCCGGCCTTGAACAACTGTCATGACAGAATGGCACTGCTCCAAGGGGAGCGTAATGCAGCTTATCCGTACATGGGAATAGGGGAACCCACAAGTCTCATACCAGCTGCCTAGGGCTCCTTATGACTGCTCTTCACAGAACTTCAGGCAGCAGGGATTTGCTTAAAAATGCACTGGAAGCAGTCCTCAGAACACCAGCAGATTCTTCCTGCTGCAGAACTGCTACCATTACCGTCTGTAACAATTAAGTCAGCACTGACTTTCACTGCACAGAGAACAAACCAGGAAAACTCTCCTACTAATGCATACTTTTTGACAAAAGCAATACAGGAGAAATCCTAGCTTTTCCTGCAGGGTCAATGCTCCACCCGCCACTCAGTCCTGTGCACTCAGAAATGTTTAGCTGGTATCTCACCATACACGAGTTTTGCAACAGCTAAGAGAGGTTTTCTCCATTACTGCAGTACAGGAGCCGTATGCAAGGGTTTGAGTGTAAGAACACATTTAACCCCTCTGAGACATCAGGAGGGTTTACTTCCATGTGAACTCACATCTACCACTAAGAAAGTGCTGAATAGAAGTAGATTGCCATTCTGTAACTAGGTGGCTGTGTTTGATTTTTGTTCCCAGGCTCTGACTTTGTTTTCCTGGCTCTTTTTTTACTTTTTCTCTTTTTCTTTTTCTTTTGGCCTGCGTCAATAGATCTTACCCTTGTAAGCCTGTTTTGCAATCACATGTCATGAAAATAATTCTCAGTTGCCAGAGACAGCACTTCTGTAGATTATTTTAGTGACTCACTTTTTTTTCAGCTATGTGTGCCCCAAATCCAGTGATTAGATTAGTTCTACACAATGTATGAAGCACACGCAGTCCTGTGTGCTGAAGCTCTGTTTGTGTGTTCAGAAAAGATGCTTTACTCCACACCCAACTGGTGACTGGTCACAGTTCATAAACAGTGTAGACAGGAGCTTCTTGGTAGACTTTTTCAGGCTGCGTAGATGTTCTTGGAGAGCCTTTTTTTCTTGTACTGTTTCTCAAAAGTAAAGGTCGTGCCATGAAAACTGGGCTGTCTTTATTCTGCACGTTTAGTCATAAAGTTCTTGTCTGATCCGTGTATGCACAGATAAAGGCAACAACTGAAAACAGGAGCCTGGAGCTCAAATACTGGGGACGTTTAGCATAAACTACCCACTACTTATTTGTGTGATAAATGTTTCCTGCAAACAAAGGGCAAAACTCCAGAGCAGTAAACTCTGCACTCTGTTTGCCTGGTTGAGTATCACTGCAAATTCTCTCAGGGTGGCCACTTACATTGGACTGCTGAGGTTCCCTGCGTTAGTAAACTGGCTCTGCGCAAGGTGAAACTACAGGAATCCCTGCTTGTGACAGCTGGCTTCCATCCTGATGGGCATGCATGCCCCAACTAGCCTGTAACCCACAAACGACAGGAGGAACCCTGTGCTATAAGGCCAAATAGCTGTGCTGCACTCATTGCTCTCTCCTTTTGCTGAAGCAAACCTGATTGATTTCCACAAGCAATTTTTTTGTTCTATGTTCTGATCTTTCTGGTTTCTCAAAGCACCACCCACTCCAGTTTGCTTTATTGTTCCCCTTCACTCATTACTCTGCCTTTCAAGCTTTACTCTTCAACCTTTTTCTGCTGCGCTCTCTTTTTTCTGCTCATGTACACATTCTGCAAAATGTCTCAGCCCCTATCCCATTTTCATCCCGTCCATAAAGAACATGGTATCCAACTTGAAGGTCAAAGGTAGCTGCTATCTTGACTTTACTCCCTGTGCACACGCTATCTGTACACTCTGCTGAACTCGCGTAATAAAATAAACAAAATGGGTCTAAATCTTTACCACCTTGGCTACAGAGCCTTTGGCCAAAGGATCTACCAGCTGGACTTAGACTTCTGCAAATGTGGAGATCCTTACTCTAAGGGACATAAACTAAACTAGTGGAATCAGGAAACAGTGCTACATACCTGCAAAGTGGAATTCGTGGATGCTGCTTGGAATTTCATTTTAATGGAGAGCATTTTGCAGTTTATGTTCAATCAATGAACAACACACAAGTCATAAAACGGGTGAGAAAAATGCTGGCATGTGGTGACATTTACCTCCTGCACCCTACTGTGCTGCTACCTGTCTTGATTTCAGTAGTTGAAAAATAGAGACAAATCTCATGTTTATGGGCCCATAGCTAAAAGAGAGCCCACAAAGACATTTAGATTCAAGTATATAGGGCAGAAATGTTCAGATATCTGCATTTAAAGCAGGGTCACTTCATTATTTTTTTTAAATTCAGCCTCTGGTGAAGAATAAATGAAGCTGAAACACATAAAACCTAGCTTCATAGCTTCAGCTATGAAAATTTTAACACTGTCTGCTTTACTTGTGGCAATCTCACTCCAGGGTATCTCTGGGACGGAACAGAGCATCAGAGCTATTATTCACTGCTAAGCAGACGTGAATAAAATCACTTGACGTTATCTCATGAGTTAATTTAGCACTGTGCTTACATTTAAGCAGTCCGTTCCTCTGCGCTTCTCTGCATGCACACACAACACAAGCATGTGTTCTGTGCATATACATACAATGCTGCCTGGTTTTCTCCTTTTAAAAGGAGGAGTACAGCTCCTAAAGGGAAGAGTGCATGAAATCAAAATAAATCAAGATTATTTTTCCTTGCCAAAACACATTTACTAAAACAAAGAACAATTTGGGAAGAAAGAGATCGGGAACTCTGCCATGTTTGCTGCAGTCAAGTAATTCAGAAAGAAGAGATGGCTGGAGAGAACAGTAGGATATGAGTAGCTGGGAACAATCTTACATTCCTGCAGAGCTACAGAAGGGAGATTAAAGACGGGCAAGGGAAGGAAAAACAGGAGTAGCGCCCACAACTCCCACATAGCTGCACAAAGCTGCTGGAAGGTAGCAGTACGGTCAGCAAGATGGCTGGGGTAGCTGGAGCAGCCTCAGAGTAACACATGAGAAGCAATGCTGAAACGATGTGATCCAGACTTGTTCTTGGCAGTCCAAACTGAAATGGGCACTGGAGTAATTCTGGAAGATGAAATCTCTCTCCAGTGCCAGTAACGAAGGCCTGTGACGCAGAGCTAAGAGACACTGGAACTGACAGATGGCACAGAGCGCAGCCTAGAGCACCGTGTAAATAAAGCACCATGGAAAATACGGAAAGCACAAAGCTAGCGCTACCCCTCTTGATCCGTCTAAGGCAGTTATTGCTAATTTAAAAAGAAAGAAACTCAGGGTCGTGGAGACTGTTTCTCCCCTTTCCTGATAACTACGAGCAATGTGAATTCCAGCACTGCACTGCTGTTCCAGACGAGGTACTGCAACTGTCAGAAACGTACTGCTATCTCAACTGTAAAACTCACTCACAGAACAGAACTGTCCTCAAAAATTTCAGAGGACATTTCTGTGTGTGCATCAGACCAAAACCTCAGGAACATCACCGTATCTTTGACATGAGAAAGACAGTTTTACTTGCAAAACACGTCTTTATTGATTAAACGTGATTAACACAACATTGCTGCCAAATGCTTCTTCAGCAATGGCAAAGCTGCAGAAAAACCTGAGGAGCAGACAGATCTGTTAACTATATTGAATAGGGGAGGCTTCTGCTGTGGACACGAACCGAGGGAAAAGCAAAGGATCACAAAGTGGAAATCGATCCACTGCCATAATTACAGCGAATAAGCGTAAATATGAGAACTGCGACGAAAAGGTGGAAGGAAGGGACACGTTATTTTATCCTCAAAAATATTTTAAATAATTCCTTTTGCTATCCTAAATACTATGCCTATCATGTATGCTTAGACAGTAAATTATAGCTCTAGATTAGCTTTCTTGTTTTCCATTCTTTTCCTAGTTGGCTTTTCAAACATCTCCTTTTCCCAGAAGTCTACCTTCTTTTCCTTCAGCTTTCTGGCTTTCCTTTGTCTTAGATTTATCTCCAAGTATTCTTCATTTAGATTATGCAAGGGCCATTCAGCCAGACCTTCCCCATTAGGATTCCTGTAAACGGTGAGAAAGAAAGAGAAAAATCCTGAACTTTGTTAGCAATCCAGAAATCATCAAGAGAAGATTTCAGGACTGCTGATGAACAGGATCAGCATAATTATTCTACAGGCAGTGGAACTGAGGTACGAGGAAGTGAAAGGATTTGCCTGTATCCCTCCAGGTAACCAGAAACACAACCAATAAATCAATAAACAAAAACATGTCTCCTGAGGCCCACTACTACTGAGGAAATGGGCCACATTGTTTAGTTCCATAGATCTCATCCTAGCTTTGTGGAACTGAAATTCTCTGCTCTGACTATGACGAGGCAAAGGTTTCTTCATTCTGATTCAAGAGTATGGAATGCCAATCGTCAACTTTTCAAGAATATTCCCTTAGAACCAGTTACATGTACAACCACATGTAAATACACCTCAACATATCACAAGGAATATCTGCTATTAGATTGCTTTCCTTATAAATCTGAGAAAAAAGCAAGAGAACTGCACAGCGTTCTCCAGTTGTCCTCTAAGAGCAGGATATTATAAGTAATATGTTAATAAAGATATTAAAAAGTAGATGCAAAATGTAAGCTCAATCAAATGACTCTAGTAACAGATTAATTCATGCTTTTTACAACAGCTGGATTGCTCTAAAGTTCACGGCAGTAAATGGAAACAATTCAGTTTGCACGGACTTTGAAATAGACTATGAGCTACTCTGAAAATGACAGTCATGAAAGAAGAAAAAGTGTGGAAAAGCTTTATATATCTCATTCTCATGTTCTTCTTTCAAAATGAGAACTGTACCCAATCTGTTTCATGGGAAAGAAAGGACTGCTTTCTACTTTCTTTAGGCATAAGCATGTAGTGGGAAGTGCTGGATTCGCAACATTCCTGAGGAGGTGGTACCTTTCACTGAACCATTCAGTGGTCAGCACATTAGTTTGGGCTGTGGCACAAAGGATTCTGCCTGAAAGAACCTGAGCCCACACTTCTAAAACGCTACGAGAATGACCTAACTGTTATTGCAAAGGCAATTTGGAGGGCATGCTCCTAATTCTTCCTCAATGGACCAGTTCCATTTTTTTAAAAAGATGACCAATTGACTGAGTCACGTCACAAAGGGACTTCAACCCAGGCCTGGTTCACGTTTTCATTTTTTGGCAGTGTGTACATATGTAAACAATTATTTTCAAGGGGGAAACACATAAAGGGCAATACTTCATAGAAATAAAAACAAAAGATCTCTGCTGGACACCTTGAGAGCACATAAGTAATGGCATCCACTGCCATCGAACCTGCGTGATGCATTAGTTTCACAAAAACACAGTCAAACATCCCACTAGTTTTATGCCTTTGTTCCCCTCTATTTTTTCATGTTTGAATGACAAATACATAAGAATGTAAGTTTTTTTTAAACTGATATGCATTACGTTCATTATTTATTTTGTATGCAGCCCATGGCAATTCCTGTTGGCTCAGTGTGGCTCAGGCGAGCCAAAAGATTGGACAACCATGCTTTAACCTAGGTTTTAGATCTCCATGCTGAAAATGAAACAGAGGAGTTCCAGCCTTGCCCTAATGAACACAAGCTAGAACGCTCTGCAAAACAGACTGTAACCCATTCTCTGCAGCCTGAAAGCCAGTCAGATTTCTCAGAAAAGAGGACGCATTACTTGAAATACCTCAAGCAGAGGAGAGAGTATTTTATAAATGAATCCTGAGGTATAACTTCTCACCCTATAGGCCTATGGTAGTACATACACTTAAAAGAAAAGCCAAACACGTTAAATTTAGAGGCAGACACTGTTCCAGCTTGCAGCTGAACATTCTGCCTGTAGCTCCAGTCTTTGTAACAGTTTACAGAACAGAAAAACACTTGTGATCCCACGGCTGGTTTTTGACGGATGCTCTTATCCTCACAGGAAGGCTGTAAGAACGACAACCAAGGACACTCTCAATAAGGAAGAGCGGAAGGAACAGACACAACACATGACACATTCGGTAAACATAATTTCTTACACGTTTCAATATACTTGCCAATATTCCCTTGGATACCACAGAATCATAGAATAGCCTGGGTTGAAAGGGACCACAATGATCATCTAGTTTCAACTCCCCTGCTATGTGCAGGGTCACCTAGGCCAGGCTGCCCAGAGCCAAATCCAGCCTGGCTTTGAATGCCTCCAGGGATGCGGCATCCACAACCTCCTTGGGCAACCTGTTCAGTGTGCCACCACCCTCTCCGGTCTGCTTGAACCTGAAAGGCTTTTATTTCCCCCGCTTGCTTCATCATTGATTTTTATTGCCATGAGCATTTTGCACTTCCCAGGATACTCCCTTGTCACTAAGGGAGAGAATCAAGGAAACTTTTCCTGTGATCATGACAACAAACTACACACTAATGAGTTAGAAAGTCAAGGTTAAAATCTGCATTCTGACAAATTTATGGTGACCTTACCTCAGGTTGTAAAAGGAAAATGTATCCCCTACAGCTCTCACAAATCTGTGTGTTCTCTCCTTCTTTCACTCCTCATCTGTCCTGTGAGCTGTACCCAAAACTCCATTTTGTCTTCTTTCAGTTTCTTTGCTGCCTTTTGTATGAGGTCTATTTCCAGGTATCTTTCATCCAGATCATACTGAGGCCAATGTACCAAGCCTTCCCCATTGGGATTCCTGGAAACACAAAAGTGAAAAGTTACCTCTCCATTTGTGCTCTGACTTCTCAACCTGAGATCGTTCCAGAAGACTAACAGGAGCTCCGACTGCACGATTCTAGAACCTGAACTGATGGATGTTTTTATCAAAATGCTCATCACTGGAACAGCAAACGTGTAATAATGTTTGCCATTACTCTGGGATCTAATCCTCCGCTGCAGATCCAAATAGCTCTTGGATTTTATTTCAGATTGGATTTCCAGAGTTTTTCTTGCAATCATCGAGAAGAGAAACTATTGGTTTCAGTGCTTATCTTAGACTCTGCCACATTTACAGGAGCTACCATGCTGCTGCTGTGCTTCAGGCGACACAGACAAAACTAGAACTGCAGTTAGCACTATGGATCTCACCCGTTTCTAGCAAAGTTAGTCCAGTACTTCATAACAGTTCTGCTAAGTTTATTTTCATCCTCTGTAGCATTCCCTGCAAAGTGAGAGAAGAAATGGCAATATTCAAGATCAATAATCAAAAAACATCAGTCCAACCAATTCCATGGATTCTATTATTTCTAAAAAAAATTCTATTCTGAATGTCCTCAGGTGAGTAAAATTAATAACAATGTTGATATAAAAAGAATTGTTTTGCAAACACAGATACATCACCAGCTAAGAACGGCTTTCCAAACACAAAGGCAATCTCATCTCCATGATCTGCTTCTACAAACTCTGGTACGACACCTGCAGCTGAGCTTGGTCGATGCTGAAATTCATAAAAGTAGACTGGGTGGCCAGCATCTAACAGAAAATAAAATTAAGAATGAGAATGCTAGTATTGCAAGGGCCAAATGCATTTGCATTGATGATAATGCATTTCACCACAAGCTACTTTGACAAAATAAAACACTAGCAGTTCTTCTGATAGCAAAGTGTGATACATACATAAAGTCCACAGACACACTCAAGAATGGAAGACAATGTTTGTTTGAGTAGATGCTGAATTAGGGACTCACCTCTATGGTATCTAGCCACTTCAATGGCAGCGAAAACAAACATGTGATCTCCTATTGCATCAAGAAGGCCATCTCGCACCTGAGCACGGCTCTCTGCTTTCCCTATGTATTCATTGAATACAAGATCAACCATGTCAGAAGTAAAACTCTGAAATGAACAAGAAAGGAACTTTTTATAAAAAGTGCCACCTCCATGTCTCTGGCTAGACTCCAAACATTACCATCTTTCAGAAAAAATCCCCTGCTGCGCCCAAGCAGACCTCACAGTTCACAGTGGTGCACCTTTACCTAACATAGATGTTCTTAGGGAGAAGAGATTGGAAAGATCAAAAAGGATGCCCTCAAATGCCATTAGAGAAAAAGCAACTGGTGATGCTAAGAGATAGATACGGAACTGTGTTCTTCCTCTTGTGGAAACAACCCTCGTAAGAGAAATGAAATCCTGCTGCATTTCATAAGATCCATTTCTTGCTGCAAACGGCCATAACTTACTCCCTTTCAGAAAAACCCTGGGCTTTGCCATCCCCAGATTATGATAGATTCCTATGGCTCTACATGATCCTTTATAAGTACTGGCTATGTTTATCAACTTCTTCATTCTTTCCTATTAATCTGCAATTTTTAGTTTCCTAGATTCAGGAGAGCACAAAGCAACCAGAAGGCTGAGAGCTTTGTAAAACACAGGGAAGCAAAATCTCCCCTGCATGTCTACATGCAGGTCTTCTGGTGGCATTTTAGGCATTCCGAGGTGTCCTTTCTAGTCTCCTTGTGAAGCTTCAGAAAGGCTTGTGTGTTCTGCAGGTGTTTTGACAAACCTGCTGGTAGAACGCATATCTTGGATAACCTAGTGTATCTTGAATGTCATGGGACCTATGTTTAGTTGCCTGCATTGCTTCTGGATTTCTACTGCATTCCTTTTTAAAAAGATGGGGCATTTAGGTTTGAGATTTGGAATATCTTCCATGTTGATCAGTCTCTGTCAGCAATACGAAATGCAAATATGGAATTATCCCAGTGAAGGAATAGCACTGGGGTATTCTGGAAATGGTCTCTCACCTCAAATGATAATACAAATGAGCTCTGTAACACTTGACGTGCAACTTGTTTGTCCAGACCATCTGTAAAATCAGGAAATTTCATTATCTGCATGACAAAGAGAATACACATTTATGAGGAAATCTTATATTCACAGGCTTATATTAAAAAATAACTATTTGAAGTCTCTTACTTCAGGAATTATCCATCCAAACTCACAGTTATTCACTCCTATTATATATGGGACTGGATTGATTGCTTTTTCAGACAGTAATTGCCTGGGACTCTTTGGAAAAAATACACCATCCACACATGAACTGATGAATAGCGGAACCTGGGGAAAAACAAACAAAGAAACATAGTAAAAGGTTCACCAAATGAACATATCAAGTGAAAATATAAGCAGTAGTGGTATTCAAGCTCCCTTATTATTCCTCAATAGATGCCTTGAACCAGAGATTTGCAAAGATTAGCATTGTGTTTAAATACTTGGGAAACGTAGGCTATTGTTAATTTATATCTCCTCTTAGTTAGAAGTGTCCTAGTATGAATGAATGGAGAGGTTAGAGAAAATCTAACCTCTACTTTGGAACTGCAGAGTAACAGGAAAACCAGGATGGTGGCAAGAAATTTAGAGGACAAAATTATGATGTTAAGTAATGTTCAATTTCTCCAGGAGAAACTGTGACATCTCATACTCGTCTCTTCCCTTGACAGAACCTGACAGTGAAACACGTGTAGCTCAATGCCCAGACAGAGTTAAAGAGAAGGAACCTGTTCACAATTCTCAGGAGAGGTATTGCACAGTCGCAATGTTGTCAGATCCTGAAAACATAAAGAAGGGACAGATGTTAGATTGACTTCAAGTTCTCTTAATATTACAAGACATTTCAGCACGTTCTGTTACGATCAAATTTGAAATGCCCCTCATATACAAGGTATAATTTCACCTACCATTTTTAGAGTTATTTGTTCTATCTCTTCCTCTGTTTTTCCTCTTAAGCATTCAACCAGAGCAGCAGAACTGGATTTTTCACAGCCAGATGCAGCAGCAATTCTCTGCAATCAATATAAATGAGTCACATTCGCATTTACTAATTTTCCTTATACTTCCCATACAAGGGCTCTATGTGCCACTGAGTCAGGAGACCAGACTAGGAAGACTGGGGGGGGGGAAGGGTATCAAAATTTCTCAGAAAGGACCATCAAGTATTTCAGCTGTAAATGCCGAGATAGGAGTCTTTCCTAACCCTTCATGTTGTGGGCTGAGTAGAAAGACAAAACTAACTCCTCCAGAATGTCTCCATTCACTAACAGATCAAGGTAGTTGTTCTGGTATGTAACAAGTAGGGCTAAGTCTGGATGGCATAAGGTAGTTAGAGTAATGCATACATAGAATATCACCATGTAGATGATAAATAAAGAGCACATTACACCCTTCTCAATGATGCATAGTCTTTTTGAATGAAGTAATGCTATTTCTCAGCTGTCCTTAGATAGACCTCAGTGCAATGCTGCCTCCTTTACATCCCAGGTTAGCAAAACAAAGCTCTTGGAGGTTGTTTCTCACAGATGACAAATTGGGATGACTTGGGCTCTTCTTTTTAGTGATAACTAGGCTGAACAAAGTTTTGTTCCTTTGAGCACATCAGGCACCAGGCGGGAGGGAAAGAGAACAGTATTTGGATCTGGTGCCATTTTCCTGTCAAAAATAGCAGCTCAACTATTACTGCAGACAGTGTACTGCTGTGCATTTCCTACTCACTCACTGCCTTCTCTCTTTGCTTCCTCGCTCTTCTGCTTTCATGCAGACATCTGAGGATCTTTGGGTATTTGGAAAGCAAAGTTTCACTCAACGTGAATTACTGCAAACAGGAATACTGTCTTATGAAGGTGACTGAAATTCCACAAGAAAAAAAAATCTAGATCCAGTTTTTGGAATAAACCATTTAAGATGTTCAAAACTATCTGAAAATTAAATATGCCACAAAATACTCACTTGTGCTTCTTCCTCAGGCTTTTCAGTGAATAAAGTCCTAATTGCAGTACCACTCTCTGAAATGGCCTTATGGAACAAGCCCTTTGCCAGTGGAGACAAGACCTGGAAAAAAAAAGCACTATCCAGAAACAAGAACAAGCATTACTGGAAATGCATTCTAATCACGGACATAGGATTTCAATATCAGAAACTGCCTTTTTTGAAAAAAAAATGTCATCTGAGTGTTACTCTGTAGCCTCTGATCAGAGTTCTGCTGTGCAAAGGTCTTTGGCAGCATTAACAGGGGTAAGTTCAAGCCTTCCCTTTTTCTTCTCATAAAATTCTGCTTATAAGACTTCATGGAAGTACACTGCAAGCCAGATATCAATCAAGCATAAATCTGTCCAGCAGACTGGCTGTGCTACAGAAGGGAAAATAACAATTCGAAGAGAGAAGTCAGGAGCAAACAGACATTCAAATTTGAAGAGGACAACATTTAGGAGTTCTAAACAACATCATCTGGGTACAAAAAGAATACTTCCTATATTCAGAAGCTGCACTGTTATCACATTGTATATCAGACTGAGGTGACGTGTGGTTTACCCGAAAGCTAAACATTTTTTCTCACAGATTTTTCATTAATGTACTAGGAGTGACCGTGGAGAGTGGGTTTCTTTTTTGTCAAATAATAAACATTCATGCCTGTGATGAACTTACCAGAGCAGATACACTGATTCCCCCTGCAGATTCTCCACAGATGGTGACAGATCCCGGGTCTCCTCCAAAGTGTATGATATTTTCCTGAATCCACTGAAGAGCTGCCACTTGGTCCAAATACCCCCAGTTACCACGAGCATGCCTATCACCAGTGCTAGAAAGAAAGAACAGACTTCATTAAATGCTTGATGGAGAAAAAATCAACACTGAGATAAATACAATGCGCAGGATAAGGAATCAGCTGTGAAGGAGCCTCTCTACATAATTTAAAAAGAATTGGCTTGAAAAGGGTTGAGATTGGACCAGCAATCAAGCCAGAACAGTCTCTGAAGCAGATCTAAAACTTCCATGTTGCTCCCAACTGTTGCACGTGTAATTAAGAAACAGAGAGCTTATTTGCAAAAGAAAGTCCTCTACAGGCCTTTGCACACATCATTTTGGAAATTGTTTATCAAAATCAAAGACAGCATATCTTACCTAAAGTATCCAACTATACCCAATCTGTACTGAATTGCCACAACAACCACGTTGTCAAAGGCTGCTAATGCTGAGCCATCATAGGGTGATGCTGATCCAAAAGCAAGTCCACCTCCATGGATCCATACAAAGACCTGGAAGGGGAAAAAACAGAAACAGCTCAACACAGGGAAGAACTCCTTGAGATACAGACTAAATATCCTAGTTTGTGCTGCTTTACTCTTGAGTCCTTCAGATTACATTTCACAAATGGTCAATGTCTTTGAAATTGGAGGCTGGCAGCCTCACAACAGGCACTGATTTCATTAAATACTTGAATTTTACCAGTGCCCCTGCAGGAAATCAAGCACTGCCTATGTAAAAAATCAGTACGATTTTATTTGTCAATCGTTAAAAACTGTGCCAGTAAGTCCACATACTGTGCAGGTTGCAAGTTTGCAGTACAAGTACTGTAATCCTCAGAAAGCTGTTTGAAGATTCAGGGAGAGGCTCAATCTGTCACATCAAATCACAGAGGCCATCAAGCCTGCTAGAGGTTTTGTAATGATTTTCCTTACCGGCAGCTTCTCCTGTTTTTCTGTAGGAACAGGTGTATATATATTCAGGTATAAGCAATCTTCAGACATCTGGAGACGAACTTTTTCTTTTCTAGTACTAACAAAATCTGATTCAAACTGCCCTAATACTCTGTCCTGTAGACACCTGAAAAAATAAGAGAAATAACAATCAATGGAAAAAACAAAAATGCCAAAGCTATAGAGTGAAGGGTTTTTTGCAAAGTACAAATCTCTGGTACATTTCACGATCGCTGGCAACAGAAAACATACTGTTAAGTTTTGTTTCTCAATATGTTTTCATCCATTAAGCTTGCATGGTAAGGCCTATAAAAAGGGGCAGCAGTCCAGAGCAGTACAGTTTGACAACAAACACAGTTTTGCATGGTTCAGAACATTACAGAAGTATAGTTGCAGATGGATACAGCTATAAATCACTTCCAATAAAATGCATAATACTTATTATGAAACTTCAGCAGCTCTTTGTATTGCAGTTATTAGGGTAGAGTTAGCAAAGCAGGGCAGCAGTACAACTGGAGTTTCTTACATGTCCCGTTAACCATGTGACTCATCAGCATTTTATTCCAACTTTTTCTCAGCTTCTTTCTGCTTCTGCTTCAAAGCCGCACACCTTAAAAACATAACCAAATGCTCACAAAAGACCACACTGTCAGTCAGGTGTTGGTCCATATTGGCTCAGTTGTCATGCCTATTAGAGAGCACTCAATGAAACAGTAGCTTAGAAAGATTTCTTCAGAAATCCATTCACTGAAGCAGATCTGAGAGTAGGTGAGAGGACACCAAGGAATTTACCCTTGTGGCTTTTGATCAGCCTGAGTACCAGCATGCTCAAACTGCAGGTAACATAAAAATCATTGAGAACATAAAAGCTTTTCTTCCTGCTTTACTTACATTGGTGGGTAGGAAGTGGCATCTCTGACACCTTTCCACGGCTCAGGAGGCTGGGGTTCAGAAAACCTCAGTGGTCCAACAGGAGGCTTAGCAAAAGGAAGTCCCAGAAAGACATTTACGCTCCTCTCAGCCGCATCAACTTTGATTTGGTATCCTCGGGCAGTCCCATATTTGGTCACCACTTCTGGTTGCTCTGCTTTTTGCCCTGCGGGTTGCGTGCACAACATCGCATCACGGATTGGTCTCCTAGTGAGCAACTGACAGCTTTCTAAGAGCTTTGGCTACCTGAATGTGCACCTTCTGCTTGTTTCAACAACTCTCTGTCAAACACAAGCCTTCAACAAACGCTAATCGCTGGAGCTGACTTAAGTTCAGCCTTCATTCTGATAGTGTTCCCAGGTATGATCTCCCTCAGCCATACCGTGCCGGCAGCATATCATGTGCTTACTCTCCACACGCATCAGTAACCGTGGGTAGATTGTTGTTACTCAAAAGTCCACCGGATTGCCCTCATAAAGAAAAGGCATTTCCTGATCTAGAAAAGGATCTGTGAGTGCACAAAACACACTTGGGAATCTGGATAGAACCTACAGACAAACAAAAAACAACTTCTGCCACACCTGAAAACAGTCAGGCACTCACACATTCAGGTAAGATTTGCTTAAATCTCAGTATGAAATTTATCAGAATCAACACCAAACACGGCATATTGGAGTCTCTGACTCAGCAGACAAAATTTCACAATAAGAATTTACTTTTGCTAGCTGCACATGAAAAAAACCGAGACAAATGCCTGAAAGCAGACCAGAGAGAGAAACAAAGAGCTCTTTGCTGTTCAGACCTCAGTTCGGTGCAGCAGGGTTGGGACTTCAGGGACTCCTTTAAGCTGGGACTCCCACGGGTAAGCAAACTGCACACGCACTCTAACTCCTCACAGCAGGCAACAGTGGAAAACATTTTGGAAGCTTACCAGTAGCTACGAGTGCTGTGAGCCCGGCAGTGAGGATCAAGGACAGCAGCGTGTTCTTCTCAGTTGCCATTCTGCAGCCTGCTCACACACTTCCCGACTCTGTGCACTGCCTTTAGTACTCTGAAAGAATAGCTGTTGCGCAAGACAAACACTGATAAGGAAAAGCAGTGCTCAAGCTGTGAACCGAATTGGCCGGGGCCGGCCTTGAACAACTGTCATGACAGAATGGCACTGCTCCAAGGGGAGCGTAATGCAGCTTATCCGTACATGGGAATAGGGGAACCCACAAGTCTCATACCAGCTGCCTAGGGCTCCTTATGACTGCTCTTCACAGAACTTCAGGCAGCAGGGATTTGCTTAAAAATGCACTGGAAGCAGTCTTCAGAACACCAGCAGATTCTTCCTGCTGCAGAACTGCTACCATTACCGTCTGTAACAATTAAGTCAGCACTGACTTTCACTGCACAGAGAACAAACCAGGAAAACTCTCCTACTAATGCATACTTTTTGACAAAAGCAATACAGGAGAAATCCTAGCTTTTCCTGCAGGGTCAATGCTCCACCCGCCACTCAGTCCTGTGCACTCAGAAATGTTTGGCTGGTATCTCACCATACACGAGTTTTGCAACAGCTAAGAGAGGTTTTCTCCATTACTGCAGTACAGGAGCCGTATGCAAGGGTTTGAGTGTAAGAACACATTTAATCCCTCTGAGACATCAGGAGGGTTTACTTCCATGTGAACTCACATCTACCACTAAGAAAGTGCTGAATAGAAGTAGATTGCCATTCTGTAACTAGGTGGCTGTGTTTGATTTTTGTTCCCAGGCTCTGACTTTGTTTTCCTGGCTCTTTTTTTACTTTTTCTCTTTTTCTTTTTTTTTTGGCCTGCGTCAATAGATCTTACCCTTGTAAGCCTGTTTTGCAATCATATGTCATGAAAATAATTCTCAGTTGCCAGAGACAGCACTTCTGTAGATTATTTTAGTGACTCACTTTTTTTTCAGCTATGTGTGCCCCAAATCCAGTGATTAGATTAGTTCTACACAATGTATGAAGCACACGCAGTCCTGTGTGCTGAAGCTCTGTTTGTGTGTTCAGAAAAGATGCTTTACTCCACACCCAACTGGTGACTGGTCACAGTTCATAAACAGTGTAGACAGGAGCTTCTTGGTAGACTTTTTCAGGCTGCGTAGATGTTCTTGGAGAGTCTTTTTTTCTTGTACTGTTTCTCAAAAGTAAAGGTCGTGCCATGAAAACTGGGCTGTCTTTATTCTGCACGTTTAGTCATAAAGTTCTTGTCTGATCCGTGTATGCACGGATAAAGGCAACAACTGAAAACAGGAGCCTGGAGCTCAAATACTGGGGACGTTTAGCATAAACTACCCACTACTTATTTGTGTGATAAATGTTTCCTGCAAACAAAGGGCAAAACTCCAGAGCAGTAAACTCTGCACTCTGTTTGCCTGGTTGAGTATCACTGCAAATTCTCTCAGGGTGGCCACTTACATTGGACTGCTGAGGTTCCCTGCGTTAGTAAACTGGCTCTGCGCAAGGTGAAACTACAGGAATCCCTGCTTGTGACAGCTGGCTTCCATCCTGATGGGCATGCATGCCCCAACTAGCCTGTAACCCACAAACGACAGGAGGAACCCTGTGCTATAAGGCCAAATAGCTGTACTGCACTCATTGCTCTCTCCTTTTGCTGAAGCAAACCTGATTGATTTCCACAAGCAATTTTTTTTGTTCTATGTTCTGACTTTTCTGGTTTTTCAAAACACCACCCACTCCAGTTTGCTTTATTGTTCCCCTTCACTCATTACTCTGCCTTTCAAGCTTTACTCTTCAACCTTTTTCTGCTGCGCTCTTTTTTCTGCTCATGTACACATTCTGCAAAATGTCTCAGCCCCTATCCCGTCCATAAAGAACAGGATATCCAACTTGAAGGTCAAAGGTAGCTGCCATCCTCACATTACTCCTTGTGCAAACGCTATCTGTACACTAAACTAGTGCAATCTGGAAACAGTGCTACATACCTGGGAAGTGGAATTCGTGGATGCTGCTTGGAATTTCATTTTAATGGAAAGCATTTTGCAGTTTACGTTCAATCAAAGAACAACGCACAAGTCAGAGAACAAGTCAGAAAAATTCTGCCACGTGATGACATTTGCTTCCTGCACCCTACTGTACTGCTACCTGTCTTGATTTCAATAGCTGAAAAATAGAGACTAGATATAGAATAGCTATGTTTATGGGCACACAGCTAAAAGAGAGCCCACAAAGACATTTGGATTCCAGTTTATAGAGTACAAATGTTAAGAAATCTGCATATAAAGCGGGGTGACTTGATTATTTAGTTTTTTCTTTCACTCATCCTCTGGGTAAGACTAAACACAGCTAGAACAGTTTGTTTACATGTTAGAAGCGAGTTGCTCTGCATGTCTCTGCATGCACACATAACACGAGCATATATTCTGTGCATATACATACAACGCAGCCTGGTTTTCTCCTTTTAAAAGGAGGAGAACAGCTCCTAAAGGGAAGAGTGCGTGAAAGGAAAATCCATCAAGATCATTTTCGCCTCACAAAATACATTAACACTAACAAAGGACAAGGGACAGGGCCAATTAGCCAAAACAGTGGTTGTGCTAACACACTAACCTGATCTCGTAAGTCCTGTCTGTCAACAGAATTTGGGAAGAAAGAGATCGGGAACTCTGCCATGTTTGCTGCAGTCAAGTAATTCAGAAAGAAGAGATGGCTGGAGAGAACAGTAGGATATGAGTAGCTGGGAACAATCTTACATTCCTGCAGAGCTACAGAAGGGAGATTAAAGACGGGCAAGGGAAGGAAAAACAGGAGTAGCGCCCACAACTCCCACATAGCTGCACAAAGCTGCTGGAAGGTAGCAGTACGGTCAGCAAGATGGCTGGGGTAGCTGGAGCAGCCTCAGAGTAACACATGAGAAGCAATGCTGAAACGATGTGATCCAGACTTGTTCTTGGCAGTCCAAACTGAAATGGGCACTGGAGTAATTCTGGAAGATGAAATCTCTCTCCAGTGCCAGTAACGAAGGCCTGTGACGCAGAGCTAAGAGACACTGGAACTGACAGATGGCACAGAGCGCAGCCTAGAGCACCGTGTAAATAAAGCACCATGGAAAATACGGAAAGCACAAAGCTAGCGCTACCCCTCTTGATCCGTCTAAGGCAGTTATTGCTAATTTAAAAAGAAAGAAACTCAGGGTCGTGGAGACTGTTTCTCCCCTTTCCTGATAACTACGAGCAATGTGAATTCCAGCACTGCACTGCTGTTCCAGACGAGGTACTGCAACTGTCAGAAACGTACTGCTATCTCAACTGTAAAACTCACTCACAGAACAGAACTGTCCTCAAAAATTTCAGAGGACATTTCTGTGTGTGCATCAGACCAAAACCTCAGGAACATCACCGTATCTTTGACATGAGAAAGACAGTTTTACTTGCAAAACACGTCTTTATTGATTAAACGTGATTAACACAACATTGCTGCCAAATGCTTCTTCAGCAATGGCAAAGCTGCAGAAAAACCTGAGGAGCAGACAGATCTGTTAACTATATTGAATAGGGGAGGCTTCTGCTGTGGACACGAACCGAGGGAAAAGCAAAGGATCACAAAGTGGAAATCGATCCACTGCCATAATTACAGCGAATAAGCGTAAATATGAGAACTGCGACGAAAAGGTGGAAGGAAGGGACACGTTATTTTATCCTCAAAAATATTTTAAATAATTCCTTTTGCTATCCTAAATACTATGCCTATCATGTATGCTTAGACAGTAAATTATAGCTCTAGATTAGCTTTCTTGTTTTCCATTCTTTTCCTAGTTGGCTTTTCAAACATCTCCTTTTCCCAGAAGTCTACCTTCTTTTCCTTCAGCTTTCTGGCTTTCCTTTGTCTTAGATTTATCTCCAAGTATTCTTCATTTAGATTATGCAAGGGCCATTCAGCCAGACCTTCCCCATTAGGATTCCTGTAAACGGTGAGAAAGAAAGAGAAAAATCCTGAACTTTGTTAGCAATCCAGAAATCATCAAGAGAAGATTTCAGGACTGCTGATGAACAGGATCAGCATAATTATTCTACAGGCAGTGGAACTGAGGTACGAGGAAGTGAAAGGATTTGCCTGTATCCCTCCAGGTAACCAGAAACACAACCAATAAATAAATAAACAAAAACATGTCTCCTGAGGCCCACTACTACTGAGGAAATGGGCCACATTGTTTAGTTCCATAGATCTCATCCTAGCTTTGTGGAACTGAAATTCTCTGCTCTGACTATGACGAGGCAAAGGTTTCTTCATTCTGATTCAAGAGTATGGAATGCCAATCGTCAACTTTTCAAGAATATTCCCTTAGAACCAGTTACATGTACAACCACATGTAAATACACCTCAACATATCACAAGGAATATCTGCTATTAGATTGCTTTCCTTATAAATCTGAGAAAAAAGCAAGAGAACTGTACAGCGTTCTCCAGTTGTCCTCTAAGAGCAGGATATTATAAGTAATATGTTAATAAAGATATTAAAAAGTAGATGCAAAATGTAAGCTCAATCAAATGACTCTAGTAACAGATTAATTCATGCTTTTTACAACAGCTGGATTGCTCTAAAGTTCACGGCAGTAAATGGAAACAATTCAGTTTGCACGGACTTTGAAATAGACTATGAGCTACTCTGAAAATGACAGTCATGAAAGAAGAAAAAGTGTGGAAAAGCTTTATATATCTCATTCTCATGTTCTTCTTTCAAAATGAGAACTGTACCCAATCTGTTTCATGGGAAAGAAAGGACTGCTTTCTACTTTCTTTAGGCATAAGCATGTAGTGGGAAGTGCTGGATTCGCAATATTCCTGAGGAGGTGGTACCTTTCACTGAACCATTCAGTGGTCAGCACATTAGTTTGGGCTGTGGCACAAAGGATTCTGCCTGAAAGAACCTGAGCCCACACTTCTAAAACGCTACGAGAATGACCTAACTGTTATTGCAAAGGCAATTTGGAGGGCATGCTCCTAATTCTTCCTCAATGGACCAGTTCCATTTTTTTAAAAAGATGACCAATTGACTGAGTCACGTCACAAAGGGACTTTAACCCAGGCCTGGTTCACGTTTTCATTTTTTGGCAGTGTGTACATATGTAAACAATTATTTTCAAGGGGGAAACACATAAAGGGCAATACTTCATAGAAATAAAAACAAAAGATCTCTGCTGGACACCTTGAGAGCACATAAGTAATGGCATCCACTGCCATCGAACCTGCGTGATGCATTAGTTTCACAAAAACACAGTCAAACATCCCACTAGTTTTATGCCTTTGTTCCCCTCTATTTTTTCATGTTTGAATGACAAATACATAAGAATGTAAGTTTTTTTTTAACTGATATGCATTACGTTCATTATTTATTTTGTATGCAGCCCATGGCAATTCCTGTTGGCTCAGTGTGGCTCAGGCGAGCCAAAAGATTGGACAACCATGCTTTAACCTAGGTTTTAGATCTCCATGCTGAAAATGAAACAGTGGAGTTCCAGCCTTGCCCTAATGAACACAAGCTAGAACGCTCTGCAAAACAGACTGTAACCCATTCTCTGCAGCCTGAAAGCCAGTCAGCTTTCTCAGAAAAGAGGATGCATTACTTGAAATACCTCAAGCAGAGGAGAGAGTATTTTATAAATGAATCCTGAGGTATAACTTCTCACCCTATAGGCCTATGGTAGTACATACACTTAAAAGAAAAGCCAAACACGTTAAATTTAGAGGCAGCCACTGTTCCAGCTTGCAGCTGAACATTCTGCCTGTAGCTCCAGTCTTTGTAACAGTTTACAGAACAGAAAAACACTTGTGATCCCACGGCTGGTTTTTGACGGATGCTCTTATCCTCACAGGAAGGCTGTAAGAACGACAACCAAGGACACTCTCAATAAGGAAGAGCAGAAGGAACAGACACAACACATGACACATTCGGTAAACATAATTTCTTACACGTTTGAATATACTTGCCAACATTCCCTTGGCTACCACAGAATCATAGAATAGCCTGGGTTGAAAGGGACCACAATGATCATCTAGTTTCAACTCCCCTGCTATGTGCAGGGTCACCTAGGCCAGGCTGCCCAGAGCCAAATCCAGCCTGGCTTTGAATACCTCCAGGGATGCGGCATCCACAACCTCCTTGGGCAACCTGTTCAGTGTGCCACCACCCTCTCCGGTCTGCTTGAACCTGAAAGGCTTTTATTTCCCCCGCTTGCTTCATCATTGATTTTTATTGCCATGAGCATTTTGCGCTTCCCAGGATACTCCCTTGTCACTAAGGGAGAGAATCAAGGAAACTTTTCCTGTGATCATGACAACAAACTACACACTAATGAGTTAGAAAGTCAAGGTTAAAATCTGCATTCTGACAAATTTATGGTGACCTTACCTCAGGTTGTAAAAGGAAAATGTATCCCCTACAGCTCTCACAAATCTGTGTGTTCTCTCCTTCTTTCACTCCTCATCTGTCCTGTGAGCTGTACCCAAAACTCCATTTTGTCTTCTTTCAGTTTCTTTGCTGCCTTTTGTATGAGGTCTATTTCCAGGTATCTTTCATCCAGATCATACTGAGGCCAATGTACCAAGCCTTCCCCATTGGGATTCCTGGAAACACAAAAGTGAAAAGTTACCTCTCCATTTGTGCTCTGACTTCTCAACCTGAGATCGTTCCAGAAGACTAACAGGAGCTCCGACTGCACGATTCTAGAACCTGAACTGATGGATGTTTTTATCAAAATGCTCATCACTGGAACAGCAAACATGTAATAATATTTGCCATTACTCTGGGATCTAATCCTCCGCTGCAGATCCAAATAGCTCTTGGATTTTATTTTGGATTGCGTGTTCATTTCCAGAGCTTTTCTTGCAATCATTAAGAAGAGAAACTATTGGTTTCGGTGCTTATCTTAGACTCTGCCACATTTACAGGAGCTACCATGCTGCTGCTGTGCTTCAGGCGACACAGACAAAACTAGAACTGCAGTTAGCACTATGGATCTCACCCGTTTCTAGCAAAGTTAGTCCAGTACTTCATAACAGTTCTGCTAAGTTTATTTTCTTCCTCTGTAGCATTCCCTGCAAAGTGAGAGAAGAAATGGCAATATTCAAAGATCAATGATCAGAAAGTCCAATCAATTCCAATACACTCTAACCAATTCCATGGCAAAGGGGCTGTGGATTAGATCATCTCTAAAGGTCCCTTCCAAGCCATACCATTCTACGGATCTACTTGTTACTCTGGGCTGTGGGAGTTCTACGTGAGCAGAGCAGATAAATTCATTGATGACAAGTAACTATTACCGGAAACAAAAAAAAACAGCTTATTTTGATTCCAGTGTTACTAAACAAATTCTATTCTGAATGTCCTCAGGTGAGTAAAATTAATAACAATGTTGATATAAAAATAATTGTTTTGCAAACACAGATACATCACCAGCTAAGAATGGCCATCCAAAGACAAAGGCAATCTCATCTCCATGATCTGCTTTTACAAACTCTGGTACGACACCTGCAGCTGAGCTTGGTCGATGCTGAAATTCATAAAAGTAGACTGGGTGGCCAGCATCTAACAGAAAATAAAATTAAAAATGAGAATGCTAGTATTGCAAAGGCCAGCAAATGCCAAATGCATTTGCATTGATGATAATGCATTTCACCACAAGCTACTTTGACAAAATAAAACACTAGCAGTTCTTCTGATAGCAAAGTGTGATACATACATAAAGTCCACAGACACACTCAAGAATGGAAGACAATGTTTGTTTGAGTAGATGCTGAATTAGGGACTCACCTCTATGGTATCTAGCCACTTCAATGGCAGCGAAAACAAACATGTGATCTCCTATTGCATCAAGAAGGCCATCTCGCACCTGAGCACGGCTCTCTGCTTTCCCTATGTATTCATTGAATACAAGATCAACCATGTCAGAAGTAAAACTCTGAAATGAACAAGAAAGGAACTTTTTATAAAAAGTGCCACCTCCATGTCTCTGGCTAGACTCCAAACATTACCATCTTTCAGAAAAAATCCCCTGCTGCGCCCAAGCAGACCTCACAGTTCACAGTGGTGCACCTTTACCTAACATAGATGTTCTTAGGGAGAAGAGATTGGAAAGATCAAAAAGGATGCCCTCAAATGCCATTAGAGAAAAAGCAACTGGTGATGCTAAGAGATAGATACGGAACTGTGTTCTTCCTCTTGTGGAAACAACCCTCGTAAGAGAAATGAAATCCTGCTGCATTTCATAAGATCCATTTCTTGCTGCAATCGGCCATAACTTACTCTCTTTCAGAAAAACCCTGGGCTCTGCCATCCCCAGATTATGATAGATTCCTATGGCTCTACATGATCCTTTATAAGTACTGGCTACGTTTATCAACTTCTTAATTCTTTCCTATTAATCTGCAATTTTTTGTTTAGTTTCAGGAGAGCACAAAGCAACCAGAAGGCTGAGAGCTTTGTAAAACACAGGGAAGCAAAACCTCCCCTGCATGTCTACACGCAGGTCTTCTGGTGGCATTTTAGGCATTCCGAGGTGTCCTTTCTAGTCTCCATGTGAAGCTTCAGAAAGGCTTATGAGTTCCGTAGGTGTTTTGACAAACCTGCTGGTAGAACACATATCTTGGATAACCTAGTGTATCTTGAATATCATCGGACCTATGTTTAGTTGCCTGCATTGCTTCTGGATTTCCACTGCGTTCCTTTTTAAAAAGATGGGGCATATAGGTTTGAGATTTGGAATATCTTCCATGTTGATCAGTCTCTGTCAGCAATACGAAATGCGAATATGGAATTATCCCAGTGAAGGAATAGCACTGGGGTATTCTGGAAATGGTCTCTCACCTCAAATGATAATACAAATGAGCTCTGTAACACTTGACGTGCAACTTGTTTGTCCAGACCATCTGTAAAATCAGGAAATTTCATTATCTGCATGACAAAGAGAATACACATTTATGAGGAAATCTTATATTCACAGGCTTATATTAAAAAATAACTATTTGAAGTCTCTTACTTTAGGAATTACCCATCTAAATTCACAGTTATTCACTCCTATTATATATGGGACTGGATTGATTGCTTTTTCAGACAGTAATTGCCTGGGACTCTTTGGAAAAAATACACCATCCACACATGAACTGATGAATAGCGGAACCTGGGGAAAAACAAACAAAGAAACATAGTAAAAGGTTCACCAAATGAACATATCAAGTGAAAATATAAGCAGTAGTGGTATTCAAGCTCCCTTATTATTCCTCAATAGATGCCTTGAACCAGAGATTTGCAAAGATTAGCATTGTGTTTAAATACTTGGGAAACGTAGGCTATTGTTAATTTATATCTCCTCTTAGTTAGAAGTGTCCTAGTATGAATGAATGGAGAGGTTAGAGAAAATCTAACCTCTACTTTGGAACTGCAAAGTAACAGGAAAACCAGGATGGTGGCAAGAAATTTAGAGGACAAAATGATGATGTTAAGTAATGTTCAGTTTCTCCAGGAGAAACTGTGACATCTCATACTCGTCTCTTCCCTTGACAGAACCTGACAGTGAAACACGTGTAGCTCAATGCCCAGACAGAGTTAAAGAGAAGGAACCTGTTCACAATTCTCAGGAGAGGTATTGCACAGTCGCAATGTTGTCAGATCCTGAAAACATAAAGAAGGGACAGATGTTAGATTGACTTCAAGTTCTCTTAATATTACAAGACATTTCAGCACGTTCTGTTACGATCAAATTTGAAATGCCCCTCATATACAAGGTATAATTTCACCTACCATTTTTAGAGTTATCTGTACTATCTCTTCCTCTGTTTTTCCTCTTAAGCATTCAACCAGAGCAGCAGAACTGGATTTTTCACAGCCAGATGCAGCAGCAATTCTCTGCAATCAATATAAATGAGTCACATTCGCATTTACTAATTTTCCTTATACTTCCCATACAAGGGCTCTATGTGCCACTGAGTCAGGAGACCAGACTAGGAAGACTGGGGGGGGGGGGCGGAAGGGTATCAAAATTTCTCAAAAAGGACCATCAAAGCCAGAAGTAATTCAGCTGTTTGAATATGATCATGTAGATGATAAATAAAAAGCACATTACACCCTTCTCAATGATGCATAGTCTTTTTGAATGAAGTAATGCTATTTCTCAGCTGTCCTTAGACAGATAGACCTCAGTGCAACGCTGCCTCCTTTACATCCCAGGTTAGCAAAACAAAGCTCTTGGAGGTTGTTTCTCACAGATGACAAATTGGGATGACTTGGGCTCTTCTTTTTAGTGATAACTAGGCTGAACAAAGTTTTGTTCCTTTGAGCACATCAGGCACCAGGCGGGAGGGAAAGAGAACAGTATTTGGATCTGGTGCCATTTTCCTGTCAAAAATAGCAGCTCAACTATTACTGCAGACAGTGTACTGCTGTGCATTTCCTACTCACTCACTGACTTCTCTCTTTGCTTCCTCGCTCTTCTGCTTTCACGCAGACATCTGAGGATCTTTGGGTATTTTTTAAAGCAAAGTTTCACTCAATGTGTATTACTGCAAACAGGAATACTGTCTCTAATGAAGGTGATTGAAATTCCACAGGAAAAAAAAAATCTAGATCCAAAACTATCTGAAAATTAAATATGCCACAAAATACCCACTTGTGCTTCTTCCTCAGGCTTCTCAGTGAAAAACCTGTTTGCAGTACCACTCTCTGAAATGGCCTTGTGGAACAAGCCCTTTGCCAGTGGAGACAAGACCTGGAAAAAAAAAAGCACTATCCAGAAACAAGAACAAGCATTACTGGAAATGCATTCTAATCACGGACATAGGATTTCAATATCAGAAACTGCCTTTTTTGAAAAAAATGTCATCTGAGTGTTACTCTGTAGCCTCTGATCAGAGTTCTGCTGTGCAAAGGTCTCTGGCAGCATTAACGGGGGTAAGTTCACTCCTTCCCTTTCCCTTCTCATAAAACTTTGCTTACAAGACTTCATGGAAGAACACTGCATGCCACATATCAATCAAGTATAAATCTGTCCAGCAGACTGGCTGTGCTGCAGAAGGGGAAAAACAACTCTAAGAGAGAAGTCAGGAGCAAACAGACAGTCAAATTTGAAGAGGACAGATAACATTTAGGGTTCCAAATGACATCATCTGGGTACAAAAGAACAATTCCAACAGTCAGAAGCTGCACTGTTATTACGTTGTATACCAGACTGAGGTGATGTCTGGTTTACCTGAAAACTACACATTTTTTCTCCATGATTTTTCATCAATCACTGAATCACAGAATCGTAGGGGTTGGAAGGGACCTCCAGAGACCATCGAGTCCAACCCCCTGCCAAAGCAGGATCCCTACACCAGGTCGCACAAGTAGGTATCCAGGCGTGTCTTGAATATCTCCAGAGAAGGAGACTCCACAACCTCCCTGTGCAGCCTGTTCCAGTGCTCCGTCACCTCACCATAAAGAAGTTCTTGCGCACATTGGTGCGGAACTTCCTATGCTGCAGTTTCTGGCCATTTCCCCTTGTCCTGTCTCCACACACTGCTGAAAAGAGTCTGGCCTTGCCACTCTGCCCCCCACACCTTAGATATTTATAGACCTGGATCAGGTCCCCTCTCAGTCTTCTTTTCTCAAGGCTAAACAGACCCAGTTCACTTAGCGGAGATGCTCCAGGCCCTTCACCATCTTTGTGGCCCTCTGCTGGACTCTTTTCAAGAGATCCCTGTCTTTTTTGTACTGGACAGAACTGGACACAGTATTCCAGATGAGGCCTTACCAGGGCAGAGTAGAGGGGGAGGATCACCTCCCTTGATCTGCTGGCCAGACTCTTTTTAATGCACCCCAGAATGCCATTGGCCTTTTTGGCCACAAGTGCACACTGCTGGCTCATGGCCAAGCTGTCGTCCACCAGGACACCCAGGTTCCTCTCCACAGAGCTCCTCTCCAGCAGGTCATCCCCCAACCTGTACCGGTGCATGCAATTATTCCTCCCCAGATGCAAGACTCTACACTTGCTTTTGTTAAACCTCATTTGGTTTCTTACTGCCCAGCTCTCCAGCCTGTCCAGGTCTCGCTGAATGGCAGCACAGCCTTCGGGCGTGTCAGCCAATCCTCCCAACTTCGTATCATCAGCAAACTTGCTGAGGGTGGCCACTATCCCCTCATCAAGGTCATTGATGAAGATGTTGAACAGGACCAGACCCAGCACCGACCCCTGGGGAACACCGCTGGTTACAGGTCTCCAACTGGACTCTGCACCGCCAATGACAACCCTCTGTGCTCTGCCAGTCAGCCAGTTCTCAACCCACCTCACTGTCCACTCATCTATCCCGCACTTCCTCAGCTTTTTTATAAGAATGTCGTGGGAGACAGTATTAAATGCCCTGTTGTAATCAAGGTAGACTACATCCACTGCTCTCCTCCCATCCACCCAGTCAGTGACAACATCATAGAAAGCTACCAGATTGGTCAAGCATGATCTCCCCCTGGTGAACCCATGCTGACTACTCCTGATAACCTCCTTCTCTTCCAGTTGTCTGGAGATGGCATCCAGCACAAGCTGTTCCATCACCTTTCCAGGGACAGAGATGAGGCTGACTGGCCTGTAATTACCTGGATCTTCCTTCTTGCCCTTTTTGAAGACTGGAGTGACACTGGCTATCCTCCAGTCCTCAGGCACCTCCCCCATTCTCCAAGACCTCTCGAAGATGACAGAAAGCAATTCAGTAATCACCTCTGCCAGCTTCCTCAGCAGCCGTGGATGCACCCCATCGGGTCCCATGGATTTATGAACATTGGTGTTGCCTAGGCACTCTTGGACTGCATCTTCCCTGACTAAAGGGAAGTCTTCCATTCCCCAGACCCTCTCACTAACCTCCGGGGTCCGGAATTCCCGAGGGAGAGCTTTTTCATTGAAGACAGAAGTAAAGAAGGCATTCAGTATCTCAACCTTCTCAGCATCCCCTGTTACCAGAACACCCCCCTCACTTAGTAGGGGAGCCACATTCTCCCTAGTCTTCCTTTTACTGTTAACATACTTAAAAAAGCCTTTTTTATTATCCTTTGTCACCTTTGCCAGATTCAATTCCAGGCGGGCTTTAGCCTTCCTCATCGCATCCCTGCAGGCCCTGACAACATTTCTATATTCTTCCCAAGTGGTCAGACCCTTTTTCCACATTTCATGAACCTTCTTCTTCCCTTTGAGTTTGTGCACGAGCTCCTTGCTCATCCACACAGGTCTCCTGCCACCCTTTCCTAATTTCTTGCTCACAGAGACACACTGATCCTGAGCTTGGAAGAAGAGCTGTTTAAATGCCGACCAGCTCTCACAGGCCCCCTTCTAACACCCTAGCCCATGGGATAGCTCCAAGTAGTTCCCGGAAGAGATCAAAGTTGGCTCTCCTAAAGTCCAGGGTAGCAATCTTACTTTTCACTTTACTTCTTCCACTCAAGATCTTGAACTCCACCATCTCATGGTCACTACAACCCAAGCTGCCCCTGACCTTTACTTCCTTGACAAGCGCTTCCTTATTAGTGAGAATAAGGTTCAGCAACACCCCTCCCCTCGTCAGTTCTTCCACCTGCATCAGAAAGTTGTCCTCAACACACTGCAGGAACTGTCTGGACAGCACGTGCCTGGCCACATTGCTTATCCAGCAAATATCTGGATAATTGAAGTCCCCCATAAGCACTAGCACCTGGGATCGTGACGCTGCTTCCAGTTGCTTATGGAAGGCCTCATCAACCTCCTCCTGCTGATCAGGAGGCATGTAGTACACACGTGTCAGCCACACCAGCCCTCCCCTTGATTTTCACCCACAAGCTCTCCACTGCTACAACATGTCCCTCAGGTGGTGTTCAATACATTCTAGCTGCTCTCTCACATAAAGAGCAACTCCACCACCCCGCCTCACCAGCCCATCTTTCCTAAAAAGCACATAGCCCTCCATGACAACATTCCAGTCATGCGAGCTGTCCCACTATATCTCCGTGACTGCAATGAGATCCTAGCCATGTGACCGCACACAGATCTCCAACTCTTCCTGTTTATTTCCCATACTGCGCGCATTAGTGTACAGACACTTTAGGGAAGCAGCATCCCCCTGCCACTCTCCATCCCTTTGAATTCCACCCTCATCACCTGTCAAGCTCTGTTTTGAGCCTCGAACTACCCGCTCAACCCCAGCAGCCCTCATTTTGTCCCCTTACCTCTAATGTACTAAGAGTGACTATGGACAGTGGGGTTTTTTTGCCAAATAATAAACATTCATGCCTGTGATGAACTTACCAGAGCAGATACACTGATTCCCCCTGCAGATTCTCCAGAGATGGTGACAGATCCCGGGTCTCCTCCAAAGTGTATGATATTTTCCTGAATCCACTGAAGAGCTGCCACTTGGTCCAAATACCCCCAGTTACCACGAGCATGCCTATCACCAGTGCTAGAAAGAAAGAACAGACTTCATTAAATGCTTGATGGAGAAAAAATCAACACTGAGATAAATACAATGCGCAGGATAAGGAATCAGCTGTGAAGGAGCCTCTCTACGTAATTTAAAATGAATTGGCTTGAAAAGGGTTGAGATTGGACCAGCAATCAAGCCAGAACAGTCTCTGAAGCAGATCTGGAACTTGCATGTCGCTCCCAACTGTTGCATGTGCAGTTAAGAAATAGAGAGTTTATTTGCAAAAGTGGGCCTCTACAGGCCTTAACACAAAGGATTTGCACACAGCATTTTTGAAATTTTTTTATCAAAATCAAAGACAGCATATCTTACCTAAAGTATCCAACTATACCCAATCTGTACTGAATTGCCACAACAACCACGTTGTCAAAGGCTGCTAATGCTGAGCCATCATAGGATGATGCTGCTCCAAGAACTAATCCACCTCCATGGATCCATACAAAGACCTGGAAGGGGAAAAAACAGAAACAGCTCAACACAGGGAAGAACTCCTTGAGATACAGACTAAATATCCTAGTTTGTGCTGCTTTACTCTTGAGTCCTTCAGATTACATTTCACAAATGGTCAATGTCTTTGAAATTGGAGGCTGGCAGCCTCACAACAGGCACTGATTTCATTAAATACTTGAATTTTACCAGTGCCCCTGCAGGAAATCAAGCACTGCCTATGTAAAAAAATCAGTAAGATTTTATTTGTCAATCGTTAAAAACTGCACATGCTGTGCAGGTTGCAAGTTTGCAGTACAAGTACTGTAATCCTCAGAAAGCTGTCTGAAGATTCAGGGAGAGGCTCAATCTGTCACATCAAATCACAGAAGCCATCAAGCCTGCTAGAGGTTTTGTAATGATTTTCCTTACTGGTAGCTTGTCCTGTTTTTCTGTAGGAACAGGTGTATATATATTCAGGTATAAGCAATCTTCAGACATCTGGAGACGAACATTTTCTTTTCCATTAGTAACAAGATCTGATTCAAACTCCCCTACTTTTTTTTGCTGCAGACACCTGAAAAAATAAGAGAAATAACAATCAATGGAAAAAACAAAAATGCCAAAGCTATAGAGTGAAGGGTTTTTTGCAAAGTACAAAACTCTGGTACATTTCTCGATCGCTGGCAACAGAAAACACACTGTTAAGTTTTGTTTCTCAATATGTTTTCATCCATTAAGCTTGCATGGTAAGGCCTATAAAAAGGGGCAGCAGTCCAGAGCAGTACAGTTTGACAACAAACACAGTTTTGCATGGTTCAGAACATTACAGAAGTATAGTTGCAGATGGATACAGCTATAAATCACTTCCAATAAAATGCATAATACTTATTATGAAACTTCAGCAGCTCTTTGTATTGCAGTTATTAGGGTAGAGTTAGCAAAGCAGGGCAGCAGTACAACTGGAGTTTCTTACATGTCCCGTTAACCATGTGACTCATCAGCATTTTATTCCAACTTTTTCTCAGCTTCTTTCTGCTTCTGCTTCAAAGCCGCACACCTTAAAAACATAACCAAATGCTCACAAAAGACCACACTGTCAGTCAGGTGTTGGTCCATATTGGCTCAGTTGTCATGCCTATTAGAGAGCACTCAATGAAACAGTAGCTTAGAAAGATTTCTTCAGAAATCCATTCACTGAAGCAGATCTGAGAGTAGGTGAGAGGACACCAAGGAATTTACCCTAGTGGCTTTTGATCAGCCTGAGTACCAGCATGCTCAAACTGCAGGTAACATAAAAATCATTGAGAACATAAAAGCTTTTCTTCCTGCTTTACTTACATTGGTGGGTAGGAAGTGGCATCTCTGACACCTTTCCACGGCTCAGGAGGCTGGGGTTCAGAAAACCTCAGTGGTCCAACAGGAGGCTTAGCAAAAGGAAGTCCCAGAAAGACATTTACGCTCCTCTCAGCCGCATCAACTTTGATTTGGTATCCTCGGGCAGTCCCATATTTGGTCACCACTTCTGGTTGCTCTGCTTTTTGCCCTGCGGGTTGCGTGCACAACATCGCATCACGGATTGGTCTCCTAGTGAGCAACTGACAGCTTTCTAAGAGCTTTGGCTACCTGAATGTGCACCTTCTGCTTGTTTCAACAACTCTCTGTCAAACACAAGCCTTCAACAAACGCTAATCGCTGGAGCTGACTTAAGTTCAGCCTTCATTCTGATAGTGTTCCCAGGTATGATCTCCCTCAGCCATACCGTGCCGGCAGCATATCATGTGCTTACTCTCCACACGCATCAGTAACCGTGGGTAGATTGTTGTTACTCAAAAGTCCACCGGATTGCCCTCATAAAGAAAAGGCATTTCCTGATCTAGAAAAGGATCTGTGAGTGCACAAAACACACTTGGGAATCTGGATAGAACCTACAGACAAACAAAAAACAACTTCTGCCACACCTGAAAACAGTCAGGCACTCACACATTCAGGTAAGATTTGCTTAAATCTCAGTATGAAATTTATCAGAATCAACACCAAACATGGCATATTGGAGTCTCTGACTCAGCAGACAAAATTTCACAATACGAATTTACTTTTGCTAGCTGCACATGAAAAAAAAAAACGAGACAAATGCCTGAAAGCAGACCAGAGAGAGAAACAAAGAGCTCTTTGCTGTTCAGACCTCAGTGGAAAACATTTTGGAAGCTTACCAGTAGCTACGAGTGCTGTGAGCCCGGCAGTGAGGATCAAGGACAGCAGCGTGTTCTTCTCAGTTGCCATTCTGCAGCCTGCTCACACACTTCCCGACTCTGTGCACTGCCTTTAGTACTCTGAAAGAATAGCTGTTGCGCAAGACAAACACTGATAAGGAAAAGCAGTGCTCAAGCTGTGAACCGAATTGGCCGGGGCCGGCCTTGAACAACTGTCATGACAGAATGGCACTGCTCCAAGGGGAGCGTAATGCAGCTTATCCGTACATGGGAATAGGGGAACCCACAAGTCTCATACCAGCTGCCTAGGGCTCCTTATGACTGCTCTTCACAGAACTTCAGGCAGCAGGGATTTGCTTAAAAATGCACTGGAAGCAGTCCTCAGAACACCAGCAGATTCTTCCTGCTGCAGAACTGCTACCATTACCGTCTGTAACAATTAAGTCAGCACTGACTTTCACTGCACAGAGAACAAACCAGGAAAACTCTCCTACTAATGCATACTTTTTGACAAAAGCAATACAGGAGAAATCCTAGCTTTTCCTGCAGGGTCAATGCTCCACCCGCCACTCAGTCCTGTGCACTCAGAAATGTTTAGCTGGTATCTCACCATACACGAGTTTTGCAACAGCTAAGAGAGGTTTTCTCCATTACTGCAGTACAGGAGCCGTATGCAAGGGTTTGAGTGTAAGAACACATTTAACCCCTCTGAGACATCAGGAGGGTTTACTTCCATGTGAACTCACATCTACCACTAAGAAAGTGCTGAATAGAAGTAGATTGCCATTCTGTAACTAGGTGGCTGTGTTTGATTTTTGTTCCCAGGCTCTGACTTTGTTTTCCTGGCTCTTTTTTTACTTTTTCTCTTTTTCTTTTTCTTTTGGCCTGCGTCAATAGATCTTACCCTTGTAAGCCTGTTTTGCAATCACATGTCATGAAAATAATTCTCAGTTGCCAGAGACAGCACTTCTGTAGATTATTTTAGTGACTCACTTTTTTTTCAGCTATGTGTGCCCCAAATCCAGTGATTAGATTAGTTCTACACAATGTATGAAGCACACGCAGTCCTGTGTGCTGAAGCTCTGTTTGTGTGTTCAGAAAAGATGCTTTACTCCACACCCAACTGGTGACTGGTCACAGTTCATAAACAGTGTAGACAGGAGCTTCTTGGTAGACTTTTTCAGGCTGCGTAGATGTTCTTGGAGAGCCTTTTTTTCTTGTACTGTTTCTCAAAAGTAAAGGTCGTGCCATGAAAACTGGGCTGTCTTTATTCTGCACGTTTAGTCATAAAGTTCTTGTCTGATCCGTGTATGCACAGATAAAGGCAACAACTGAAAACAGGAGCCTGGAGCTCAAATACTGGGGACGTTTAGCATAAACTACCCACTACTTATTTGTGTGATAAATGTTTCCTGCAAACAAAGGGCAAAACTCCAGAGCAGTAAACTCTGCACTCTGTTTGCCTGGTTGAGTATCACTGCAAATTCTCTCAGGGTGGCCACTTACATTGGACTGCTGAGGTTCCCTGCGTTAGTAAACTGGCTCTGCGCAAGGTGAAACTACAGGAATCCCTGCTTGTGACAGCTGGCTTCCATCCTGATGGGCATGCATGCCCCAACTAGCCTGTAACCCACAAACGACAGGAGGAACCCTGTGCTATAAGGCCAAATAGCTGTGCTGCACTCATTGCTCTCTCCTTTTGCTGAAGCAAACCTGATTGATTTCCACAAGCAATTTTTTTGTTCTATGTTCTGATCTTTCTGGTTTCTCAAAGCACCACCCACTCCAGTTTGCTTTATTGTTCCCCTTCACTCATTACTCTGCCTTTCAAGCTTTACTCTTCAACCTTTTTCTGCTGCGCTCTCTTTTTTCTGCTCATGTACACATTCTGCAAAATGTCTCAGCCCCTATCCCATTTTCATCCCGTCCATAAAGAACATGGTATCCAACTTGAAGGTCAAAGGTAGCTGCTATCTTGACTTTACTCCCTGTGCACACGCTATCTGTACACTCTGCTGAACTCGCGTAATAAAATAAACAAAATGGGTCTAAATCTTTACCACCTTGGCTACAGAGCCTTTGGCCAAAGGATCTACCAGCTGGACTTAGACTTCTGCAAATGTGGAGATCCTTACTCTAAGGGACATAAACTAAACTAGTGGAATCAGGAAACAGTGCTACATACCTGCAAAGTGGAATTCGTGGATGCTGCTTGGAATTTCATTTTAATGGAGAGCATTTTGCAGTTTATGTTCAATCAATGAACAACACACAAGTCATAAAACGGGTGAGAAAAATGCTGGCATGTGATGACATTTACCTCCTGCACCCTACTGTGCTGCTACCTGTCTTGATTTCAGTAGTTGAAAAATAGAGACAAATCTCATGTTTATGGGCCCATAGCTAAAAGAGAGCCCACAAAGACATTTAGATTCAAGTATATAGGGCAGAAATGTTCAGATATCTGCATTTAAAGCAGGGTCACTTCATTATTTTTTTTAAATTCAGCCTCTGGTGAAGAATAAATGAAGCTGAAACACATAAAACCTAGCTTCATAGCTTCAGCTATGAAAATTTTAACACTGTCTGCTTTACTTGTGGCAATCTCACTCCAGGGTATCTCTGGGACGGAACAGAGCATCAGAGCTATTATTCACTGCTAAGCAGACGTGAATAAAATCACTTGACGTTATCTCATGAGTTAATTTAGCACTGTGCTTACATTTAAGCAGTCCGTTCCTCTGCGCTTCTCTGCATGCACACACAACACAAGCATGTGTTCTGTGCATATACATACAATGCTGCCTGGTTTTCTCCTTTTAAAAGGAGGAGTACAGCTCCTAAAGGGAAGAGTGCATGAAATCAAAATAAATCAAGATTATTTTTCCTTGCCAAAACACATTTACTAAAACAAAGAACAATTTGGGAAGAAAGAGATCGGGAACTCTGCCATGTTTGCTGCAGTCAAGTAATTCAGAAAGAAGAGATGGCTGGAGAGAACAGTAGGATATGAGTAGCTGGGAACAATCTTACATTCCTGCAGAGCTACAGAAGGGAGATTAAAGACGGGCAAGGGAAGGAAAAACAGGAGTAGCGCCCACAACTCCCACATAGCTGCACAAAGCTGCTGGAAGGTAGCAGTACGGTCAGCAAGATGGCTGGGGTAGCTGGAGCAGCCTCAGAGTAACACATGAGAAGCAATGCTGAAACGATGTGATCCAGACTTGTTCTTGGCAGTCCAAACTGAAATGGGCACTGGAGTAATTCTGGAAGATGAAATCTCTCTCCAGTGCCAGTAACGAAGGCCTGTGACGCAGAGCTAAGAGACACTGGAACTGACAGATGGCACAGAGCGCAGCCTAGAGCACCGTGTAAATAAAGCACCATGGAAAATACGGAAAGCACAAAGCTAGCGCTACCCCTCTTGATCCGTCTAAGGCAGTTATTGCTAATTTAAAAAGAAAGAAACTCAGGGTCGTGGAGACTGTTTCTCCCCTTTCCTGATAACTACGAGCAATGTGAATTCCAGCACTGCACTGCTGTTCCAGACGAGGTACTGCAACTGTCAGAAACGTACTGCTATCTCAACTGTAAAACTCACTCACAGAACAGAACTGTCCTCAAAAATTTCAGAGGACATTTCTGTGTGTGCATCAGACCAAAACCTCAGGAACATCACCGTATCTTTGACATGAGAAAGACAGTTTTACTTGCAAAACACGTCTTTATTGATTAAACGTGATTAACACAACATTGCTGCCAAATGCTTCTTCAGCAATGGCAAAGCTGCAGAAAAACCTGAGGAGCAGACAGATCTGTTAACTATATTGAATAGGGGAGGCTTCTGCTGTGGACACGAACCGAGGGAAAAGCAAAGGATCACAAAGTGGAAATCGATCCACTGCCATAATTACAGCGAATAAGCGTAAATATGAGAACTGCGACGAAAAGGTGGAAGGAAGGGACACGTTATTTTATCCTCAAAAATATTTTAAATAATTCCTTTTGCTATCCTAAATACTATGCCTATCATGTATGCTTAGACAGTAAATTATAGCTCTAGATTAGCTTTCTTGTTTTCCATTCTTTTCCTAGTTGGCTTTTCAAACATCTCCTTTTCCCAGAAGTCTACCTTCTTTTCCTTCAGCTTTCTGGCTTTCCTTTGTCTTAGATTTATCTCCAAGTATTCTTCATTTAGATTATGCAAGGGCCATTCAGCCAGACCTTCCCCATTAGGATTCCTGTAAACGGTGAGAAAGAAAGAGAAAAATCCTGAACTTTGTTAGCAATCCAGAAATCATCAAGAGAAGATTTCAGGACTGCTGATGAACAGGATCAGCATAATTATTCTACAGGCAGTGGAACTGAGGTACGAGGAAGTGAAAGGATTTGCCTGTATCCCTCCAGGTAACCAGAAACACAACCAATAAATCAATAAACAAAAACATGTCTCCTGAGGCCCACTACTACTGAGGAAATGGGCCACATTGTTTAGTTCCATAGATCTCATCCTAGCTTTGTGGAACTGAAATTCTCTGCTCTGACTATGACGAGGCAAAGGTTTCTTCATTCTGATTCAAGAGTATGGAATGCCAATCGTCAACTTTTCAAGAATATTCCCTTAGAACCAGTTACATGTACAACCACATGTAAATACACCTCAACATATCACAAGGAATATCTGCTATTAGATTGCTTTCCTTATAAATCTGAGAAAAAAGCAAGAGAACTGTACAGCGTTCTCCAGTTGTCCTCTAAGAGCAGGATATTATAAGTAATATGTTAATAAAGATATTAAAAAGTAGATGCAAAATGTAAGCTCAATCAAATGACTCTAGTAACAGATTAATTCATGCTTTTTACAACAGCTGGATTGCTCTAAAGTTCACGGCAGTAAATGGAAACAATTCAGTTTGCACGGACTTTGAAATAGACTATGAGCTACTCTGAAAATGACAGTCATGAAAGAAGAAAAAGTGTGGAAAAGCTTTATATATCTCATTCTCATGTTCTTCTTTCAAAATGAGAACTGTACCCAATCTGTTTCATGGGAAAGAAAGGACTGCTTTCTACTTTCTTTAGGCATAAGCATGTAGTGGGAAGTGCTGGATTCGCAACATTCCTGAGGAGGTGGTACCTTTCACTGAACCATTCAGTGGTCAGCACATTAGTTTGGGCTGTGGCACAAAGGATTCTGCCTGAAAGAACCTGAGCCCACACTTCTAAAACGCTACGAGAATGACCTAACTGTTATTGCAAAGGCAATTTGGAGGGCATGCTCCTAATTCTTCCTCAATGGACCAGTTCCATTTTTTTAAAAAGATGACCAATTGACTGAGTCACGTCACAAAGGGACTTCAACCCAGGCCTGGTTCACGTTTTCATTTTTTGGCAGTGTGTACATATGTAAACAATTATTTTCAAGGGGGAAACACATAAAGGGCAATACTTCATAGAAATAAAAACAAAAGATCTCTGCTGGACACCTTGAGAGCACATAAGTAATGGCATCCACTGCCATCGAACCTGCGTGATGCATTAGTTTCACAAAAACACAGTCAAACATCCCACTAGTTTTATGCCTTTGTTCCCCTCTATTTTTTCATGTTTGAATGACAAATACATAAGAATGTAAGTTTTTTTTAAACTGATATGCATTACGTTCATTATTTATTTTGTATGCAGCCCATGGCAATTCCTGTTGGCTCAGTGTGGCTCAGGCGAGCCAAAAGATTGGACAACCATGCTTTAACCTAGGTTTTAGATCTCCATGCTGAAAATGAAACAGAGGAGTTCCAGCCTTGCCCTAATGAACACAAGCTAGAACGCTCTGCAAAACAGACTGTAACCCATTCTCTGCAGCCTGAAAGCCAGTCAGATTTCTCAGAAAAGAGGACGCATTACTTGAAATACCTCAAGCAGAGGAGAGAGTATTTTATAAATGAATCCTGAGGTATAACTTCTCACCCTATAGGCCTATGGTAGTACATACACTTAAAAGAAAAGCCAAACACGTTAAATTTAGAGGCAGACACTGTTCCAGCTTGCAGCTGAACATTCTGCCTGTAGCTCCAGTCTTTGTAACAGTTTACAGAACAGAAAAACACTTGTGATCCCACGGCTGGTTTTTGACGGATGCTCTTATCCTCACAGGAAGGCTGTAAGAACGACAACCAAGGACACTCTCAATAAGGAAGAGCGGAAGGAACAGACACAACACATGACACATTCGGTAAACATAATTTCTTACACGTTTCAATATACTTGCCAATATTCCCTTGGATACCACAGAATCATAGAATAGCCTGGGTTGAAAGGGACCACAATGATCATCTAGTTTCAACTCCCCTGCTATGTGCAGGGTCACCTAGGCCAGGCTGCCCAGAGCCAAATCCAGCCTGGCTTTGAATGCCTCCAGGGATGCGGCATCCACAACCTCCTTGGGCAACCTGTTCAGTGTGCCACCACCCTCTCCGGTCTGCTTGAACCTGAAAGGCTTTTATTTCCCCCGCTTGCTTCATCATTGATTTTTATTGCCATGAGCATTTTGCACTTCCCAGGATACTCCCTTGTCACTAAGGGAGAGAATCAAGGAAACTTTTCCTGTGATCATGACAACAAACTACACACTAATGAGTTAGAAAGTCAAGGTTAAAATCTGCATTCTGACAAATTTATGGTGACCTTACCTCAGGTTGTAAAAGGAAAATGTATCCCCTACAGCTCTCACAAATCTGTGTGTTCTCTCCTTCTTTCACTCCTCATCTGTCCTGTGAGCTGTACCCAAAACTCCATTTTGTCTTCTTTCAGTTTCTTTGCTGCCTTTTGTATGAGGTCTATTTCCAGGTATCTTTCATCCAGATCATACTGAGGCCAATGTACCAAGCCTTCCCCATTGGGATTCCTGGAAACACAAAAGTGAAAAGTTACCTCTCCATTTGTGCTCTGACTTCTCAACCTGAGATCGTTCCAGAAGACTAACAGGAGCTCCGACTGCACGATTCTAGAACCTGAACTGATGGATGTTTTTATCAAAATGCTCATCACTGGAACAGCAAACGTGTAATAATGTTTGCCATTACTCTGGGATCTAATCCTCCGCTGCAGATCCAAATAGCTCTTGGATTTTATTTCAGATTGGATTTCCAGAGTTTTTCTTGCAATCATCGAGAAGAGAAACTATTGGTTTCAGTGCTTATCTTAGACTCTGCCACATTTACAGGAGCTACCATGCTGCTGCTGTGCTTCAGGCGACACAGACAAAACTAGAACTGCAGTTAGCACTATGGATCTCACCCGTTTCTAGCAAAGTTAGTCCAGTACTTCATAACAGTTCTGCTAAGTTTATTTTCATCCTCTGTAGCATTCCCTGCAAAGTGAGAGAAGAAATGGCAATATTCAAGATCAATAATCAAAAAACATCAGTCCAACCAATTCCATGGATTCTATTATTTCTAAAAAAAATTCTATTCTGAATGTCCTCAGGTGAGTAAAATTAATAACAATGTTGATATAAAAAGAATTGTTTTGCAAACACAGATACATCACCAGCTAAGAACGGCTTTCCAAACACAAAGGCAATCTCATCTCCATGATCTGCTTCTACAAACTCTGGTACGACACCTGCAGCTGAGCTTGGTCGATGCTGAAATTCATAAAAGTAGACTGGGTGGCCAGCATCTAACAGAAAATAAAATTAAGAATGAGAATGCTAGTATTGCAAGGGCCAAATGCATTTGCATTGATGATAATGCATTTCACCACAAGCTACTTTGACAAAATAAAACACTAGCAGTTCTTCTGATAGCAAAGTGTGATACATACATAAAGTCCACAGACACACTCAAGAATGGAAGACAATGTTTGTTTGAGTAGATGCTGAATTAGGGACTCACCTCTATGGTATCTAGCCACTTCAATGGCAGCGAAAACAAACATGTGATCTCCTATTGCATCAAGAAGGCCATCTCGCACCTGAGCACGGCTCTCTGCTTTCCCTATGTATTCATTGAATACAAGATCAACCATGTCAGAAGTAAAACTCTGAAATGAACAAGAAAGGTACTTTTTATAAAAAGTGCCACCTCCATGTCTCTGGCTAGACTCCAAACATTACCATCTTTCAGAAAAAATCCCCTGCTGCGCCCAAGCAGACCTCACAGTTCACAGTGGTGCACCTTTACCTAACATAGATGTTCTTAGGGAGAAGAGATTGGAAAGATCAAAAAGGATGCCCTCAAATGCCATTAGAGAAAAAGCAACTGGTGATGCTAAGAGATAGATACGGAACTGTGTTCTTCCTCTTGTGGAAACAACCCTCGTAAGAGAAATGAAATCCTGCTGCATTTCATAAGATCCATTTCTTGCTGCAAACGGCCATAACTTACTCCCTTTCAGAAAAACCCTGGGCTTTGCCATCCCCAGATTATGATAGATTCCTATGGCTCTACATGATCCTTTATAAGTACTGGCTATGTTTATCAACTTCTTCATTCTTTCCTATTAATCTGCAATTTTTAGTTTCCTAGATTCAGGAGAGCACAAAGCAACCAGAAGGCTGAGAGCTTTGTAAAACACAGGGAAGCAAAATCTCCCCTGCATGTCTACATGCAGGTCTTCTGGTGGCATTTTAGGCATTCCGAGGTGTCCTTTCTAGTCTCCTTGTGAAGCTTCAGAAAGGCTTGTGTGTTCTGCAGGTGTTTTGACAAACCTGCTGGTAGAACGCATATCTTGGATAACCTAGTGTATCTTGAATGTCATGGGACCTATGTTTAGTTGCCTGCATTGCTTCTGGATTTCTACTGCATTCCTTTTTAAAAAGATGGGGCATTTAGGTTTGAGATTTGGAATATCTTCCATGTTGATCAGTCTCTGTCAGCAATACGAAATGCAAATATGGAATTATCCCAGTGAAGGAATAGCACTGGGGTATTCTGGAAATGGTCTCTCACCTCAAATGATAATACAAATGAGCTCTGTAACACTTGACGTGCAACTTGTTTGTCCAGACCATCTGTAAAATCAGGAAATTTCATTATCTGCATGACAAAGAGAATACACATTTATGAGGAAATCTTATATTCACAGGCTTATATTAAAAAATAACTATTTGAAGTCTCTTACTTCAGGAATTATCCATCCAAACTCACAGTTATTCACTCCTATTATATATGGGACTGGATTGATTGCTTTTTCAGACAGTAATTGCCTGGGACTCTTTGGAAAAAATACACCATCCACACATGAACTGATGAATAGCGGAACCTGGGGAAAAACAAACAAAGAAACATAGTAAAAGGTTCACCAAATGAACATATCAAGTGAAAATATAAGCAGTAGTGGTATTCAAGCTCCCTTATTATTCCTCAATAGATGCCTTGAACCAGAGATTTGCAAAGATTAGCATTGTGTTTAAATACTTGGGAAACGTAGGCTATTGTTAATTTATATCTCCTCTTAGTTAGAAGTGTCCTAGTATGAATGAATGGAGAGGTTAGAGAAAATCTAACCTCTACTTTGGAACTGCAGAGTAACAGGAAAACCAGGATGGTGGCAAGAAATTTAGAGGACAAAATTATGATGTTAAGTAATGTTCAATTTCTCCAGGAGAAACTGTGACATCTCATACTCGTCTCTTCCCTTGACAGAACCTGACAGTGAAACACGTGTAGCTCAATGCCCAGACAGAGTTAAAGAGAAGGAACCTGTTCACAATTCTCAGGAGAGGTATTGCACAGTCGCAATGTTGTCAGATCCTGAAAACATAAAGAAGGGACAGATGTTAGATTGACTTCAAGTTCTCTTAATATTACAAGACATTTCAGCACGTTCTGTTACGATCAAATTTGAAATGCCCCTCATATACAAGGTATAATTTCACCTACCATTTTTAGAGTTATTTGTTCTATCTCTTCCTCTGTTTTTCCTCTTAAGCATTCAACCAGAGCAGCAGAACTGGATTTTTCACAGCCAGATGCAGCAGCAATTCTCTGCAATCAATATAAATGAGTCACATTCGCATTTACTAATTTTCCTTATACTTCCCATACAAGGGCTCTATGTGCCACTGAGTCAGGAGACCAGACTAGGAAGACTGGGGGGGGGGAAGGGTATCAAAATTTCTCAGAAAGGACCATCAAGTATTTCAGCTGTAAATGCCGAGATAGGAGTCTTTCCTAACCCTTCATGTTGTGGGCTGAGTAGAAAGACAAAACTAACTCCTCCAGAATGTCTCCATTCACTAACAGATCAAGGTAGTTGTTCTGGTATGTAACAAGTAGGGCTAAGTCTGGATGGCATAAGGTAGTTAGAGTAATGCATACATAGAATATCACCATGTAGATGATAAATAAAGAGCACATTACACCCTTCTCAATGATGCATAGTCTTTTTGAATGAAGTAATGCTATTTCTCAGCTGTCCTTAGATAGACCTCAGTGCAATGCTGCCTCCTTTACATCCCAGGTTAGCAAAACAAAGCTCTTGGAGGTTGTTTCTCACAGATGACAAATTGGGATGACTTGGGCTCTTCTTTTTAGTGATAACTAGGCTGAACAAAGTTTTGTTCCTTTGAGCACATCAGGCACCAGGCGGGAGGGAAAGAGAACAGTATTTGGATCTGGTGCCATTTTCCTGTCAAAAATAGCAGCTCAACTATTACTGCAGACAGTGTACTGCTGTGCATTTCCTACTCACTCACTGCCTTCTCTCTTTGCTTCCTCGCTCTTCTGCTTTCATGCAGACATCTGAGGATCTTTGGGTATTTGGAAAGCAAAGTTTCACTCAACGTGAATTACTGCAAACAGGAATACTGTCTTATGAAGGTGACTGAAATTCCACAAGAAAAAAAAATCTAGATCCAGTTTTTGGAATAAACCATTTAAGATGTTCAAAACTATCTGAAAATTAAATATGCCACAAAATACTCACTTGTGCTTCTTCCTCAGGCTTTTCAGTGAATAAAGTCCTAATTGCAGTACCACTCTCTGAAATGGCCTTATGGAACAAGCCCTTTGCCAGTGGAGACAAGACCTGGAAAAAAAAAGCACTATCCAGAAACAAGAACAAGCATTACTGGAAATGCATTCTAATCACGGACATAGGATTTCAATATCAGAAACTGCCTTTTTTGAAAAAAAAATGTCATCTGAGTGTTACTCTGTAGCCTCTGATCAGAGTTCTGCTGTGCAAAGGTCTTTGGCAGCATTAACAGGGGTAAGTTCAAGCCTTCCCTTTTTCTTCTCATAAAATTCTGCTTATAAGACTTCATGGAAGTACACTGCAAGCCAGATATCAATCAAGCATAAATCTGTCCAGCAGACTGGCTGTGCTACAGAAGGGAAAATAACAATTCGAAGAGAGAAGTCAGGAGCAAACAGACATTCAAATTTGAAGAGGACAACATTTAGGAGTTCTAAACAACATCATCTGGGTACAAAAAGAATACTTCCTATATTCAGAAGCTGCACTGTTATCACATTGTATATCAGACTGAGGTGACGTGTGGTTTACCCGAAAGCTAAACATTTTTTCTCACAGATTTTTCATTAATGTACTAGGAGTGACCGTGGAGAGTGGGTTTCTTTTTTGTCAAATAATAAACATTCATGCCTGTGATGAACTTACCAGAGCAGATACACTGATTCCCCCTGCAGATTCTCCACAGATGGTGACAGATCCCGGGTCTCCTCCAAAGTGTATGATATTTTCCTGAATCCACTGAAGAGCTGCCACTTGGTCCAAATACCCCCAGTTACCATGAGCATGCCTATCACCAGTGCTAGAAAGAAAGAACAGACTTCATTAAATGCTTGATGGAGAAAAAATCAACACTGAGATAAATACAATGCGCAGGATAAGGAATCAGCTGTGAAGGAGCCTCTCTACATAATTTAAAAAGAATTGGCTTGAAAAGGGTTGAGATTGGACCAGCAATCAAGCCAGAACAGTCTCTGAAGCAGATCTAAAACTTCCATGTCGCTCCCAACTGTTGCACGTGTAATTAAGAAACAGAGAGCTTATTTGCAAAAGAAAGTCCTCTACAGGCCTTTGCACACATCATTTTGGAAATTGTTTATCAAAATCAAAGACAGCATATCTTACCTAAAGTATCCAACTATACCCAATCTGTACTGAATTGCCACAACAACCACGTTGTCAAAGGCTGCTAATGCTGAGCCATCATAGGGTGATGCTGATCCAAAAGCAAGTCCACCTCCATGGATCCATACAAAGACCTGGAAGGGGAAAAAACAGAAACAGCTCAACACAGGGAAGAACTCCTTGAGATACAGACTAAATATCCTAGTTTGTGCTGCTTTACTCTTGAGTCCTTCAGATTACATTTCACAAATGGTCAATGTCTTTGAAATTGGAGGCTGGCAGCCTCACAACAGGCACTGATTTCATTAAATACTTGAATTTTACCAGTGCCCCTGCAGGAAATCAAGCACTGCCTATGTAAAAAATCAGTACGATTTTATTTGTCAATCGTTAAAAACTGTGCCAGTAAGTCCACATACTGTGCAGGTTGCAAGTTTGCAGTACAAGTACTGTAATCCTCAGAAAGCTGTTTGAAGATTCAGGGAGAGGCTCAATCTGTCACATCAAATCACAGAGGCCATCAAGCCTGCTAGAGGTTTTGTAATGATTTTCCTTACCGGCAGCTTCTCCTGTTTTTCTGTAGGAACAGGTGTATATATATTCAGGTATAAGCAATCTTCAGACATCTGGAGACGAACTTTTTCTTTTCTAGTACTAACAAAATCTGATTCAAACTGCCCTAATACTCTGTCCTGTAGACACCTGAAAAAATAAGAGAAATAACAATCAATGGAAAAAACAAAAATGCCAAAGCTATAGAGTGAAGGGTTTTTTGCAAAGTACAAATCTCTGGTACATTTCACGATCGCTGGCAACAGAAAACATACTGTTAAGTTTTGTTTCTCAATATGTTTTCATCCATTAAGCTTGCATGGTAAGGCCTATAAAAAGGGGCAGCAGTCCAGAGCAGTACAGTTTGACAACAAACACAGTTTTGCATGGTTCAGAACATTACAGAAGTATAGTTGCAGATGGATACAGCTATAAATCACTTCCAATAAAATGCATAATACTTATTATGAAACTTCAGCAGCTCTTTGTATTGCAGTTATTAGGGTAGAGTTAGCAAAGCAGGGCAGCAGTACAACTGGAGTTTCTTACATGTCCCGTTAACCATGTGACTCATCAGCATTTTATTCCAACTTTTTCTCAGCTTCTTTCTGCTTCTGCTTCAAAGCCGCACACCTTAAAAACATAACCAAATGCTCACAAAAGACCACACTGTCAGTCAGGTGTTGGTCCATATTGGCTCAGTTGTCATGCCTATTAGAGAGCACTCAATGAAACAGTAGCTTAGAAAGATTTCTTCAGAAATCCATTCACTGAAGCAGATCTGAGAGTAGGTGAGAGGACACCAAGGAATTTACCCTTGTGGCTTTTGATCAGCCTGAGTACCAGCATGCTCAAACTGCAGGTAACATAAAAATCATTGAGAACATAAAAGCTTTTCTTCCTGCTTTACTTACATTGGTGGGTAGGAAGTGGCATCTCTGACACCTTTCCACGGCTCAGGAGGCTGGGGTTCAGAAAACCTCAGTGGTCCAACAGGAGGCTTAGCAAAAGGAAGTCCCAGAAAGACATTTACGCTCCTCTCAGCCGCATCAACTTTGATTTGGTATCCTCGGGCAGTCCCATATTTGGTCACCACTTCTGGTTGCTCTGCTTTTTGCCCTGCGGGTTGCGTGCACAACATCGCATCACGGATTGGTCTCCTAGTGAGCAACTGACAGCTTTCTAAGAGCTTTGGCTACCTGAATGTGCACCTTCTGCTTGTTTCAACAACTCTCTGTCAAACACAAGCCTTCAACAAACGCTAATCGCTGGAGCTGACTTAAGTTCAGCCTTCATTCTGATAGTGTTCCCAGGTATGATCTCCCTCAGCCATACCGTGCCGGCAGCATATCATGTGCTTACTCTCCACACGCATCAGTAACCGTGGGTAGATTGTTGTTACTCAAAAGTCCACCGGATTGCCCTCATAAAGAAAAGGCATTTCCTGATCTAGAAAAGGATCTGTGAGTGCACAAAACACACTTGGGAATCTGGATAGAACCTACAGACAAACAAAAAACAACTTCTGCCACACCTGAAAACAGTCAGGCACTCACACATTCAGGTAAGATTTGCTTAAATCTCAGTATGAAATTTATCAGAATCAACACCAAACACGGCATATTGGAGTCTCTGACTCAGCAGACAAAATTTCACAATAAGAATTTACTTTTGCTAGCTGCACATGAAAAAAACCGAGACAAATGCCTGAAAGCAGACCAGAGAGAGAAACAAAGAGCTCTTTGCTGTTCAGACCTCAGTTCGGTGCAGCAGGGTTGGGACTTCAGGGACTCCTTTAAGCTGGGACTCCCACGGGTAAGCAAACTGCACACGCACTCTAACTCCTCACAGCAGGCAACAGTGGAAAACATTTTGGAAGCTTACCAGTAGCTACGAGTGCTGTGAGCCCGGCAGTGAGGATCAAGGACAGCAGCGTGTTCTTCTCAGTTGCCATTCTGCAGCCTGCTCACACACTTCCCGACTCTGTGCACTGCCTTTAGTACTCTGAAAGAATAGCTGTTGCGCAAGACAAACACTGATAAGGAAAAGCAGTGCTCAAGCTGTGAACCGAATTGGCCGGGGCCGGCCTTGAACAACTGTCATGACAGAATGGCACTGCTCCAAGGGGAGCGTAATGCAGCTTATCCGTACATGGGAATAGGGGAACCCACAAGTCTCATACCAGCTGCCTAGGGCTCCTTATGACTGCTCTTCACAGAACTTCAGGCAGCAGGGATTTGCTTAAAAATGCACTGGAAGCAGTCTTCAGAACACCAGCAGATTCTTCCTGCTGCAGAACTGCTACCATTACCGTCTGTAACAATTAAGTCAGCACTGACTTTCACTGCACAGAGAACAAACCAGGAAAACTCTCCTACTAATGCATACTTTTTGACAAAAGCAATACAGGAGAAATCCTAGCTTTTCCTGCAGGGTCAATGCTCCACCCGCCACTCAGTCCTGTGCACTCAGAAATGTTTGGCTGGTATCTCACCATACACGAGTTTTGCAACAGCTAAGAGAGGTTTTCTCCATTACTGCAGTACAGGAGCCGTATGCAAGGGTTTGAGTGTAAGAACACATTTAATCCCTCTGAGACATCAGGAGGGTTTACTTCCATGTGAACTCACATCTACCACTAAGAAAGTGCTGAATAGAAGTAGATTGCCATTCTGTAACTAGGTGGCTGTGTTTGATTTTTGTTCCCAGGCTCTGACTTTGTTTTCCTGGCTCTTTTTTACTTTTTCTCTTTTTCTTTTTTTTTTGGCCTGCGTCAATAGATCTTACCCTTGTAAGCCTGTTTTGCAATCATATGTCATGAAAATAATTCTCAGTTGCCAGAGACAGCACTTCTGTAGATTATTTTAGTGACTCACTTTTTTTTCAGCTATGTGTGCCCCAAATCCAGTGATTAGATTAGTTCTACACAATGTATGAAGCACACGCAGTCCTGTGTGCTGAAGCTCTGTTTGTGTGTTCAGAAAAGATGCTTTACTCCACACCCAACTGGTGACTGGTCACAGTTCATAAACAGTGTAGACAGGAGCTTCTTGGTAGACTTTTTCAGGCTGCGTAGATGTTCTTGGAGAGTCTTTTTTTCTTGTACTGTTTCTCAAAAGTAAAGGTCGTGCCATGAAAACTGGGCTGTCTTTATTCTGCACGTTTAGTCATAAAGTTCTTGTCTGATCCGTGTATGCACGGATAAAGGCAACAACTGAAAACAGGAGCCTGGAGCTCAAATACTGGGGACGTTTAGCATAAACTACCCACTACTTATTTGTGTGATAAATGTTTCCTGCAAACAAAGGGCAAAACTCCAGAGCAGTAAACTCTGCACTCTGTTTGCCTGGTTGAGTATCACTGCAAATTCTCTCAGGGTGGCCACTTACATTGGACTGCTGAGGTTCCCTGCGTTAGTAAACTGGCTCTGCGCAAGGTGAAACTACAGGAATCCCTGCTTGTGACAGCTGGCTTCCATCCTGATGGGCATGCATGCCCCAACTAGCCTGTAACCCACAAACGACAGGAGGAACCCTGTGCTATAAGGCCAAATAGCTGTACTGCACTCATTGCTCTCTCCTTTTGCTGAAGCAAACCTGATTGATTTCCACAAGCAATTTTTTTTGTTCTATGTTCTGACTTTTCTGGTTTTTCAAAACACCACCCACTCCAGTTTGCTTTATTGTTCCCCTTCACTCATTACTCTGCCTTTCAAGCTTTACTCTTCAACCTTTTTCTGCTGCGCTCTTTTTTCTGCTCATGTACACATTCTGCAAAATGTCTCAGCCCCTATCCCGTCCATAAAGAACAGGATATCCAACTTGAAGGTCAAAGGTAGCTGCCATCCTCACATTACTCCTTGTGCAAACGCTATCTGTACACTAAACTAGTGCAATCTGGAAACAGTGCTACATACCTGGGAAGTGGAATTCGTGGATGCTGCTTGGAATTTCATTTTAATGGAAAGCATTTTGCAGTTTACGTTCAATCAAAGAACAACGCACAAGTCAGAGAACAAGTCAGAAAAATTCTGCCACGTGATGACATTTGCTTCCTGCACCCTACTGTACTGCTACCTGTCTTGATTTCAATAGCTGAAAAATAGAGACTAGATATAGAATAGCTATGTTTATGGGCACACAGCTAAAAGAGAGCCCACAAAGACATTTGGATTCCAGTTTATAGAGTACAAATGTTAAGAAATCTGCATATAAAGCGGGGTGACTTGATTATTTAGTTTTTTCTTTCACTCATCCTCTGGGTAAGACTAAACACAGCTAGAACAGTTTGTTTACATGTTAGAAGCGAGTTGCTCTGCATGTCTCTGCATGCACACATAACACGAGCATATATTCTGTGCATATACATACAACGCAGCCTGGTTTTCTCCTTTTAAAAGGAGGAGAACAGCTCCTAAAGGGAAGAGTGCGTGAAAGGAAAATCCATCAAGATCATTTTCGCCTCACAAAATACATTAACACTAACAAAGGACAAGGGACAGGGCCAATTAGCCAAAACAGTGGTTGTGCTAACACACTAACCTGATCTCGTAAGTCCTGTCTGTCAACAGAATTTGGGAAGAAAGAGATCGGGAACTCTGCCATGTTTGCTGCAGTCAAGTAATTCAGAAAGAAGAGATGGCTGGAGAGAACAGTAGGATATGAGTAGCTGGGAACAATCTTACATTCCTGCAGAGCTACAGAAGGGAGATTAAAGACGGGCAAGGGAAGGAAAAACAGGAGTAGCGCCCACAACTCCCACATAGCTGCACAAAGCTGCTGGAAGGTAGCAGTACGGTCAGCAAGATGGCTGGGGTAGCTGGAGCAGCCTCAGAGTAACACATGAGAAGCAATGCTGAAACGATGTGATCCAGACTTGTTCTTGGCAGTCCAAACTGAAATGGGCACTGGAGTAATTCTGGAAGATGAAATCTCTCTCCAGTGCCAGTAACGAAGGCCTGTGACGCAGAGCTAAGAGACACTGGAACTGACAGATGGCACAGAGCGCAGCCTAGAGCACCGTGTAAATAAAGCACCATGGAAAATACGGAAAGCACAAAGCTAGCGCTACCCCTCTTGATCCGTCTAAGGCAGTTATTGCTAATTTAAAAAGAAAGAAACTCAGGGTCGTGGAGACTGTTTCTCCCCTTTCCTGATAACTACGAGCAATGTGAATTCCAGCACTGCACTGCTGTTCCAGACGAGGTACTGCAACTGTCAGAAACGTACTGCTATCTCAACTGTAAAACTCACTCACAGAACAGAACTGTCCTCAAAAATTTCAGAGGACATTTCTGTGTGTGCATCAGACCAAAACCTCAGGAACATCACCGTATCTTTGACATGAGAAAGACAGTTTTACTTGCAAAACACGTCTTTATTGATTAAACGTGATTAACACAACATTGCTGCCAAATGCTTCTTCAGCAATGGCAAAGCTGCAGAAAAACCTGAGGAGCAGACAGATCTGTTAACTATATTGAATAGGGGAGGCTTCTGCTGTGGACACGAACCGAGGGAAAAGCAAAGGATCACAAAGTGGAAATCGATCCACTGCCATAATTACAGCGAATAAGCGTAAATATGAGAACTGCGACGAAAAGGTGGAAGGAAGGGACACGTTATTTTATCCTCAAAAATATTTTAAATAATTCCTTTTGCTATCCTAAATACTATGCCTATCATGTATGCTTAGACAGTAAATTATAGCTCTAGATTAGCTTTCTTGTTTTCCATTCTTTTCCTAGTTGGCTTTTCAAACATCTCCTTTTCCCAGAAGTCTACCTTCTTTTCCTTCAGCTTTCTGGCTTTCCTTTGTCTTAGATTTATCTCCAAGTATTCTTCATTTAGATTATGCAAGGGCCATTCAGCCAGACCTTCCCCATTAGGATTCCTGTAAACGGTGAGAAAGAAAGAGAAAAATCCTGAACTTTGTTAGCAATCCAGAAATCATCAAGAGAAGATTTCAGGACTGCTGATGAACAGGATCAGCATAATTATTCTACAGGCAGTGGAACTGAGGTACGAGGAAGTGAAAGGATTTGCCTGTATCCCTCCAGGTAACCAGAAACACAACCAATAAATAAATAAACAAAAACATGTCTCCTGAGGCCCACTACTACTGAGGAAATGGGCCACATTGTTTAGTTCCATAGATCTCATCCTAGCTTTGTGGGACTGAAATTCTCTGCTCTGACTATGACGAGGCAAAGGTTTCTTCATTCTGAATAAGGAGGATGGAATTTCGTGCTTCAACATTTCAAAAATATACCCTTAGAATCAGTTACACATATGTTACACCTTTAGTTTCACAAAAACACAGTCAAACATCCCACTAGTTTTATGCCTTTGTTCCCCTCTATTTTTTCATGTTTGAATGACAAATACATAAGAATGTAAGTTTTTTTTAAACTGATATGCATTACGTTCATTATTTATTTTGTATGCAGCCCATGGCAATTCCTGTTGGCTCAGTGTGGCTCAGGCGAGCCAAAAGATTGGACAACCATGCTTTAACCTAGGTTTTAGATCTCCATGCTGAAAATGAAACAGAGGAGTTCCAGCCTTGCCCTAATGAACACAAGCTAGAACGCTCTGCAAAACAGACTGTAACCCATTCTCTGCAGCCTGAAAGCCAGTCAGATTTCTCAGAAAAGAGGACGCATTACTTGAAATACCTCAAGCAGAGGAGATAGTATTTTATAAATGAATCCTGAGGTATAACTTCTCACCCTATAGGCCTATGGTAGTACATACACTTAAAAGAAAAGCCAAACACGTTAAATTTAGAGGCAGACACTGTTCCAGCTTGCAGCTGAACATTCTGCCTGTAGCTCCAGTCTTTGTAACAGTTTACAGAACAGAAAAACACTTGTGATCCCACGGCTGGTTTTTGACGGATGCTCTTATCCTCACAGGAAGGCTGTAAGAACGACAACCAAGGACACTCTCAATAAGGAAGAGCGGAAGGAACAGACACAACACATGACACATTCGGTAAACATAATTTCTTACACGTTTCAATATACTTGCCAATATTCCCTTGGATACCACAGAATCATAGAATAGCCTGGGTTGAAAGGGACCACAATGATCATCTAGTTTCAACTCCCCTGCTATGTGCAGGGTCACCTAGGCCAGGCTGCCCAGAGCCAAATCCAGCCTGGCTTTGAATGCCTCCAGGGATGCGGCATCCACAACCTCCTTGGGCAACCTGTTCAGTGTGCCACCACCCTCTCCGGTCTGCTTGAACCTGAAAGGCTTTTATTTCCCCCGCTTGCTTCATCATTGATTTTTATTGCCATGAGCATTTTGCACTTCCCAGGATACTCCCTTGTCACTAAGGGAGAGAATCAAGGAAACTTTTCCTGTGATCATGACAACAAACTACACACTAATGAGTTAGAAAGTCAAGGTTAAAATCTGCATTCTGACAAATTTATGGTGACCTTACCTCAGGTTGTAAAAGGAAAATGTATCCCCTACAGCTCTCACAAATCTGTGTGTTCTCTCCTTCTTTCACTCCTCATCTGTCCTGTGAGCTGTACCCAAAACTCCATTTTGTCTTCTTTCAGTTTCTTTGCTGCCTTTTGTATGAGGTCTATTTCCAGGTATCTTTCATCCAGATCATACTGAGGCCAATGTACCAAGCCTTCCCCATTGGGATTCCTGGAAACACAAAAGTGAAAAGTTACCTCTCCATTTGTGCTCTGACTTCTCAACCTGAGATCGTTCCAGAAGACTAACAGGAGCTCCGACTGCACGATTCTAGAACCTGAACTGATGGATGTTTTTATCAAAATGCTCATCACTGGAACAGCAAACGTGTAATAATGTTTGCCATTACTCTGGGATCTAATCCTCCACTGCAGATCCAAATAGCTCTTGGATTTTATTTCAGATTGGATTTCCAGAGTTCTTCTTGCAATCATCGAGAAGAGAAACTATTGGTTTCAGTGCTTATCTTAGACTCTGCCACATTTACAGGAGCTACCATGCTGCTGCTGTGCTTCAGGCGACACAGACAAAACTAGAACTGCAGTTAGCACTATGGATCTCACCCGTTTCTAGCAAAGTTAGTCCAGTACTTCATAACAGTTCTGCTAAGTTTATTTTCATCCTCTGTAGCATTCCCTGCAAAGTGAGAGAAGATATGGCAATATTCAAGATCAAAAGTCAAAAAATATCAGTCCAATCAATTCCATGGATTCTATTATTTCTAAAAAAAATTCTATTCTGAATGTCCTCAGGTGAGTAAAATTAATAACAATGTTGATATAAAAAGAATTGTTTTGCAAACACAGATACATCACCAGCTAAGAATGGCCTTCCAAACACAAAGGCAATCTCATCTCCATGATCTGCTTTTACAAACTCTGGTACGACACCTGCAGCTGAGCTTGGTCGATGCTGAAATTCATAAAAGTAGACTGGGTGGCCAGCATCTAACAGAAAATAAAATTAAAAACAAGAATGCTAGTATTGCAAAGGCCAGCCAACAATGATGATAAACTTTCACCACAAGCTATTTTGACAAAATAAAACACTAGCAGTTCTTCTGATAGCAAAGTGTGATACATACATAAAGTCCACAGACACACTCAAGAATGGAAGACAATGTTTGTTTGAGTAGATGCTGAATTAGAGACTCACCTCTATGGTATCTAGCCACTTCAATGGCAGAGAAAACAAACATGTGATCTCCTATTGCATCAAGAAGTCCATCTCGCACCTGAGCACGGCTCTCTGCTTTCCCAATGTATTCATTGAATACAAGATCAACAACGTGAGAAGAAACGCCCTGAAATGAACAAGAAAGGTACTTTTCAAAATGACAACAAATACTAAAATGAGTAATGGTGTAAACTGAGAGTGCCACCTCCATGTCGCTGGCTAGACTCCAAACATTACCATCTTTCAGAAAAAATCCCCTGCGGCGCCCAAGCAGACCTCACAGTTCACAGTGGTGCGCCTTTACCTAACATAGATGTTCTTAGGGAGAAGAGATTGGAAAGATCAAAAAGGATGCCCTCAAATGCCATTAGAGAAAAAGCAACTGGTGATGCTAAGAGATAGATACGGAACTGTGTTCTTCCTCTTGTGGAAACAACCCTCGTAAGAGCAATGAAATCCTGCTGCATTTCATAAGATCCATTTCTTGCTGCAAACGGCCATAACTTACTCTCTTTCAGAAAAACCCTGGGCTCTGCCATCCCCAGATTATGATAGATTCCTATGGCTCTACATGATCCTTTATAAGTACTGGCTATGTTTATCAACTTCTTCATTCTTACCTATTAATCTGCAATTTTTCAAGTTTCCTAGTTTCAGGAGAGCACAAAACAACAAGAAAGCTGAGAGCTTTGTAAAACACAGGGAAGCAAAATCTCCCCTGCATGTCTACATGCAGGTCTTCTGGTGGCATTTTAGGCATTCCGAGGTATCCTTTCTAGTCTCCATGTGAAGCTTCATAAACATGAATACTGAATTATCCTACTGAAGAAGTAGCACTGGGTTATTCTGGAAATGGTCTCTTACCTCAAATGATGATTCTAAGAAGTTCTTTAACACTTGATATGCAACTTCTTTGTCCAGACCGTGTGTAAAATCAGGAAATTTCATCATCTTCATGACAAAGAGATTATATATTTAGGGGGCAATCTTATATCCACAAACGTATATCTGAATAAAACCACTACAAGTTTCTTACTTTAGGAATGCTCCATCCAAATTCACAGTTAGTTATTCCTACTATATATGGGATTGCATTGATTGCTTTTTCAGACAGTAATTGCCTGGGACTCTTTGGAAGAAATACACCATCCACACAGGCACTGATGTGCGTAGCTGGCTGGAAAAAAAAACAAACAAAAGGCAGAATGATTTACATACATTTTGCTTCTGAATAATATTTTTACATTTCTACAGTATTTTCAAAGCAAAACAAATAAGGTGAAAATACAGGTAATTTTCCTCAATAGATATTTGAACCATAGAAGATTTGTTCATATTGGCATCATATCCTAAGTATTCACGAAATGTAGGTTACATTAAGTTTACAAGTGCTCTTAGCAAGCGCAATCCTACTGTGAACGTGTGATGCTGTGAGGGGATAACCAACTTCTGAGTTGAATCTGCAAAGGAACAGGGAAGCTAGCACTGTGATAAGAGATTTAGAGAAGGACATAGTTATGATGTTAAGTAATGTTCAGTTTCTCCTGGAGAAACTGTGGCATCTCATACTTTTGTCTCTTCCCTTGACAGAACCTGGCAGTGAAACACATGTAGCTCAATGCCCAGACAGAGTTAAAGAGGAGTCTGTTCACATTTTTCAGATGAGGTATAGCATATCTGCAATATTGTCCTACCTGAAAACGTAAAGAAGGGCAGATGTTAGATAGACTTCAAGTTCTCTCAATATTACAGGACATACTTAGCACGCTCTGTTACGATCAAATTTGAAATGCCCCTCATATACAATGTATAATTTCACCTACCATTTTTAGAGTTATCTGTTCTATCTCTTCCTCTGTTTTTTCTCTTAAGCATTCAACCAGAGCAGCAGAACTGGATTTTTCACAGCCAGATGCAGCAGCAATTCTCTGCAATCAATATAAATGAGTCACATTCACATTTACTGATTATCCATCTACTTCCCATACATGGGCTCTACGTGCCACTGAGTATTTCAGCTGTAAATGCCGAGATAGGAGTCTTTCCTAACCCTTCATGTTGTGGGCTGAGTAGAAAGACAAAACTAACTCCTCCAGAATGTCTCCATTCACTAACAGATCAAGGTAGTTGTTCTGGTATGTAACAAGTAGGGCTGAGAAGTCTGGATGGCATAAGGTAGTTAGAGTAATGCATACATAGAATATCACCATGTAGATGATAAATAAAGAGCACATTACACCGTTCTCAAGGATGCATAGTCTTTTTGAATGAAGTAATGCTATTTCTCAGCTGTCGTTAGACAGACAGACCTCAGTGCAACGCTGCTTCCTTTACATCCCAGATAAGCAAAAACAAAGCTCTTGGAGGTTGTTTCTTACAGATGACAAATTGAGTTGACTTGGACTCTTCTTTTTAGCGATAACTAAGATCCATAAGGAGGATCCTGGGAACTACAGGCCTGTCAGCCTGACATCAGTGCCAGGGTAAGTCATAGAACAAATCGTCCTGGGAGAGATCACACGGCTCGTGTGTGGCGTCCACAGGATCAGACCCAGCCAGCATGGGTTCATGAAAGGCAGGTTGTGCTTGACCGACCTCATCTCCTTCTACAACTGGGTGACCAGACTGGTAGACGAGGGAAAGGCTGTCGATGTGGTCTACCTAGACTTCATCAAAGCCTTTGACATGGTCTCTCACAGTATCCTTCTGTGGAAACTGGCTGCCTGTGACTTGGACAGTTTTACCCTCCGTTGGATAAGGAACTGGCTGGAGGGCCGTGCTCACCAGGTGGTGGTCAATGAAGTTAAGTCCAGCTGGCTACTCGTTTCAAGTGGTGTCCCCCAGGGGTCAGTGCTGGGGCCCATCCTGTTTAATATCTTTATTGACGACTTAGATGAAGGGATTGAGTGTACCCTGAGTAAGTTTGCAGATGACACCAAGTTGGAAAGTGGTGTCGATCTGCCTGAGGGTAGGGAGGCCCTTCAGAGGGATCTAGACAAGCTGGATCGCTGGGCTGAGGTGAATGGGATGAGGTTTAACAAGGCCAAGTGTCGGGTCCTGTACTTTGGCCACAACAACCCCATGCAGCGCTACAGGCTTGGGGATGAGTGGCTGGATGATTGTGAAGAGGAAAGGGACCTGGGGGTGTTGGTTGATGCTCAGCTGAACATGAGCTGACAGTGTGCCCAGGCGGCCAAGAGGGCCAATGGCATCCTGGCCTGCAATAGAAATAGTGTGGCCAGGCGGGAGTAGGGAGGTAATCGTCCCCCCGTGCTCAGCACTGGTGAGGCTGCACCTCGAGTAGTGTTCAGTTTTGGGCCCCTCACTACAAGAAAGACATTGAGGCCGTGGAACGAGTCCAGAGAAGGGCAACGAAACTGGTGAAAGGTCTGGAGCACAAGTCTTATGAGGAGCGGCTGAGGGAGCTGGGATTGTTTAGTCTGGAGAAGAGGAGGCTCAGAGGAGACCTCATTGCACATTACAACTTCCTGAAGGGAGGTTGTGATGAAAAAGGGTCTGGCGACTTCTTCCAGGCAAATAGTAGGACCGGAGGAAATGGCCGCAAGTTGTACCAGAGGAGGTTTAGGTTGGACATTAGAAGAAACTTTTTCTCTCAGAGGGTGGCCAGGCACTGGAATGGCTGCCCAGGGAGGTGGTGGAGTCGCCGTCCCTGGCAGTGTTCAAGAGGAGCCTGGATAAGGAGCTACGAGATACGGTTTAGTAGCTTATGGTACTAATAGGAATGGGAAGGCGGTAGGACCAGATGATCTTGCAGGTCGTTTCCAACCTTATGATTCTATGAACTAGTCTGAATAAAGTTTTGTTCCTTTGAGCACATCAGGCACCAGGCGGGAGGGAAAGAGAACAGTATTTGGATCTGGTGCCATTTTCCTGTCAAAAATAGCAGCTCAACTATTACTGCAGACAGTGTACTGCTGTGCATTTCCTACTCACTCACTGCCTTCTCTCTTTGCTTCCTCGCTCTTCTGCTTTCACGCAGACATCTGAGGATCTTTGGGTATTTGGAAAGCAAAGTTTCACTCAACGTGAATTACTGCAAACAGGAATACTGTCTTATGAAGGTGACTGAAATTCCACAAGAAAAAAAAAAATCTAGATCCAGTTTTTGGAATAAACCATTTAAGATGTTCAAAACTATCTGAAAATGAAATATGCCACAAAATACTCACTTGTGCTTCTCCCTCAGGCTTATCAGTGAATAAAAGCCTGATGGCAGTACCACTCTCTGAAATGGCCTTATGGAACAAGCCCTTTGCCAGTGGAGACAAGACCTGGAAAAAAAAGCACTATCCAGAAACAAGAACAAGCATTACTGGAAATGCATTCTAATCACGGACATAGGATTTCAATATCAGAAACTGCCTTTTTTGAAAAAAATGTCATCTGAGTGTTACTCTGTAGCCTCTGATCAGAGTTCTGCTGTGCAAAGGTCTCTGGCAGCATTAACGGGGGTAAGTTCACTCCTTCCCTTTCCCTTCTCATAAAACTTTGCTTATAAGACTTCATGGAAGTACACTGCAAGCCAGATATCAATCAAGCATAAATATGTCCAACAGACTGGCTGTGTTACAGAAGGGAAAATAACAATTCGAAGAGAGAAGTCAGGAGCAAACAGACATTCAAATTTGAAGAGGACAACATTTAGGGGTTCTAAACGACATCATCTGGTTAGAAAAAGAACACTTCCTACATTCAGAAGCTGCACTGTTATCACGTTGTATATCAGACTGAGGTGATGTCTGGTTTACCCAAAAGCTACACATTTTTTCTCACAGATTTTTCATTAATGTACTAAGGTACTAAGAGTGACCGTGGAGAGTGGGTTTCTTTTTTGTCAAATAATAAACATTCATGCCTGTGATGAACTTACCAGAGCGGATACACTGATTCCCCCTGCAGATTCTCCACAGATGGTGACAGATCCCGGGTCTCCTCCAAAGTGTATGATATTTTCCTGAATCCACTGAAGAGCTGCCACTTGGTCCAAATACCCCCAGTTACCACGAGCATGCCTATCACCAGTGCTAGAAAGAAAGAACAGACTTCATTAAATGCTTGATGGAGAAAAAAATCAACACTGAGATAAATACAATGCGCAGGATAAGGAATCAGCTGTGAAGGAGCCTCTCTACGTAATTTAAAATGAATTGGCTTGAAAAGGGTTGAGATTGGACCAGCAATCAAGCCAGAACAGTCTCTGAAGCAGATCTGGAACTTGCATGTCGCTCCCAACTGTTGCATGTGTAATTAAGAAACAGAGAGCTTATTTGCAAAAGAAAGTCCTCTACAGGCCTTTGCACAAAGGATTTGCACATATCATTTTGGAAATCGTTTATCAAAATCATATCTTATCATATCATATCAAATTATATCGTATCAAAAGCATATCTTACCTAAAGTATCCAACTATACCCAATCTGTACTGAATTGCCACAACAACCACGTTGTCAAAGGCTGCTAATGCTGAGCCATCATAGGATGATGCTGCTCCAAGAACTAATCCACCTCCATGGATCCATACAAAGACCTGGAAGGGGAAAAAACAGAAACAGCTCAACACAGGGAAGAACTCCTTGAGATACAGACTAAATATCCTAGTTTGTGCTGCTTTACTCTTGAGTCCTTCAGATTACATTTCACAAATGGTCAATGTCTTTGAAATTGGAGGCTGGCAGCCTCACAACAGGCACTGATTTCATTAAATACTTGAATTTTACCAGTGCCTCTGCAGGAAATCAAGCACTGCCTATGTAAAAAATCAGTACGATTTTATTTGTCAATCGTTAAAATGTGCCAGTAAGTCCACATACTGTGCAGGTTGCAAGTCTGCAGTACAAGTACTGTAATCCTCAGAAAGCTGTTTGAAGATTCAAGGTGAGGCTCAATCTGTCACATCAAATCACAGAAGCCATGAAGACTGCTCGGATTTTTGTAATGATTTTCCTTACCGGCAGCTTCTCCTGTTTTTTTGTAGGAACAGGTGTATATATATTCAGGTATAAGCAATCTTCAGACATCTGGAGATGAACTTTCTCCTTTCGAGTACTAACAAGATCTGAAACAAACTGTCCTGTTACTTTGTCCTGTAGACACCTGAAAAAATAAGAGAAATAACAATCAATGGAAAAAACAAAAATGCCAAAGCTATAGAGTGAAGGGTTTTTTGCAAAGTACAAATCTCTGGTACATTTCACGATCGCTGGCAACAGAAAACATACTGTTAAGTTTTGTTTCTCAATATGTTTTCATCCATTAAGCTTGCATGGTAAGGCCTATAAAAAGGGGCAGCAGTCCAGAGCAGTACAGTTTGACAACAAACACAGTTTTGCATGGTTCAGAACATTACAGAAGTATAGTTGCAGATGGATACAGCTATAAATCACTTCCAATAAAATGCATAATACTTATTATGAAACTTCAGTAGCTCTTTGTATTGCAGTTATTAGAGAAGAGTTAGCAAAGCAGGGCAGCAGTACAACTGGAGTTTCTTACATGTCCTGTTAACCATGTGACTCATCAGCATTTTATTCCAACTTTTTCTCAGCTTCTTTCTGCTTCTGCTTCAAAGCCGCACACCTTAAAAACATAACCAAATGCTCACAAAAGACCACACTGTCAGTCAGGTGTTGGTCCATATTGGCTCAGTTGTGATGCCTATTAGAGAGCACTCAATGAAACAGTAGCTTAGAAAGATTTCTTCAGAAATCCATTCACTGAAGCAGATCTGAGAGTAGGTGAGAGGACACCAAGGAATTTACCCTTGTGGCTTTTGATCAGCCTGAGTACCAGCATGCTCAAACTGCAGGTAACATAAAATCATTGAGAACATAAAAGCTTTTCTTCCTGCTTTACTTACATTGGTGGGTAGGAAGTGGCATCTCTGACACCTTTCCACGGCTCAGGAGGCTGGGGTTCAGAAAACCTCAGTGGTCCAACAGGAGGCTTAGCAAAAGGAAGTCCCAGAAAGACATTTACGCTCCTCTCAGCCGCATCAACTTTGATTTGGTATCCTCGGGCAGTCCCATATTTGGTCACCACTTCTGGTTGCTCTGCTTTTTGCCCTGCGGGTTGCGTGCACAACATCGCATCACGGATTGGTCTCCTAGTGAGCAACTGACAGCTTTCTAAGAGCTTTGGCTACCTGAATGTGCACCTTCTGCTTGTTTCAACAACTCTCTGTCAAACACAAGCCTTCAACAAACGCTAATCGCTGGGGCTGACTTAAGTTCAGCCTTCATTCTGATAGTGTTCCCAGGTATGATCTCCCTCAGCCATACCGTGCCGGCAGCATATCATGTGCTTACTCTCCACACGCATCAGTAACCGTGGGTAGATTGTTGTTACTCAAAAGTCCACCGGATTGCCCTCATAAAGAAAAGGCATTTCCTGATCTAGAAAAGGATCTGTGAGTGCACAAAACACACTTGGGAATCTGGATAGAACCTACAGACAAACAAAAAACAACTTCTGCCACACCTGAAAACAGTCAGGCACTCACACATTCAGGTAAGATTTGCTTAAATCTCAGTGTGAAATTTATCAGAATCAACACCAAACACGGCATATTGGAGTCTCTGACTCAGCAGACAAAATTTCACAATAAGAATTTACTTTTGCTAGCTGCACATGAAAAAAACCGAGACAAATGCCTGAAAGCAGACCAGAGAGAGAAACAAAGAGCTCTTTGCTGTTCAGACCTCAGTTCGGTGCAGCAGGGTTGGGACTTCAGGGACTCCTTTAAGCTGGGACTCCCACGGGTAAGCAAACTGCACACGCACTCTAACTCCTCACAGCAGGCAACAGTGGAAAACATTTTGGAAGCTTACCAGTAGCTACGAGTGCTGTGAGCCCGGCAGTGAGGATCAAGGACAGCAGCGTGTTCTTCTCAGTTGCCATTCTGCAGCCTGCTCACACACTTCCCGACTCTGTGCACTGCCTTTAGTACTCTGAAAGAATAGCTGTTGCGCAAGACAAACACTGATAAGGAAAAGCAGTGCTCAAGCTGTGAACCGAATTGGCCGGGGCCGGCCTTGAACAACTGTCATGACAGAATGGCACTGCTCCAAGGGGAGCGTAATGCAGCTTATCCGTACATGGGAATAGGGGAACCCACAAGTCTCATACCAGCTGCCTAGGGCTCCTTATGACTGCTCTTCACAGAACTTCAGGCAGCAGGGATTTGCTTAAAAATGCACTGGAAGCAGTCCTCAGAACACCAGCAGATTCTTCCTGCTGCAGAACTGCTACCATTACCGTCTGTAACAATTAAGTCAGCACTGACTTTCACTGCACAGAGAACAAACCAGGAAAACTCTCCTACTAATGCATACTTTTTGACAAAAGCAATACAGGAAAAATCCTAGCTTTTCCTGCAGGGTCAACGCTCCACCCGCCACTCAGTCCTGTGCACTCAGAAATGTTTGGCTGGTGTCTCACCATACACGAGTTTTGCAACAGCTAAGAGAGGTTTTCTCCATTACTGCAGTACAGGAGCCGTATGCAAGGATTTGAGTGTAAGAACACATTTAATCCCTCTGAGACATCAGGAGGGTTTACTTCCATGTGAACTCACATCTACCACTAAGAAAGTGCTGAATAGAAGTAGATTGCCATTCTGTAACTAGGTGGCTGTGTTTGATTTTTGTTCCCAGGCTCTGACTTTGTTTTCCTGGCTCTTTTTTACTTTTTCTCTTTTTCTTTTTCTTTTGGCCTGCGTCAATAGATCTTACCCTTGTAAGCCTGTTTTGCAATCATATGTCATGAAAATAATTCTCAGTTGCCAGAGACAGCACTTCTGTAGATTATTTTAGTGACTCACTTTTTTTTCAGCTATGTGTGCCCCAAATCCAGTGATTAGATTAGTTCTACACAATGTATGAAGCACACGCAGTCCTGTGTGCTGAAGCTCTGTTTGTGTGTTCAGAAAAGATGCTTTACTCCACACCCAACTGGTGACTGGTCACAGTTCATAAACAGTGTAGACAGGAGCTTCTTGGTAGACTTTTTCAGGCTGCGTAGATGTTCTTGGAGAGTCTTTTTTTCTTGTACTGTTTCTCAAAAGTAAAGGTCGTGCCATGAAAACTGGGCTGTCTTTATTCTGCACGTTTAGTCATAAAGTTCTTGTCTGATCCGTGTATGCACGGATAAAGGCAACAACTGAAAACAGGAGCCTGGAGCTCAAATACTGGGGACGTTTAGCATAAACTACCCACTACTTATTTGTGTGATAAATGTTTCCTGCAAACAAAGGGCAAAACTCCAGAGCAGTAAACTCTGCACTCTGTTTGCCTGGTTGAGTATCACTGCAAATTCTCTCAGGGTGGCCACTTACATTGGACTGCTGAGGTTCCCTGCGTTAGTAAACTGGCTCTGCGCAAGGTGAAACTACAGGAATCCCTGCTTGTGACAGCTGGCTTCCATCCTGATGGGCATGCATGCCCCAACTAGCCTGTAACCCACAAACGACAGGAGGAACCCTGTGCTATAAGGCCAAATAGCTGTACTGCACTCATTGCTCTCTCCTTTTGCTGAAGCAAACCTGATTGATTTCCACAAGCAATTTTTTTTGTTCTATGTTCTGACTTTTCTGGTTTTTCAAAACACCACCCACTCCAGTTTGCTTTATTGTTCCCCTTCACTCATTACTCTGCCTTTCAAGCTTTACTCTTCAACCTTTTTCTGCTGCGCTCTTTTTTCTGCTCATGTACACATTCTGCAAAATGTCTCAGCCCCTATCCCGTCCATAAAGAACAGGATATCCAACTTGAAGGTCAAAGGTAGCTGCCATCCTCACATTACTCCTTGTGCAAACGCTATCTGTACACTAAACTAGTGCAATCTGGAAACAGTGCTACATACCTGGGAAGTGGAATTCGTGGATGCTGCTTGGAATTTCATTTTAATGGAAAGCATTTTGCAGTTTACGTTCAATCAAAGAACAACGCACAAGTCAGAGAACAAGTCAGAAAAATTCTGCCACGTGATGACATTTGCTTCCTGCACCCTACTGTACTGCTACCTGTCTTGATTTCAATAGCTGAAAAATAGAGACTAGATATAGAATAGCTATGTTTATGGGCACACAGCTAAAAGAGAGCCCACAAAGACATTTGGATTCCAGTTTATAGAGTACAAATGTTAAGAAATCTGCATATAAAGCGGGGTGACTTGATTATTTAGTTTTTTCTTTCACTCATCCTCTGGGTAAGACTAAACACAGCTAGAACAGTTTGTTTACATGTTAGAAGCGAGTTGCTCTGCATGTCTCTGCATGCACACATAACACGAGCATATATTCTGTGCATATACATACAACGCAGCCTGGTTTTCTCCTTTTAAAAGGAGGAGAACAGCTCCTAAAGGGAAGAGTGCGTGAAAGGAAAATCCATCAAGATCATTTTCGCCTCACAAAATACATTAACACTAACAAAGGACAAGGGACAGGGCCAATTAGCCAAAACAGTGGTTGTGCTAACACACTAACCTGATCTCGTAAGTCCTGTCTGTCAACAGAATTTGGGAAGAAAGAGATCGGGAACTCTGCCATGTTTGCTGCAGTCAAGTAATTCAGAAAGAAGAGATGGCTGGAGAGAACAGTAGGATATGAGTAGCTGGGAACAATCTTACATTCCTGCAGAGCTACAGAAGGGAGATTAAAGACGGGCAAGGGAAGGAAAAACAGGAGTAGCGCCCACAACTCCCACATAGCTGCACAAAGCTGCTGGAAGGTAGCAGTACGGTCAGCAAGATGGCTGGGGTAGCTGGAGCAGCCTCAGAGTAACACATGAGAAGCAATGCTGAAACGATGTGATCCAGACTTGTTCTTGGCAGTCCAAACTGAAATGGGCACTGGAGTAATTCTGGAAGATGAAATCTCTCTCCAGTGCCAGTAACGAAGGCCTGTGACGCAGAGCTAAGAGACACTGGAACTGACAGATGGCACAGAGCGCAGCCTAGAGCACCGTGTAAATAAAGCACCATGGAAAATACGGAAAGCACAAAGCTAGCGCTACCCCTCTTGATCCGTCTAAGGCAGTTATTGCTAATTTAAAAAGAAAGAAACTCAGGGTCGTGGAGACTGTTTCTCCCCTTTCCTGATAACTACGAGCAATGTGAATTCCAGCACTGCACTGCTGTTCCAGACGAGGTACTGCAACTGTCAGAAACGTACTGCTATCTCAACTGTAAAACTCACTCACAGAACAGAACTGTCCTCAAAAATTTCAGAGGACATTTCTGTGTGTGCATCAGACCAAAACCTCAGGAACATCACCGTATCTTTGACATGAGAAAGACAGTTTTACTTGCAAAACACGTCTTTATTGATTAAACGTGATTAACACAACATTGCTGCCAAATGCTTCTTCAGCAATGGCAAAGCTGCAGAAAAACCTGAGGAGCAGACAGATCTGTTAACTATATTGAATAGGGGAGGCTTCTGCTGTGGACACGAACCGAGGGAAAAGCAAAGGATCACAAAGTGGAAATCGATCCACTGCCATAATTACAGCGAATAAGCGTAAATATGAGAACTGCGACGAAAAGGTGGAAGGAAGGGACACGTTATTTTATCCTCAAAAATATTTTAAATAATTCCTTTTGCTATCCTAAATACTATGCCTATCATGTATGCTTAGACAGTAAATTATAGCTCTAGATTAGCTTTCTTGTTTTCCATTCTTTTCCTAGTTGGCTTTTCAAACATCTCCTTTTCCCAGAAGTCTACCTTCTTTTCCTTCAGCTTTCTGGCTTTCCTTTGTCTTAGATTTATCTCCAAGTATTCTTCATTTAGATTATGCAAGGGCCATTCAGCCAGACCTTCCCCATTAGGATTCCTGTAAACGGTGAGAAAGAAAGAGAAAAATCCTGAACTTTGTTAGCAATCCAGAAATCATCAAGAGAAGATTTCAGGACTGCTGATGAACAGGATCAGCATAATTATTCTACAGGCAGTGGAACTGAGGTACGAGGAAGTGAAAGGATTTGCCTGTATCCCTCCAGGTAACCAGAAACACAACCAATAAATAAATAAACAAAAACATGTCTCCTGAGGCCCACTACTACTGAGGAAATGGGCCACATTGTTTAGTTCCATAGATCTCATCCTAGCTTTGTGGGACTGAAATTCTCTGCTCTGACTATGACGAGGCAAAGGTTTCTTCATTCTGAATAAGGAGGATGGAATTTCGTGCTTCAACATTTCAAAAATATACCCTTAGAATCAGTTACACATATGTTACACCTTTAGTTTCACAAAAACACAGTCAAACATCCCACTAGTTTTATGCCTTTGTTCCCCTCTATTTTTTCATGTTTGAATGACAAATACATAAGAATGTAAGTTTTTTTTAAACTGATATGCATTACGTTCATTATTTATTTTGTATGCAGCCCATGGCAATTCCTGTTGGCTCAGTGTGGCTCAGGCGAGCCAAAAGATTGGACAACCATGCTTTAACCTAGGTTTTAGATCTCCATGCTGAAAATGAAACAGAGGAGTTCCAGCCTTGCCCTAATGAACACAAGCTAGAACGCTCTGCAAAACAGACTGTAACCCATTCTCTGCAGCCTGAAAGCCAGTCAGATTTCTCAGAAAAGAGGACGCATTACTTGAAATACCTCAAGCAGAGGAGATAGTATTTTATAAATGAATCCTGAGGTATAACTTCTCACCCTATAGGCCTATGGTAGTACATACACTTAAAAGAAAAGCCAAACACGTTAAATTTAGAGGCAGACACTGTTCCAGCTTGCAGCTGAACATTCTGCCTGTAGCTCCAGTCTTTGTAACAGTTTACAGAACAGAAAAACACTTGTGATCCCACGGCTGGTTTTTGACGGATGCTCTTATCCTCACAGGAAGGCTGTAAGAACGACAACCAAGGACACTCTCAATAAGGAAGAGCGGAAGGAACAGACACAACACATGACACATTCGGTAAACATAATTTCTTACACGTTTCAATATACTTGCCAATATTCCCTTGGATACCACAGAATCATAGAATAGCCTGGGTTGAAAGGGACCACAATGATCATCTAGTTTCAACTCCCCTGCTATGTGCAGGGTCACCTAGGCCAGGCTGCCCAGAGCCAAATCCAGCCTGGCTTTGAATGCCTCCAGGGATGCGGCATCCACAACCTCCTTGGGCAACCTGTTCAGTGTGCCACCACCCTCTCCGGTCTGCTTGAACCTGAAAGGCTTTTATTTCCCCCGCTTGCTTCATCATTGATTTTTATTGCCATGAGCATTTTGCACTTCCCAGGATACTCCCTTGTCACTAAGGGAGAGAATCAAGGAAACTTTTCCTGTGATCATGACAACAAACTACACACTAATGAGTTAGAAAGTCAAGGTTAAAATCTGCATTCTGACAAATTTATGGTGACCTTACCTCAGGTTGTAAAAGGAAAATGTATCCCCTACAGCTCTCACAAATCTGTGTGTTCTCTCCTTCTTTCACTCCTCATCTGTCCTGTGAGCTGTACCCAAAACTCCATTTTGTCTTCTTTCAGTTTCTTTGCTGCCTTTTGTATGAGGTCTATTTCCAGGTATCTTTCATCCAGATCATACTGAGGCCAATGTACCAAGCCTTCCCCATTGGGATTCCTGGAAACACAAAAGTGAAAAGTTACCTCTCCATTTGTGCTCTGACTTCTCAACCTCAGATCGTTCCAGAAGACTAACAGGAGCTCCGACTGCACGATTCTAGAACCTGAACTGATGGATGTTTTTATCAAAATGCTCATCACTGGAACAGCAAACGTGTAATAATGTTTGCCATTACTCTGGGATCTAATCCTCCACTGCAGATCCAAATAGCTCTTGGATTTTATTTCAGATTGGATTTCCAGAGTTCTTCTTGCAATCATCGAGAAGAGAAACTATTGGTTTCAGTGCTTATCTTAGACTCTGCCACATTTACAGGAGCTACCATGCTGCTGCTGTGCTTCAGGCGACACAGACAAAACTAGAACTGCAGTTAGCACTATGGATCTCACCCGTTTCTAGCAAAGTTAGTCCAGTACTTCATAACAGTTCTGCTAAGTTTATTTTCTTCCTCTGTAGCATTCCCTGCAAAGTGAGAGAAGAAATGACAATATTCAAGATCAAAAATCAAAAAGTCCAATAAATACCAATACACTCTAACCAATTCCATGGCAAAGGGGCTGTGGACTAGATCATCTCTAAAGGACCCTTCCAAGCCATACCATTTTATGGATCTACTTGTTACTCTGGGCTGTGGGAGTTCTACGTGAACAGAGGAGATGAATTCATTGATGACAAGTAATTATTACCGGAAACAGAAAAAAACAGCTTATTTTGATTCCAGTGTTACTAAACAAATTCTATTCTGAATGTCCTCAGGTGAGTAAAATTAATAACAATGTTGATATAAAAAGAACTGTTAGTATGCATAGATACATCACCAGCTAAGAATGGCCTTCCAAACACAAAGGCAATCTCATCTCCATGATCTGCTTTTACAAACTCAGGTACAACACCTGCAGCTGAGCTTGGTCGATGTTGAAATTCATAAAAGTAGACTGGGTGGCCAGCATCTAACAGAAAATAAAATTAAAAATGAGAATGCTAGTATTGAAATGCCACCCAAAAATGATAATAAACTTTCACCAAAGCTAAATTGATAAAATGAAAACATTAGCAGATCTTCTGATAAGGAAGTGTGATACATACATAAAGTCAACAGACACGCTCAAGAATGAAAAACAATGTTATATGAATAGATGCTGAATTAGAGACTCACCTCTATGGTATCTAGCCACTTCAATGGCTGGGAAAGTAAACACATGATCTCCTAATGCATCAAGAAGGCCATCTCGCACCTGAGCACGGCTCTCCACTTTCCCTATGTATTCACTGAGCACGGCATCAACAATGTCAGAAGTAGTACTCTGAAACAAAAAAGACAGACATGACAATGAATATTAAAAGAAGTAACAGCAAACTACATGTCTCTGGCTAGACTCCAAACATTACCATCCTTCAGAAAAAATCCCCTGCTGCGCCCAAGCAGACCTCACAGTTCACAGTGGTGCGCCTTTACCTAACATAGATGTTCTTAGGGAGAAGAGATTGGAAAGATCAAAAAGGATGCCCTCAAATGCCATTAGAGAAAAAGCAACTGGTGATGCTAAGAGATAGATACGGAACTGTGTTCTTCCTCTTGTGGAAACAACCCTCGTAAGAGAAATGAAATCCTGCTGCATTTCATAAGATCCATTTCTTGCTGCAAACGGCCATAACTTACTCTCTTTCAGAAAAACCCTGGGCTCTGCCATCCCCAGATTATGATAGATTCCTAGGGCTCTACATGATCCTTTATAAGTACTGGCTACGTTTATCAACTTCTTAATTCTTACCTATTAATCTGCAATTTTTAGTTTTCTAGTTTCAGGAGAGCAAAATCTCCCCTGCATGTCTACATGCAGGTCTTCTGGTGGCATTTTAGGCATTCCGAGGTATCCTTTCTAGTCTCCATGTGAAGCTTCAGAAAGGCTTGTGTGTTCTATAGGCATTGTGTCATACCTGCTGGTAGAACGCATATCTTGGATAACCTAGTGTATCTTGAATGTCATGGGACCTATGTTTAGTTGCCTGCATTGCTGCTGGATTTCCACTGCATTTCTTTGGAGCATTTAGGAGAGAGATTTGGAATATCTTCCGCGTTGATCAATCACTATCAGCAATACGAAATGTGAATATGGAATTATCCCAGAGAGGAAATAGCATTCTGATCACTGACATAGAACGTAAATATCAGAAATGCCTTTTTTGAAAAAAATTCATCTGAGTGTTACGCTGTAGCCTCTGATCATAGTTCTGCTGCACAACATTTCACAACATTCTGGAAATGGTCTCTCACCTCAAATGATAATGCAAATGAGCTCTGTAATACTTGACGTGCAACTTGTTTGTCCAGACCGTCAATAAAATCAGGAAATTTCATCATCTGCATGGGAAAGAGAATACACATTTATGAGGAAATCTTATATCCAAAAACATATCTAAATAATGCCATTGAAGGTCTCTTACTTTAGGAATTACCCATCCAAATTCACAGTTATTCACTCCAATTATATAGGGGACTGGATTGACTGCTTTTTCAGACAGTAATTGCCTGGGACTCTTTGGAAAAAATACACCATCCACACATGAACTGATGAACAGCGGAACCTGGGGAAAAACAAAGAAACAAAGTAATGTCTTCACCAAATGAACATATCAAGTGAAAATATAAGTAGTAGCAGTAGTATCCAAGCTCCCTTATTTTTCCTCAATAGATGCCTTGAACCAGAGAAGATTTGCAAAGATTAGCATTGCGCTTAAATACTTGGGAAATGTAGGTTATTGTTAATTTACATCTCCTCTTAGTTAGAAATGTCCTAGTATGAATGAATGGAGAGGTTAGAGAAAATCTAACCTCTACTTTGGAACTGCAAAGTAACAGGAAAACCAGGATGGTGGCAAGAAATTTAGAGGACAAAATGATGATGTTAAGTAATGTTCAGTTTCTCCAGGAGAAACTGTGACATCTCATACTCGTCTCTTCCCTTGACAGAACCTGACAGTGAAACACGTGTAGCTCAATGCCCAGACAGAGTTAAAGAGAAGGAACCTGTTCACAATTCTCAGGAGAGGTATTGCACAGTCGCAATGTTGTCAGATCCTGAAAACATAAAGAAGGGACAGATGTTAGATAGACTTCAAGTTCTCTTAATATTACAAGACATTTCAGCATGTTCTGTTACGATCAAATTTGAAATGCCCCTCATATACAAGGTATAATTTCACCTACCATTTTTAGAGTTATTTGTTCTATCTCTTTCTCTGTTTTTCCTCTTAAGCATTCAACCAGAGCAGCAGAACTGGATTTTTCACAGCCAGATGCAGCAGCAATTCTCTGCAATCAATATAAATGAGTCACATTCGCATTTACTAATCAACCAATATACTGTGGTTGCAGTAGCACAAGAAAGAAATCTAGATGCACTTTTTGGAAGAAATAATTTAAATTTTGCAAAACTATCAGAAAATAAAAGAAGCCACAAAATACCCACTTGTGCTTCCTCCTCAGGCTTTTCAGTGAATAAAGTCCTGATTGCAGTACCACTCTCTGATATGGCCTTATGGAACAAGCCCTTTGCCAGTGGAGACAAGACCTGGAAAGAAAAAAGCACCGTCCAGAAACAAGAACAAGCATTATTGGAAATGCATTCTAATCATGGACAGAGGATTTCAATATCAGAAACTGCCTTTTTTGAAAAAAATGTCATCTGAGTGTTACTATGTAGCCTCTGACCAGAGTTTTGCTGCACAAAGAATTTTGTCAGCCCCAACAGGATAAGCTCATACCTGCCCTTCCCCTGCCACAGCCCCTTCCTTTCTAGACTTCATGGAACTACACCAATCCAGATAAACGAGGTACAACTGTCCAACATAGTTTGGCTGCGCTGCAGAAAGAGACAACCTTATACAAACAAAGCATACATATGACAGAAACCTGACTTCGCTGCGTGATGTGTATCAAGTTGTTTGAGACTGGTGAAGAACCTCTCAATCAATGTGCACAATGTTGAAGAAAAAATTTTGCATCAACACAGTCATGAAATGCATGACTAGTTCCTATGTCAAGACTACACACATGTATTTCTTTACAGAAGTGACAGTTGATGCATAAAGGAAAATGACATAAGGGCAGTCTATCACATGTCTTTTCGTAAAAGGATAGATTTTGTAATAGCCGAAAACCCAGAAATCAAATTTGAAGATGACAAATGACTTTCTGGGTCTAAACAACGTGATTTGGGTAAAAAACCACTTTCAACAGTCAGAAGCTGCACTGTTATCACGTTGTATATCAGACTGAGGTGATGACTGGTTTACCCAAAAGCTACACATTTTTTCTCACAGATTTTTCATTAACGTACTAGGAGTGACCATGGACAGTGGGTTTTTTTGCCAAATAATAAACATTCATGCCTGTGATGAACTTACCAGAGCAGATACACTGATTCCCCCTGCAGATTCTCCACAGATGGTGACAGATCCCGGGTCTCCTCCAAAGTGTATGATATTTTCCTGAATCCACTGAAGAGCTGCCACTTGGTCCAAATACCCCCAGTTACCACGAGCATGCCTATCACCAGTGCTAGAAAGAAAGAACAGACTTCATTAAATGCTTGATGGAGAAAAAATCAACACTGAGATAAATACAATGCGCAGGATAAGGAATCAGCTGTGAAGGAGCCTCTCTACGTAATTTAAAATGAATTGGCTTGAAAAGGGTTGAGATTGGACCAGCAATCAGGCCAGAACAGTCTCTGAAGCAGATCTGGAACTTGCATGTCGCTCCCAACTGTTGCATGTGCAGTTAAGAAATAGAGAGTTTATTTGCAAAAGAAAGTCCTCTACAGGGCATTCTACAAACGATTTGCATGCATAGTTTTGGAAATTGTTTATCAAAATCAAAGACAGCATATCTTACCTAAAGTATCCAACTATACCCAATCTGTACTGAATTGCCACAACAACCACGTTGTCAAAGGTTGCTAATGCTGAGCCATCATAGGATGATGCTGCACCAAAAACTAATCCACCTCCATGGATCCATACAAAGACCTGGAAGGGGAAAAAACAGAAACAGTTCAGCACAGGGAAGAGCTCCTTCGGATACAGACTCAATATCCTTGTTCCTACTACTTCACTCTTGAGTCCTTCAGATTACATTTCACAAATGGTCAATGTCTTTGAAATTGGAGGCTGGCAGCCTCACAACAGGCACTGATTTCATTAAATACTTGAATTTTACCAGTGCCCCTGCAGGAAATCAAGCACTGCCTATGTAAAAAATCAGTACGATTTTATTTGTCAATCGTTAAAAACTGTGCCAATAAGTCCACATACTGTGCAGGTTGCAAGTTTGCAGTACAAGTACTGTAATCCTCAGAAAGCTGTTTGAAGATTCAAGGTGAGGCTCAATCTGTCACATCAAATCACAGAAGCCATGAAGACTGCTCGGGGTTTTGTAATGATTTTGCTTACCGGCAGCTTCTCCTGTTTTTTTGTAGGAACAGGTGTATATATATTCAGGTATAAGCAATCTTCAGACATCTGGAGACGAACTTTTTCTTTTCTGTTAGTAATAACATCTGAAAAAAATTGCCCTGTTACTTTGTCCTGTAGACACCTGAAAAAATAAGCAAATAACAGTCAACAGATAAAAAAAAAAATTCACAGCTAATGAGTCAAAGATTTTTGTATTTCTAGCAAAAAAAAACAATGTTCAGTACTTTTCTATGTTGTTGGCATTGGAAACATACAGTGTTTTTTAACTTTTTCTCCAGTTGAGTTGGCATGAGACCTGTAAAAAGGGGCCAGAGTCTAGAGCCATACATTTTGAAAACAGATGTAATTTTGCATATTTCAAAACATTACAGAATACTAGCACATTGATACAGCTAGAAATCCCTTCAATTAAAATGCAAATTAATTACCAAACATCTTCACTAGATTTTATACTCCAATTATGGGGATTAGGCTAGAAGCACTAAAAAGAGCAATAATAGAAGTGGAGTCAAATAATTTAAAAACACATCAGAACAGATGTATGTTTCGTACATGACCAATCAAGCAACTGACTCATTGGGAATTCTGTCCGTCCGTCTCTAATTTTTTTTTACTTCTGATCAGCCCGCATACCAGCATGCTCAAACTGCAGGTAACATAAAATCATTGAGAACATAAAAGCTTTTCTTCCTGCTTTACTTACATTGGTGGGTAGGAAGTGGCATCTCTGACACCTTTCCACGGCTCAGGAGGCTGGGGTTCAGAAAACCTCAGTGGTCCAACAGGAGGCTTAGCAAAAGGAAGTCCCAGAAAGACATTTACGCTCCTCTCAGCCGCATCAACTTTGATTTGGTATCCTCGGGCAGTCCCATATTTGGTCACCACTTCTGGTTGCTCTGCTTTTTGCCCTGCGGGTTGCGTGCACAACATCGCATCACGGATTGGTCTCCTAGTGAGCAACTGACAGCTTTCTAAGAGCTTTGGCTACCTGAATGTGCACCTTCTGCTTGTTTCAACAACTCTCTGTCAAACACAAGCCTTCAACAAACGCTAATCGCTGGAGCTGACTTAAGTTCAGCCTTCATTCTGATAGTGTTCCCAGGTATGATCTCCCTCAGCCATACCGTGCCGGCAGCATATCATGTGCTTACTCTCCACACGCATCAGTAACCGTGGGTAGATTGTTGTTACTCAAAAGTCCACCGGATTGCCCTCATAAAGAAAAGGCATTTCCTGATCTAGAAAAGGATCTGTGAGTGCACAAAACACACTTGGGAATCTGGATAGAACCTACAGACAAACAAAAAACAACTTCTGCCACACCTGAAAACAGTCAGGCACTCACACATTCAGGTAAGATTTGCTTAAATCTCAGTGTGAAATTTATCAGAATCAACACCAAACACGGCATATTGGAGTCTCTGACTCAGCAGACAAAATTTCACAATACGAATTTACTTTTGCTAGCTGCACATGAAAAAAACCGAGACAAATGCCTGAAAGCAGACCAGAGAGAGAAACAAAGAGCTCTTTGCTGTTCAGACCTCAGTTCGGTGCAGCAGGGTTGGGACTTCAGGGACTCCTTTAAGCTGGGACTCCCACGGGTAAGCAAACTGCACACGCACTCTAACTCCTCACAGCAGGCAACAGTGGAAAACATTTTGGAAGCTTACCAGTAGCTACGAGTGCTGTGAGCCCGGCAGTGAGGATCAAGGACAGCAGCGTGTTCTTCTCAGTTGCCATTCTGCAGCCTGCTCACACACTTCCCGACTCTGTGCACTGCCTTTAGTACTCTGAAAGAATAGCTGTTGCGCAAGACAAACACTGATAAGGAAAAGCAGTGCTCAAGCTGTGAACCGAATTGGCCGGGGCCGGCCTTGAACAACTGTCATGACAGAATGGCACTGCTCCAAGGGGAGCGTAATGCAGCTTATCCGTACATGGGAATAGGGGAACCCACAAGTCTCATACCAGCTGCCTAGGGCTCCTTATGACTGCTCTTCACAGAACTTCAGGCAGCAGGGATTTGCTTAAAAATGCACTGGAAGCAGTCCTCAGAACACCAGCAGATTCTTCCTGCTGCAGAACTGTTACCATTACCGTCTGTAACAATTAAGTCAGCACTGACTTTCACTGCACAGAGAACAAACCAGGAAAACTCTTCTGCATATGCATATAAAAGCAAAAGAGGAAAAATCCAAGTGCAGTCGTGTGTACTCAGAAATGTTTGGCTGGTATCTCACCATACACGAGTTTTGCAACAGCTAAGAGAGGTTTTCTCCATTACTGCAGTACAGGAGCCGTATGCAAGGATTTGAGTGTAAGAACACATTTAATCCCTCTGAGACATCAGGAGGGTTTACTTGCATGCAAGCTCACATTTATCCTTTGGCATGACATGAAAGAAAAGCAAGAAGGCACTGAATAGAAATAAATTACCCATCTGTTGTGATAGCATTTGATTTTTTTTTCCAAGCTCTGCCTTTGATTTCCTCAAATTTTTTTTTTTGCCAATGTCAACAGATCTTACCCTATGATTCCTGTTTGGTTAATATGTCTTTAAAATGACTCACCTTTTTTTTTCAGTTCTGCATGCCCTAAAACCCAATGATTAGGATAGTTCTACACAATGTATTAAGCACATAATGGTCCTGTGTGCGATGGCTCCATTCATGTCTGCTAAGGTGTAATTTACAGCTCATGTAGGAAAATCTGGAAAACTGAAGTGGACTGCACAGAGAGCAAACTGCTGGCAGTTCACTAGCAATGTGGGCATTAGCTTCATTTTAGTCTATTTTTGGGTTACATGGGTGTTCCTCGAGAGCCTTTTAAAATTGTTTCAATACAGTTCATGCCAAGAAAATTGGCCTAACATTAGTCTGCACAGAAACGCAAGTTTGAACCTTCAAGATCCACACAGAAAATCATAAAATCACAGAACTGTTCAGGTTGGGGAACACTACAAAGCCACAAATACTCTCCAGTCATTCACTGTTGCACTCTCTTTTTCGAGCTCATGTACACACTCTACAAAATATCTCAGCCCCACATCCACATCGATATCCAACTTGAAGGCCAAAGGCAGCTGCCATCCTGAAATTACTCCTTGTGCAAATGCTATCCGTACACACTGCTGATTTATTACTTACGTAATAAAATAAACTTGGATCTAGATCATTACCACCTTGGCTACGAAGCCTTCAGCCAAAGGATCTACCAGCTGGACACAGACTTCTGCAAATGTGGAGATTCTTACACTAAAGGACATAAACTAAACTAGTGGAATCTGGAAACACTGCTACTTACCTGGAAAGTGGAATTCTTGGATGCTGCTTGGCATTTCATTTTAATGGAAAGCATTTTGCAGTTTACTTTCAATCAGTGAACAACGCACAAATCAGAGAACAAGTCAGAAAAATGCTGCCATGTGATGACATTTGCCACCTGCACCCTAATGTACTGCTACCTGTCTTGATTTCAATAGCTGAAAAATAGAGACAAATCTCATTTTTATGGGCACATAGCTAAAAGAGAACCCAAGAAGACATTTGGATTCAAGTTTATAACATAGAAATATTCAGAAATCTGCAGACATTCTTTGCAGTGCTGAAATGATGCGAGGCAGACTTGTTCTTGGCAGTCCAAACTGAAATGGGCACTGGAGTAATTCTGGAAGATGAAATCTCTCTCCAGTGCCAGTAACGAAGGCCTGTGACGCAGAGCTAAGAGACACTGGAACTGACAGATGGCACAGAGCGCAGCCTAGAGCACCGTGTAAATAAAGCACCATGGAAAATACGGAAAGCACAAAGCTAGCGCTACCCCTCTTGATCCGTCTAAGGCAGTTATTGCTAATTTAAAAAGAAAGAAACTCAGGGTCGTGGAGACTGTTTCTCCCCTTTCCTGATAACTACGAGCAATGTGAATTCCAGCACTGCACTACTGTTCCAGATGAGGTACTGCAACTGTCAGAAACGTACTGCTATCTCAACTGTAAAACTCACTCACAGAACAGAACTGTCCTCAAAAATTTCAGAGGACATTTCTGTGTGTGCATCAGACCAAAACCTCAGGAACATCACCGTATCTTTGACATGAGAAAGACACTTTTACTTGCAAAACACGTCTTTATTGATTAAACGTGATTAACACAACATTGCTGCCAAATGCTTCTTCAGCAATGGCAAAGCTGCAGAAAAACCTGAGGAGCAGACAGACCTGTTAACTATATTGAATAGGGGAGGCTTCTACTGTGGACGCGAACCGAGGAAAAAGCAAAGGATCACAAAGTGGAAATCGATCCACTGCCATAATTACAGCGAATAAGCGTAAATATGAGAACTGCGACGAAAAGGTGGAAGGAAGGGACACGTTATTTTATCCTCAAAAATATTTTAAATAATTCCTTTTGCTATCCTAAATACTATGCCTATCATGTATGCTTAGACAGTAAATTATAGCTCTAGATTAGCTTTCTTGTTTTCCATTCTTTTCCTAGTTGGCTTTTCAAACATCTCCTTTTCCCAGAAGTCTACCTTCTTTTCCTTCAGCTTTCTGGCTTTCCTTTGTCTTAGATTTATCTCCAAGTATTCTTCATTTAGATTATGCAAGGGCCATTCAGCCAGACCTTCCCCATTAGGATTCCTGTAAACAATAAGAAAGGAAGTGTGAATATCATCTCCCATCCACTGGGGAATTCAAACACAGCAATTAATAATGAATCAACGATACAACTGACTCAGTATGGAATCACTGAAAAACAGCTACAATATTTTTAAAGTAAGATATCTCAATCTAATTCTCACCCATTTCGAGCAAAGTTAGCCCAGTACTTCATTAGAGTTCTGCTAAGGTTCTTTTCTTCCTATGTAGCTTCACCTGAGAAATAAAAAGAGCATTTTGTCTATAGATATTTTAGTCTTGATACAAGTCTTGATACTTGATATTCCTGGCTACAACAAAAGCAGCACACATGACATACATCAGTTATCTGGTAATCAATGAGACAAGATTTCAAGACTTCAAAAATCATCAAGGGAATGTTTCATGAATGAGATCAGCATAATTACTCTACAGGCAGTGGAACTGAGGTACGAGGAAGTGAAAGGATTTGCCTGTATCCTTCCAGGAAAACAGAAGCACAACAATAAATAAATAAACAAAACCTTGTCTCCTGAGTCCCACTACAACTGAGGAAATGGGCCACGTCGTTTAGTTCCATAGATCTCATTCTAGCTTTGTGGGACTGAAATTCTCTGCTCTGAACATGACGAGGCAAAGGTTTCTTCATTGTGATACATGAGGATGGAATTTTGTGCTTCAACATTTCAAAAATATTCCCTTAGAATCAGTTACATGTATGTTACACCTTTAGTTTCACAAAAACACCTCAACGTATTACGTAAAAAAAAAGAAAATTTGTTTGAGAATGCTTTCCTCACAAAGGTCAGAACTGTACAATGTTCTCTAGTTGTTCGCTAAGAACAAAGTATTATAAGTAAAAAGTAGATGCAAAATGTAAGCTCAATCAAAAGACTCTAGTAACAGATTAATTAATGCTTTTTATAACAAAGCTGGATTGCTCTGAAGTTCACTGAAGTAAAAGGAAATACTTCAATTTGCATGGACTTTGAACCAGACTATGAACTGTTGTGAAAATGAGAAAAATAAATGCAGAAAAAAATCAACTTTAGATATTCTCATGTTTTTATTTCAAAATGAGAACTATGCTTTCTGAGTATTACTGTTTTAGGCATATGCAAGCAGTGACAAGTGCTGGATTTACAATATTTCTGAGGAGATGACACCTTTTACTTAACCATTCACTGATCAGCACATTCATTTAGGTTGTGGCAACAAAGGATTCTGCTGAAGGAAGCAGAGCTTGATTCCAAGATCCTACATGAATGCCCAAACTCTTATGGCAAAGGCAATTTCGCAAGTGTGCTCTTAATTCTTTCTCCATGGACCAGTTCAATTTTTTTAAAAAGATGACTTATTAACTGAGTCATGGAATGAAACACTTTAACCTAGTTCTTAGACCTTCATTCTGAAATTGAAACAACAGGAGTTCCAGCCTCGCTCTAATGAACACAAGCTGAAACACTCTGCAAAACAGACTGTAACCCATTCTCTGGGGCCTGAAAGCCTGTCAGATTTCCCAGAAAAGACACATCACTTGAAATACCTCAAGCAAAGGAGACAGGGTAGATTTCCTGCTTTCTGAGCACCCTGTTCATCTCCCACTGGAGATTTAATCAATCTTTCCCTCAATGAATTTGCTGCAGAGCTTTGACTTAAAAATAAATCATCAGTGTCAGTATAATGACAGAAAGCTTGCTACAAATTTCATTTGCTAAATTGTCTGCAGCATATATAACTTCCTGTGCTTCAGAAACAGCAAACTGTGATAAAGAATGGAGAATACAGTAATGCTGAACAAATTCAAAGAAGAGAGAGATTTTGATCACGTGCACTACAACTGGATTAAAATGGAAGTACCAATACTGAATAATGTCAGTACTGTGAGACGAAACCTGATGTTTAATTTCTTACCCCGTAGGCTTATGTCACCTGCCAGATAAGGTCCTCCAAAGACAAAGCCAACTTCATCTCCATGATCGGCTTTCACATACTCTGGTTTAGTATCCCAGTATGAAGTGGGACGATGCTGATACTTAAAGAAGTAGGTAGGCGCTCCAGACTCTAGGAGATTTTACATTTAGAGAGTTGTAGGAGAAGCATGTTAGAATTACCTTAAATATGTACAATGCTTTACAGGCAACTGGGCACATTTCTGAATGTAACACTACTCCCAAATACATATTCATATCTTTAATTAAAAATGAAGAATGCATACTATTAAGATGATGAAAAATTCACCTTGGGAATACGGATAGAAAACAAAAATCCAGTTATTTCCCAGTTCTGTATATTTTGCCTACACTTAGATGTCATAAAGTTTCTAGACTGCCGAGCTGCTGACTTCTGAAGCAGTAGTGGGCTAAAAGGGAAATTCCAGATTCCTTCAATTTTTAAGCTTGCATAATTCACATAGCAAACATCTGCTTGTGTTATCCTTTTCTTATCTCAGTGTACTGTAACTATAAGCCCAAGTGCAAAATACAAGTACAAAAATAAAGACATCATTTGCTTGATGTGCTTCTGTGCCCCTAAATCACACTTCATTCTCGAAGTTCCCAGTGGGAATTTCAAGAAGGGTTACCTACACAACAAGATTTGTTTCTTTACCATTTAAATCAGCCTGTAGTAAAAAGCTTGAGTGTCCTGTTTTGAGACTGTTTTGAGAGTGTTCATTGGCTCACCTCGGTAATAACTCAGTGCTTTAATGGATGGTATGACAATAATGAAATCCCCCAGCAATTCCAGAAATCAGTCCTGTAGCTCAGCAGGATCATCTGTGTTTTCCAGATATTCATCCATTATTACAGGCAACAATTCTGCTGACAAATTCTAAACAAATTAAAAAAAAAAAAGGGCTGGGGGAAACATGGAAAAACTATCACTTTAAATTAGCAGCTAAAAATGTCATGTTTTAAACTTCAGAGATTCCGCAAAGGCAGAAAAATAAAGGATAGCGCCCATACCGATGGAAAAGCATGATGGCAAACAAAACTCACTGACATTTTTTTGTGAAAATCAAAGCAAAACAAACATGTCTCAGATAAAATTTACAGCAATATGATTTAAAACTCCCTAGGAATCAATTAATTTCCAGAAGTTTGGAATTTCGCTCATCCTGACAATGCCTTTGGCATCTGTTTTCTTCAGGAGAAAAGAGACAGGAATAATAAGTTTGAGTTCTTGAAAAACGTGTAGACTAATAGACTACAGGGCAAGACCATCAGGATCTCTAAACAAACACAGCTTAGGTCGGTAATGTTACAATTTACTGTTTGACGGATACATTTCAAAACAAAGAGTGCAAAATATTTTCAGTAACTATTTAAAAAGCTATATTTAATTTACTGAAAAAACCTGCCTTGAAACCCAATACACAGGAGACTGGATATCAAATACTGTAAGGGCGTCATTACAGTAATCCTACATACAAATATATAACACAAAAATGTTGGTTCAGATTTCTTGAAGAAAAAAGGTATTTCCCAGAATCTAGGCCTGACTCAACCCTATTTCTGATTAGCTCCATACACTGCAGTCCTGCCAGCTTTGCTGGGATTCTCCTCAAACTGTAACATTACCTTGAGCCTTAGTAACACTATGCACAAGCAGCAAATGAGAGAACACTAAACTTCACAAATCTGGTATATGCACCAAAAAGAGGTTTTACTTCTTAGATTAGTGCAGCAATTCTTACCATCATTGGTAGTAGAAACTCTAAAGCTGAAGTGATTGATTTTTTATCTCCCACATCTCTCAAAGCTGGTATTGTTGATGTCTGCACAGAAAAAAAATGTTGCTAGAATCACTTAACTTCTCCAAAGTTTTCATATTTTAACAACTTTATTCCACTTTATTACTACTCATATTTATTTCTGAAGCATCATACCATATGGAAAAATGCAGGAACTGTCTTCAAAAGCTTGTATTTACCACAGCATATGTTTCATTCATGAAAGTTACTACATCAGCCATTCTAACTATGTACTTTATCCTTAAATCAAACACACATTATTAAGAGATTTGTGACTGGGGAGCACTAGGGCAAAATTTAAGCAACAAGCTGTTGTGTCTCAAAGGCTTATTTTCCCTCAGGTAGGGGAGATCCTGTTTGGATCACTGGCAGCCCCTTTCCCAGAGACTCATGAATACTACGTAAATTAAGAACAAATGCTTTGCATTACAAAGCTAAGCATGAATACTTATAAAATTAAAAGGATAAAAAAGACAGGGCAAATCCATCCCCCACATTTTGATGCACTGTATAGCAACTGTTCTCTTGAAGTTACCCATAGAATTCACATGTAAAGGAATTTATGCACTGAGTGCAAGTGGGATACCTGTATTAACCCTGTATTCCACTCACATCTGAGATTTTTAACCAACAGATCTCATCACGTGATAACAAATACAGGGACAACACCACAAACAGCACTCATCAGAGCTACAACATAAAAGGTAAACTACTTACAGTGATCAGTATAGCATTTTTAAATGTTCAATGTATTGATCCTGAATACTGTGTGCGTTACACCTGTGTTTGTTGTGGGGGAAAGGATTATTTTTATTTTGCAAAGTAATAAGCTCATGATTGCAGCATCACTTTTCACTTTCTCTGCCTGGATAAGGCATTAAACTTTCTGGAAAATACTATATAATATTGACAGTTCAGCATGCAGATGGAGCCTGTCTTACTGCTTTGTGACCAACTGGTTCTGGGTCTCTACAAAATCAGAGTGAAAGCAAAATATTCCCAACAGTGCATACGTAAAAAGTGTCCTACAAGCAAAGACCTCACCTACTCTTCTCAGAATCACCTGCATTATTTAATACCAACAGTCCAAAAAATGAAGAACAGATATTAAATTACAGATCTAATATTCCAGCCAAATTCATTATTCGTGACTCCTATCATAAACGGGACCATGTTAAATTCTTTTCCAGCCAATATATCTTCAGGTGACTTATTAAGAAATACTCCATCCAAAACTAAGGGTAGAAATGGGATTTCCTGAAGGAGTAGAAAAAACATCAAATTACTTGTTAATAGTATTTTCCCTTCTTCCTTCAAGTCACATCCACATTTAGTGTTCCAGGTGCAAAAAAGAGCTTTAGGAAATCAGGGTACCTATGGCCACTGTAACACACAATTAGAGTTTTTAACAATATGAAATGCTAGCCCAGCTGGGGTATGTTAAGATATAATTTAATGGCTTTCTGATACTGTACTGTTTACAACTGACATTCAGATATATTTATGTTTGAGCCTTGCACGCAACTTTACAGTTGCTCTGACACTTCACTAAAAAAAGTCTTAACTAAAGAAAATGTCTGTGAGATAATTTGCATATTTGGGTATACTTTGACAAAAATTCAGAAACATGTCAATTATTAACACTAGTCAGAAGCTGACCTGAAGTTCTGCAAATGTGCCATAAAAAAAAAAAAACAAAACTGTTACTAAGTAAAGTTTCACTTACCATACTGTTAAAGACTATATCCATTGCTTCCTGGTTCCTCAAGCAGTTTATTAGTGAGAGTGAACTGCTAGTCTCACACTTAAATATTTGCAATTTTCTGAAAATTGTTAACAAAGACAAGAACTGTTAGCTATGAGTTAGTCTTTAAGGAATTTATATGCATAAGATCACTGTATGCAGTACTGTTGTTTTATATAAGCCTAGTTTAGGTGAGCTTGATAGATCTTCAGGTACTTTATTTTACTAGAGATCCTACAGTTAGATCATTAGGACAAATAATTCTTCTGTACTTCTCTTTTGTGCTGTATTTCTGTTCACTGATATACAACATATCTCGCTGTAGAGATAGCATGAAATTGTAACAAAAATCAAGCAAGACAAGGAAGTTCAGAGAATCAGCTTGTGAGTTTCAAATTACTACTGCCTACAGCTTCAGGAAGAGAAACAAGAAAGGTACTTTCATTTCAAGGCGTTTTGTTTGTTCTGTTTTGTTTGCTTTAGTTCAAATTAAGAGTCTCCATAAAAGGCCATAGCTGAATAAAAACTGAGTGCTTCTTCTGGATTCTAATTAAACGTCCCACAACACATTCAACCATTATTATGTAAGTGACAGTATGCATGAAATTGGACATATGCCCAGCTAGGCATATGTGTAATTGAAAATACTTAAATCTACCCACAAACATTATAATCTCATAACTGTATAACCTATTTCCAACATCAAATGTGCATAGTAAGATTGAAAATACATCGACTATTTGAATTAAATTCTTACTGGGTATCTATTTATCCATAGACATGCCTTGAAAATAACTCTAATCAACTTGTTTGCATAATATGCAAGCAGATACACCAAAGAGGTGACTGATCCTGGATCCCCACCAAAGTGTTCAATATTTTTCAGGACCCGACTGAAGAGCTTACACTTGATCCAAAAATGCCCAGTTCCCACGAGCATGTTCATCACCAGTACTGAAAGAAAAGCAGTATAAGCTAACATCTCAGGAAGAGTAATACTTCTAATACCAGAATAAAATTAACCCTGCCAACTTACAGTTTGTGAAATTTGGCCAAAGAAAGATCTGCATAGCCTACCAGTCAAATGACCTTCACATCTCTAAGTCACATTTAAGACCCATGTTTGTTCACTCATATACAGATAGATTCTTGGCCTTTTCAGGATATTAATTTTTGCTTTCCTCACCAATGGATGAAGGAAATGGCAAGAAGGAACACCCTACAGACAATCAAATAAGCCCAACTATGATTTGATGGCAAATAAAAAATGGCAATACAAACGGAATTTAAGGACCAGATTCTTAGTGTTCTCATATCTTAATGTCAGACAACTACACACATTTGAATCACTGTACCACTAGGAAACTGGTGCAGAAATTCAGCTGATTTAGAAAATAAAACCACTTATGCTTTAAGCAAAACAAAAAGTATCTAGTAAAAAGTGAAATGGGTCATCTTACTTGAAAAATCCAAGCAGTCCAAGTCTGTACTGAATTATTACTATCACAGTATTCTCATAGGCTGAACCATCGTACCTAGAAGCACCACCAAATATAAAATTGCCTCCATGAATCCACACCATGACCTTTGAGATGAAAAGGGTGAAACATACATTACACAATGGTTAGCAGGTTTCATTTGGAAAGGGAAGACAACAGAGAATTAGTAACTTCAAACCACTGAAAGTCACTGGGAGCTTAATTTCACGTTGATAGACTGTGAATTTTGCATAATATTAGTCTTGCTTATGCAGGACAACATTTTCAAAAGCAATTAAATAGCTTAGGAGTCAGGATTAAATGCAGACCTTGTAGAACACAAGGTTTCACAACCTTGTTCTTCTTGTCTGCAGGGCTATAAACATTTAGATACAAGCAGTCCTCAGAAGTTTGGAATTGAATGTGTCTTTATAATTTTTTTCAGCTTTTTTCAACATGGTCAGATCTTGAGGACATCTTCACAAAAGAAAGAAAGGAAATATAATTATTAGTAATAAAACTCAAATATTAACTATGTACCAATGATAGACAAAACACATTTTCTTTATCAGGCTAAATTTCTACTTGGTGCTTGAACTGTCTCTTACTTACAGGAATCCTTATGTTTCCTAATCCACAGTTCTTATTAAATATCCCACTACCAGTCAATCCAAGCACCTTAATAAAAATCATACCTCTGTACACTAACAAATATAACACTACTGACAAATATGAGCAAGTACAATACACACAAGTTAAATGAACAGCTCTCACAGCAGTGGGTAAGAAATTGCATCTTTCAGATCATTCCAGGGGTCAGGAGGTTCAGGTGGGGAAAACCTCAGAGATCCAACAGGTGCTTTTGCAAAAGGAATCCCAAGGAAAACGTTTACAAGTCTGTCTGTTCCCTTCACATTTACTTGTTTTCCTCTGAGCCGTCCATGTGCAATAGTCACTTCTGATTCAGCAGCCTTCTGTCCTAAGCAGCACATAAGCCAGAAGAATTAATTTACATTTTCATAATTATCAGAGAGATTTTTCACTCTCTGTGAAAAAGGCTTTGTGAGGCTTTTTTTAGGGAACAATTTATTTTGTAGATTTCAGCTTGTTCAATTTTGTTCAGTTTTCATTTTACTTATGTGCAATGACACTCCCCTCACCAAAAACTTCCATAGCTGGTTCTGTTTATGACAGCTGGAGCTAGGTAAGGCACAGTTTACACACTGTGGAAGATGATAAATCTTAAAAACAATTTCAGAACAAACAGTAGCTGACAAAATCCATTTACCATTCAGTAAAACAATATCCTTTTACTAAACAAACCCTTTTATTATTTTCATAAAAACATCTCAAAATGGTTTCATTCAAAAAAAAAATAAAATCACTTTTGCACTGAGCTTATTAGGATTCTTTTGCAGATTGCTAATACAAATACAAGAGAGGTACTGCCTTTGAGAACTACTACCTTGCAATTTATTAGTGCAGTTGCTTCCCCATCAGCAGTTAAAAAAAAAAAATCAAAAATCAAAGTCAAAAGACTTTGCATCTCACCTTCTGTTCCACAAATGTGGAATGTGAATGTTAAACTACAAACCAAGATACAAAGCAAAGAAATCTGGGTTTGAGGAGACATTTTTCCCCCAAGTTGGATTCCAGATTATTTTCTGTTTTTTATGAGGAAGACACTGGTATAAAGGTCTCTGCTGACTGTGCTCTCAGTAGGGAGCACAGCTAAATTCCCTTCTGAAAATGCACTGCGCATTAAGCACTTTCAGAGCTGTAACTGAAATGGAGAACAAATACAATCCCTTAGAGTAACACACCTATCATCATTACCTGATCCTGATGATGGATGATTTGGCCCAGCATCAACTGTGAACAATGAAAGGTCTTATCCTAGTTAATCTGTTTTTAATTCTACAATCCTATACACACCTCAATTCCCACTTAAATATTTACTACTTCATATTTTGAATCTTATAAGTGCTACAAAGCAGTGAAATCTGAAAGAGTTTCAGAGCTACTCATTAAAATTCCTGTAAAAATAAAATTCCTAAAACAAACAAACACAACAAAAAATGTTTCCAGATTACAAATAACTAGGAAGAAAAGAAGAAAGGAAGAAGTTTAGTAATTGCACGAGTATTAATGAGTGCTGGCATATCTGCACCACAGTTAGCATGGTACGTGTGCTTTTCTGCAAGAACTGGCCTCCAACTTCCAAATTAGTTTTTTAACACTTTTGCATATTTAAAAATAAATGGGATATTAAAGCTGAGGGCCAGATTACAGCATCTTTTCTGTGACTGCGCAAGGCAACAGAGCAGCCTCATGGAGGTCAGAAAGCAAGGCCAGCACCTTATTGTAGGTGTACTTTCCTCAAAAGACAAGGAAAAGACCATGACCACTCCTTCTCTATAAAATAGCTTCCTATGGTGGAAATAAGCTGGCTATCCCATGGACAGTTTTCTCCTTTTGGCTGAGAAATCTTAAAAAGTTCTGTAGTCCATAGGAGCATGACAACACTCAAAGCAAGTAACTGGCCTTAAACAGATAAGCCTCAAGGTCTTCTTCACAGTTGGATCTACAAGTTTAGCCTGCTCCACTAGCTCCCGGTTTTCAGCAGGCAGAACACACCACATAATGGATATGTTTCCCCACCGTTGATTCATTTTACATCTCCCAGATGAATGATGTCATCAGCACTCAGTTGCAAAGCATACTGCTCCAGGGTCTTCTGCACTGCTTTCACTTCATTCACCTCCAATATAAAGACACTGCAAAGCCATCTTCTCCACCACAGGTGGGTAATACATCATGTAAGTTCACCCTGTCTTGAAATACAGAAATTTGTCAGTTGGTTCTTCTTTAGATGCTTTTTTTCACTGTAAATAGTTTCTCCTCAAAATACCAAAACAGGAATCGAGACCTATCAGCTCAAATGAGCTCTAGGCTAGCCCACATTATCAGCCCTTGCTCACCTACCTCATCAGCTAGGGCTATCACCTCCTTATCCTTTTTCTCCCTCTTCTCTGTGAACAAAATCAGTATCAGACGTATTAGCAAGCAGACAGATTGCTATTTAATTTTTAGTGATCTAAGAGAAAAAAAAACCAAAACACTTCTTCACTTTTATTACAATGTTCTGAATTGAAAGAACCATTTATCAAAGCAACAACAGCAGCCCAGAAAGGAAAGTGCACACGTTCTGAAGCTGCCGTTCCATTCAGAGCCAACCGTTACAAGTCACACACAGAAAGGCTCCCGGTGCACAACCCGCAGCTGCGACAGGGATCAAACGGCTGCCCCGTGCGCGGGCACAGCTGTGCCGGGGCTGCTTTCACAAACGTTTGTCACGAGTAACACAGGAGTAAAGCTGTTATTCCTGCCGGCTGCCAGGAGGGCGGCTCGGGCGACCGGAGGTGTTTCATTACCCATAACCGTGCCTCAGGCAGCCAGCAAGCTGTCACTCGAAAGATAACAACAAAAAACAATCGTTTCTTTTCTGTGTGTTTTTTTTTTTTTTTTTTTTTTTTTGTGATAAGTAATCAAATATACGGCCGAGAAGCTGAAGCAAAATACAGCTTGTTTACACAGCAGTCAATGCCCAACTCCTATGACCAAGGGGTGAATGAAGCTGCGCTATAAACCACCGCTACAGCCCCGATCGCTCCACTTACTCTCACAACGTGATTTTTTTTTACACGCGGTTTGCTTTTCAAATTAACTCAAAGACGAAAGACATTGCTTTAAGCAAGACGCGACCCAACTCCGCCACCCTCCACAGCACCGAGCTCACCTCGGAGCCCCACGCCGCCGCCCCGCCCAGCTCCTCTCCCTGCCGGGCTCAGCACCGTGCCGACCCGCCAGCCCTCCGCACGGCTGCGCGCGGGTTCGGTGCCGTTCCACCGCTCGCCCACGGGGGAGCGCTCCGCACCGACGCTGCCCTCCCGGTCCGGCGGCGAATCGCGTCCGGGCTCCTTCCGCCCCGCCGGCAGCGCAGCCATGGTGGGCCCGGGCGGCGGCGTGCCGCTGGAGAACGCCAATCCGCTCATCTACCGCCGCTCGGGGGAGCGGCCCGTGACGGCGCAGGAGGAGGACGACGAGCTGCCCGATTCCATCGACGACCGGGAGATCTTCGATATCCTGTCGGGAGGGCGGGATGGGGGAGTGCGGGGGGGAGGGCGGCCTCCGTCCCGCTTTCCTTAACGCCGCACATCTCATCCGCTCCATTAACGACCCCGAGCATCCCCTGACCCTGGAGGAGCTGAATGTCGTCGAGCAAGTTCGAGTTAAAGTGAGACTGTCTTATTTTTGTTGTTGCTTTTTTTTTTCTCCTTGTTTGTTCATTACTTTTTTTTTTTTTTTTTTTTTTTTTAACCGTGAAAAGAAGTGCATTATGTCAATTTACTGCATTTAAACATAGTGCTTTAAGCCCTCAGCGAAAAAAACCTGAGCAGCGGGGCGCGGCTCCCAGCAGCGCTGCGCACGGAGCACCGCAGGCAGGGCGCAGCAGCCCGCGGGTTTGTTTTCCAACAGGTGAACGATGCCGAGAGCACCGTGGCGGTGGAGTTCACACCCACGATCCCGCACTGCAGCATGGCAACGCTAATCGGCCTGTCCATAAAAGTGAAACTGATCAGATCGCTGCCCGAGAGGTTTAAGGTGAGTAGTAAAATCACTCTGGAAAGCAGAAGAGACGGATGGTGTTCAAAGGCAAATAAATGAGAATATGAAGCCACTAGAACTTTTTACTCCATGTTGCGAGGGAGAGAAGTGCTCCAGGGCGAGGAAGGAACTAAAGTAACAGATTGGTGCAGAGCTGCAGTTCTGTACTGGTGGCATCACGGTGAGTGCGGTTGTGATGTGAAGGCATGAAGGCACAGAAGGTGATGGCAGTGCTTCAGCCCTCTGCCTGAAGAAGGCGGTGTTCTTTTGGACTTGGTTTTATTCTTCTTGGTGCAGCGTCTGGCCGTGTCAGGAATGTCTTTTGTTGTTGCTTTATTTTGCTGGTTTTTTTAATTAAATACTTTGAGCTTCCAGTGTTTTGTTGACTTGCCTCCTTTTTCTTTCTCCATACTTTTTAAGATGGATGTTCACATAACGCCAGGAACACATGCCTCTGAACATGCAGGTAAGTATTTTATTGCTCTGTTGTGTGTTTTTCTTTTTAATTAATCAAAAAATTAGAGAAAAGATAGATTCCTCCACCTGCAGATCAGCTGTTTAGTATCTGGGACTGTACACAAACCAGCCCCTTCTGGGAGATGTTACAGAACAGGAATGCATAATAACAAAACTTAGAAATATTTAGTGTCTTAGTTTAAATGTTTCCTTGGATAGCCTGTGCTGTCAAGTAATCATTGCTTTACCTGGAAAGCACAGTTAGAGTGGGAAGGCTGGAGGTAAATTTCTTCTCCTGTTACACATACACATGCATAACTTCCTGCTGCTGAATCATAAATAACTTACTGGCTTGAGATCTGGTAATGTGCTGTCATTGACTTTAGACCACAGCTTTGTGATGTAGTTAGCATCCGTGGAGTTATTTTAGCTGAGTACCACAGCAACACTGAGACTATCAGTCTCACTGTAAAGTGTTTCTAAAAAGACCTCCTGTACCAATATTTTTACCAGTTTCTTGTGGTATTTTTTTCTGTGCAGTTAATAAACAGCTTGCTGATAAAGAACGTGTAGCAGCTGCTTTGGAAAACTCTCACTTACTGGAAGTGGTAAATCAGTGTTTGTCTGCTCGATCATAATTGCCTGATCAGGAAACCATTGGTATTCTGCTGTATTAATTTTGTATATAAGTGGTGTTGCTAATGCTACACGTATCTATGAGCAAAATAAAACTACCTTAAAGAAGTGTTCTATTACTTCTTCAAAAAAAGAAAAAGTAGTATGGAGAAAATTAGCTTTCTGGTAGCTATAAAGCTGTGATGTAAATTGGCTTTTTCTGTTCATTAATTATTGCACTGGTGTGATTTTTTTTTTCTGAACTTTTTAAAAAAAGATTTGGTTGAACTTGTTTTCAACAGGTATCTTACTATCTAAAGACTAGTTATAAACTGCATTTTAGAAGTGGATTTTGTGCACTGGGTTTCACAAGTATACCAAGTTAACTAGCAGTTAAAATCTTTATACTCATATGATTATTTTAGACTAATACAGTTTTTCTTTCAAACATCAAGATTTCTACAAATTCCTGTGTGCCACATTGTAAAACATTTGCAGCAATAAATGTAAACAATTTTAAATAATCTAATTTTTATTATTATTATATTAATCTAAATAGCCAGATATGGAGAGCTCTTTAGAATGTATAAAATGTGACTTGCTTTTCCTTACTCATCACTTGTATCTTTGAGGAGTTCTTGTTTCTTTGTTTTCTGTTTTCCTTCCTCCCTCCTGACAGGAAGGAGTCTTTGGTAATTTTCAGTTGAAGTGATCCAGCTACTCTGCTAAAAACCTTTCCTGGTAAAGTTTGACAGCTAAATCACAATATGTTGCTTTAAACATATACAGGTTTAACAGTGATATTTAGCGTGTGCTTGCGGTGTGGGAAACATGGCACTTGAACTGTAGGGATTAGTGGCATAAAAATTCATTCTGATAGAATTCCATTATTAATTTGAACTTTCTTAAGAGTTGTTTCTAGTACTGGAAAAATAATAGCTTGTAATAATTCTGACAGGTATTTTGGTGCAAACATACAATATTATGTATCAGCTATGTAGTACTTTTTTCAGTTATTTAGAGAGTAATTAGTAAAGAGTTCTTGGGGTTTTTTTGTTTGTTTGTTAATTAGATGTGTGATAGTGATGCTTTACATTTCAGTATTTTTATTGGATGATCTCAGATGCTATTTCAAAAACATTAAACCTTATGAAGGACATTATGTATATCACAGCCTGGTGGAAAAGGCTAGTCTGTGTTGCCAGGAAACTAAGGCAGTGGTAAACCAAGTGAGATGGCGAAGCTCACCTATACAAGAGAAAACAGAACAGAAACAAATCCAAATCTACTCATTTTAGAAATTACTCACCCAGTATACACAGAGTTTCTGTAGAAGGCCAACTCTTCAGCAGCGTTTATTTGCTTATTTGATTAGCATCCTTTGAATAATGAGCATTTGCTTTGATGTTTGAATGAAACTGGAAATAAAAATAATATTTGTGTAAAATTAATGCTAATAAATGAGTAGATTGACATACCTGCTAATATGCTCTTTGTCTCTCAGGCCTAGTCACTGAACTGATCAGCCCTGACACTGCCAGCCTTTGCACCACAAAAGAAAACTTCAGCTCTGGCAGTACGTGAAAGCAACTCATAGGCAATATGCTTGATTTTTTTTATTATTATTACTATTATTTTTAATAGTAAGATGAAACTTGTCCTTCCAGATTTTGTGGAAGACAGGAATGCAAATATGGGGAAATAATAGAAAGATGAGTAGGCTGCAAACAGATGTTTGATGTGCTTTAACCTATGTATAAAACAGAGAAGGAATTAGTAAGTTATACTTTACTTAATCTGCTTCTTAGCCTTCACCACTATATAATAATAGTAATAAATAATTTATTGGATGTTAGCACTTGCCTCACACAGTAATCCTATGGGTGCACTTTGCACTGCTTACTTTTTCAGAGAAGCAACAGTACGTGGTTAGGTTGTTCATAGTACATAGGTTAAGAGGTGACTTTTTCAGTAAAGGGACTTTATTACAGTGTCAAACACAAGGTCTGACTTCTGCTACTTAAGGTTGTTTAATTCCATAACTTCGGGTCTTGTATGTTTCGTTAAATGATGTGCATGTTATATTAATTAGGTGAGAGAAACAACAGAAGGGACAAACCGTTGTTACTTGACTGAAGATTGCAGCTCCTTCTGTATGGGGCTCCCTCAGCTTGAGTACTTGCTGAATGCTAATGTTCTGCCTCTTTCAGCAAAAATCTTCCATTGCCCAGCTTTAACAATCACTAGCTGGCCTGCTGTACAAAGAGTAAGTGGGAGAAGAAAACATTAATTTGTTACAAGTACTTCTTCACAGACTGCTCTTCCCCCCCTCCAAAAAAAAAACAGCCCCCTAAGTTTAGTGTCTTCAGTGCTTTGTAATAGGACACATTTCATCAGAAAATATGACCCTTTAGAGCAGCTGCGTGGAATACAAACAGCCTTGTTCAAGTCCAGGAAAAATGCCAGAAGCAGACATCTGTTTCACACTACTGGGCTCTGAGAAGAGTCCTCCAGGAGGACTGAATGGCATTCATTCCTCTTAATCTACAAACACTGTGACAAAACCTCCCTAGGATCGTTGGCTATGTTGCATGCTGGAGTAACCTGCCTTGTGTTTGAGCCAGCAGACCAACACAGTTTGTGTGTCTCAGGCTCTGCTGCTCTGCACACACAGATCTGTTTCCTGGGAGGAAGCAGATTTCTTTCTAGCTACACTCATGCCGTCATTGCTGTCCAGTAGTCTGCAAATTCTGAAGACTCAAACTCCCAAAGTCATTATGAGTGGCTAGAAAGCAGCTCAGCAGTTTCACATCCAGAGATGCTACTGATCTGTTCCTGGAAGAAATAACAAGAAGAGCTTTGCGTTGCAGTGGACAATATTTCTTGTGTTTCCATGCATGGAGTGATCTACACATTGGCAACAGTTAATTTAAAGTTATTTTAGTTTTCCAACTGTACTTAAGATTGATGTGTTTATAACAACTAAGTGCTTTGATAAGAATCTCCCTTGGGAGCACTGATTTATAACATGCTTTACAGTAGGTTTTTTTTTTTATAGCTGTTAAAAACATTTCCCTCTAGCCTGTCAAGCAGGCAGCTGTACCACTCTTCCCCCCTCATGAAATGCACTGTTTGGCATAAATACAGACTGAGCAAGAAGCACACAAGTTTTTTCCTTAAAACAAAATTAATATAGCAAAATCTTTCAAATGTTACTATGGAAAATACCAAAGAAGAGGAGAAAAAAGAAGGGAAATTGAGGCTATGACTAAAGTGATTAAATTTGCTGGTATGTTTCACAACCATTTACCAGGAATGTTTAATAGAAAACATACTTTTTATTCAGTCAGCAAAATGCTGAAAATAACATTTTCACAAAACCCAAGTAGCAAAGAGCCCTCCTTTTTTTCAGTGCTTCAGTAGTTGCACAATATATGCTACTGAGTTCTATAAACTTTTTACGTATTTCTTAACATCTGTTCATGCATTTCTTTTATGTCTCACCTGTAAGGAGCTTTTGCATCCTGTGGCAGATTACTTCCATTGCTTAACTTTGTAGTGAGAGGAACAGCACTGCCTGCAGTCACAAGGACATCCTGGTTGTTTGAACCATTGAACCTGCTATCCCACTTTAATGTACAAACTCATCAGTGTGGCTGCATAATTTGCAAGTAGCCTCTTTAATTTCAGTGCTTGTCACAATCTTGTTGCAGCACACACAAGTTTCAGGTGCCAAGGCTGTGCTCTTCACAAGTCTGAATCCTGCCATTAGTTTAGCTTCCACTCAGGGCTAGGGGGAGAGAGCAGGACAAAAGTTAATTTCCATCAAGTCAGTGGAATAAATGTAACATGGCAGTGGGGAGCAGCTGCTATCTTAGAGTTTTGGGAAGGAATAAGAGAAAGAGAAGAAAATAGCAGGGCTGTACTGCACCTCACTGTGCTACCCTGGATTTGTCTTCCCTCCACCCTGTCTTTCTGGCATCCCATAGCTCCCTCATATTGCAGCAGGTAACAGGAAAGCCTCTGTTGTCCCACTGTCATTAAGTCCAAGTCCCTTCCCCACAAAAAGCAACAAGAGAGAAGAGGACCAGGAGAACATCTACCTATGTAGAACTAATGCTTTAATTTGACCAACAGAGGTGCACTCCTTTCCAAAATCATGAGTACAACAGCCAATGAGTGTGGACAGCAGTTGTGCCTACACAACCTAGCAGGAAAACCCCAGATACGAGCAAGTCTTCCAGCTCTCGTCTTTATGTGATTCTCTCCATTATTTTGATATTTCTTGGGATGATGTTTTATTGTAGCTTTTTTTTTTTTTTTTTTTTTAAAACTTAATCTACCCAATTAATCTCATCTGAGTTCCCATCAGATGCCTCTCACATGGTTTGGAGTAAAATAACCTCAGTACAATGTCAGCAGTTCACTTAACACCAGGATGCCCAGCAGCTTCAGTTCTCTATACTTTTGCTCATGGAAGAGCTGGCACATGATCTGTCTAAGGATTGTGAAGGTACCTAAGCAGCAATGCTTGTTTTCATCACTTCTGCAAAGTAATAAATAAATCAACCCTGTAGTTTGCAATGCTTGCATGAAAAAAAATTGGTTAATGCCAACAGACTCCTTTTTTTTCCCTCCTGTTTTATAAGCATATAAGCGATGAACTCTTGTCATATTCATATACTTGTTAGTAACAAGAATATTGGGCCATTCCTAGCAAAAATTTGAGTTGTTTAATTTTACAAATGAAAAGTAAACATTGTATTAGCTTTAATCTGTACACATCAGCTATGTATCATACGAATTCAATGCTTGTAACGTTCTATTCAACCTTAAAACTGCAGGAACTTTGTTATGAATATTGTGGTCTTCATCCTCTTAAAAGTTGCTTGAGCCTTTTACTGACTGCAAACATGTTGGGGTTTTTTGTTTTGTTTTCTTTTGCATGCCTAATGGAACAATCCTTGTTTCAGCACAAAGAAAGATAAGATGAAAAAGACAACACAGTATGAATTGTGGCTCGGTCAAGCTGGAGAGAATAAAAACAATCCCACAGAACAGACTCTGGAATATACAAATAAAGTAACATGCCAAAGAGAGGAAGTACATTATGAAAGCTGCCAAGACCGATGTAGTGTCTGATCAGTTGCATTTAGGTTCTGTACCACAGAAGCAGCAATACACAGATCATACGCTGCCACAAACACGGACAACTGGAGAGGCACTGCCCTGCTCCATGGAAGATATTTTCCTGACTGGGTCTCCTGGCACTGCTGTGTGAGATGCGTCCCAACCACGCAGGCTGCACCACTGCACTCAGACTGTGAAACAAGGTCTGGCAGCTCTGCAAGCCAAATAAAGTTAAGGTACAGACAAATTCTCAGCGTGATGCAGAAAAGGATATACAGGAGAAATAGGAAATGCGATAGCTGAATGCAATACCTACTTGCAGCTTCAGATGTGATCACGGGTTGTAACAATGCTCAGTTAGCATTACCCCAGCAGATGGCGCTATGATTTCACAGGGGTCAGCGGCTGTCCTGAGATCCTACCAGCACAAGTCCTGCTGAATATCAGGGGCAAACGTCTTTATCCAGAATTCCCACTGTGTCCTCACCCAGCAGAAGGTGACTGCACCTGTCAGATGGGGAGCTACTCATCCTGCCTGTCTGTTTGGGGTACGAAGGCAAACAGTGCCTGTGCTGCTTCTGTTAGTCCAGATCAATTTTTTTGCTTTTCCTTTACCTGAACCCCTTCAGACTCATAAAACCAGTGTGCACCACTCACAACCATTCTATCACTACATAGACAGGGCACATAACCAGGTGCCTTCTCCACTAGCAAAATCTCCTTTTCAGTGCTGTGAATTCCTACTGAAGTGACACACAATTTATTTCAGCTGATTTAGTAATTATTAAAGCATTCAATTCTAATTAGGATGATGGTTAATGAAATCTGCCTTAAAATCATTTATGTTTTTTAGCCTTCATAAATGAAATTACAAATATGTAACAAATATAGAGAAATAAATAGATACAGCATACAATGCATCGTTATTTTCTTTGCCAGTTCATCAACAGAAGCCTATATATTGATATGACTTGATGACAGGATGATAGACTCATTTTGCCAACGAGCAGTTTTCTTCTTATAAGGAAAAGAGCACTGCATCTGTATGAGATCATCTAGGAAAGCCCTCCTTCCTGAAAAATACTATATTCTTTTTTTGTTGCCTAGCTACATGCTGCTGTTACCTTAGAAGGCTGTAGTTCATCTAAATTATTCTGGTGGTGCTGATGGGCTTGAGCAGAGGAGTAATGCAAATATATAGCCCTTTCTTTGGTAAAGATTATGAAAAAAGGATTATGCAGAGGGTAGGGTGAATGTGAAGAGAAAGAGCGTTTGAAGAAATGCTGTTTACTATACTCATCATGGTGGGTTGCTTTTTTTTTTTTTTTTTAAACATTAATTGTTGAATAAAGATCATTTCCACCTCATAGCCCTGGATGAGTGAGCAGGCAGTGAAATCACAGACTTTGCTGCTTTTGACGTGAAACCTCTGATGCCAAGGAGCCAATTGCTTGGTTAATGCTAATTACTGCTGTGAGTAAGCTTGGAGAAGAGAAAAGGCTGTCAAGGCCTGATTCTGCACTCGTTTCCAAAACTGCGAAACAGGAAAAATGCCATGAAAGGCAGAGACTACTGAATTTCATTAGCAAAGGGGCGATCACCAAGTTCTTCTTTGAATATAGGTAGCTTTGATTATTTGGAAAATTAAGACTGACCATTTAAAATGCCTAAGGCCCAAAGATTTTTATTGTAATATGTCTGTCCAAGACAACTCTAACAGGGAACTCTGCTCCCAAGCATGAGACATGTAGAGATTGATGACATGAGCAATAATTCTCAGGCATTTTCCCAGCATGACCAGCAACTCAGCTTGCTGCTGCCTCTCCAAAGATTCCAGTACATGGTATTCACTGGCTGTGCTACCAAGGTATTCATTCTGAGAGTAGTAAGAAATTGTTTTTCTTCCATTCATCTTATCTGCTTCACTGAAAACAGTTTGGGTTTAAATATAGGTTGATATGGGAGTAGGCAGGACTGAATGAATTTTAGCACTGGAATTTTGATTTCACTTACTCTAGTTAGGGCTGATCATTTTATACCTTTGGAGAGAAAGTGACATATAATGAAGTTTATTATTATTACTTTTTTTCCAAGAGTAAGACCAGAAAGAATTTTGACAGGTGAGAATAACAAAGTCCATACAACTCTAGTTTATCTTTACAATAGGCATGTTGGAGGTCTTCATAAGATTATCCTAAATAGCAGCAGAGGCAAAGCAGAAAATGAGACATTTACAAGAATGCCTTTTACTGTTGTTGTACAGAAGTGCATCCCAGCCAAATTCTGAGTTTCTCCTGGAACAGATGATCTTTCACATGGAAATTCCTACACATTTTACATTAATGATTCCATGACATCACTTACCACAGGAGAAGACAACCATAAATTCTGCACTGGGTTACAAAGAAGCATAAAGCCTCTCTAATTCAAATTCATAAGTCTTTTCCAGGAGCGAGAGTTTTTTCCTTGGCTTCAAGCTTTTTCACATTGAAGTGAAAAGGAAACTGAGTTATCCCTACATGGTAAACAAGACCAGGCTTCATTACCTAAAGTAAAAGAGCAGCTGTGTTTTAATACTGGTCACCATCAGTCCCTACCAAAAACCTCATACAAGATGCAGCTACTCTGAGCATTATAAAATGCACATTCAGACACAAAACTATACTTCTGTATAAGAAAATATAGATTTAAAAATTCATGTCCTTTTCCTGGTCTTACACACAGAAGAGGGCAACACAGTTGTTAAAATTCCACTTCACATTGTCACTAACATTATGTTTCTGCCTTACCTCTTTTCTTTGGTGACAGGTCTACATTACTCAGTACGGCAAGTGTGTTGTTTTGTTTCCAGAGAGGACCACGGGCCTGATCCTACTTTGGGGTTTTCACTGCAAGGACACTTTTCATTGTTCACCTACCACATCCATGGAAGCATCTGTAATACAGTGATTTTATTTGGGATTATTCATTACTTAGATATAATCCAGATTTTCAGTGTCCATATCCCCAAGTCTTCTTGATACCTCTGTACTGTACTGTATAACTAATGCCTCATCCCTGATGCAGTCTGCCATGCTCCTGGCACCCTCACTGTAATCTCTTGCTGCAGAAAAATTTTTCCTTACAATTATACTTTTCCTTCTACAAGTTTCTGTGACTTTTCTGCAGTACTAAGTGGAAGATGCATGCCAACAAGCAACTTTTGAAGACCTTGTTCTGTAGGCATATAGAATAAATAGGTTCTGTGGGTTGCCATGGGCAGCTTTAGACTGTTTTCTACCCAATTTCCTGGCTATTAAATATTAGTTCCTCAATAAAAGAGAATTACAGTAGGTCCATGAAAATGTTACTTAATGCTTAATTGAAAAAGAATAAGTAGATGCTAGGAATTTTCAGGACTAAACAAAATTAGAAAGTATCTCTTCCCAACTCATAAATCCAGTTTGAATAATCTGCATTTCTGGTCCCCTCACTTCTAAAAAGATGTACTGGAAATAGAAAATATTCAGAGAAGAGTAATTAAGGAATAGGTTTACATGAGTGACAGAATACATGAGATTCCTCAGCTGAGAAGCAATTTCTGAAGGAAAATATAAAATCATTATGCGTATGAAGAAGAAAATTACACTCTTGCTTTACAATACAGTAACTGGGGGTGTTGAGGTTATAAAAAATTTACACAGCTTAAAAGCAATTAGAAAAGCATATAGAAAAAAATGCATCAGCAGCCTCTGAACAACGGGAATACATGGCGGGCATACGGGTGCAGTTTTAACTGCTTATCATGTCCTTACTGTCAGTTCTTCAGATATCAGCTGCTGACTGCTGGAAACTGGATGTAAGCTGAGTCTGACCCAGTACAACTCCTTTAATTTGTTATTGTAAATAGATTCATTCCCCTTGCCAAGAGCTACTGCTGGTAAATGATAAATCTTACATTGCAAATTGCTTCCTCGCCACTACGTACCTCTCAGTAGGACAACCAGCCATTTACTTTGCACACTCTTAAAACCAGCTTCTGTTGCAATGTGTAAATTCAGAAGCTTTTTCACAGTATTAGACTTCTAGATATTTTGTGAAAGGGGCCTCTGAAATCCACACTAAGGAGTATACATCCCACATGAATTGTAACAAGATATTTAGCATTCCAGTCACAGACGGACAGTCCATCTCTTCCCCAGTATATTGTAACAGGATAGTTTGTTGGTACTGTGGTGCACTTTGTCAAAAAGCGGCTATGAACTGTACAGGGAAAAATGAAATTAGATACACCACTTGTGCAACTTCTTTCTTTTCAGAAGAGTGATTCACCTGGCTCAGCTGTCATGAGGATTATATGGTACTGGAAGTTTTTGAGATTACTCAGAGTAGTGAGAAATTCAGAATAGCAGGGAGACAAAGCACATTTCTGATCAGTCCTATCCCAAATTATTTTTTACACTCTTTCATTTAAGAAAGACAGAAGTATTTACTTTAAAAGCAACAGATTTAAAGGTTATCCATTCTATGCTTCTATATTTAAAAATACAAACAATATCATATTTTTTTTGTAGTGCTGATGGGTGAGCTTTAGAATTTCTGGTCTGGAGCTGGAAGGAAACTGTGAAAGAAACTATAACAGGACAGAAAGCTCAGCAATGGCAGCAGAACAGCAAAGTCCTAGGCTGCAGCAAGTAAGGACTTCCTCAGCTATAGGCTCAGAAACAAAGAAAAAAATCTGCATACCTTCAAAAGGCCTCAGATAGGCAGGGATCTCCAGCAAGAAACCCTCACCTCCACTGCCAATCCTTAAATGAGGGCTGGGAAAGGGTGCATCCTGGCTCCATCCCTTCCAGTCACTCAGGTGCACTGCATGCACTGAGCTTCCCTGGGTTGGCTCTGCCTTCCTACCAGGTGCTCAATCACTGCTTCAAGCTGTGACTCAGCATTTCTGCTACAGGAACCAAGTTGGGATTAATTTTATAGATATAATAACTGGGTTTATTTAGGTTTCTCTTTGTGTTTTTCCCCTGCCACTACAAGTTCTCTATGCTATGTTGATTTCTATTGACACCAAAGCTTGCATTTCTCACAGCTCACTGTTGTAACCCCCGCACATGGCTATCTCTACCCACTAAAAAACATTAGCTATGTTAAATGCAAGAGTAATTATGAGGATAAGCACGGCTCCTTGGCCAAAGGGAAGGCCCTGCCTTGGGAATGTGTAAATGCAGGGTCAGTACAGATGCAGCATTCATTGAGCTTGCAGACAAAGGAATCAGTGCTAAGACTGAAAGCTCCCCTGTTGATACAACCATCTGTACAGTTCAAACTGCAGTCTACTTTTGCACCACTACAGATTAACTGCAAGGTAATGCAATATAACATATGCTACATGAAAGACCTAATGCTTATGTACATACAACACAAACAGAACCACTTATGCGTATCTGTTCAGCACACAATACTTGTGAGTGTAAAATCACAGGGATGTGCAGAGAAAAAAATTAGGCCATGTGTGCACTATTGTACAAGTAGGATAAGGAAAAAGTTTTTCTTCATTTCCCTGTAGTTGTTTTTATCTTCCCTGGAGGTGTTCAAGGCAAGATTGATTGGGGCCCTGGGCAGCCTGGTCTGGTATTAAATGTGGAGGTTGGTGGCCCTGCATGTGGCAGGGGGGTTGGAGATTCGTGATCCTTGAGGTCCCTTCCAACCCTGGCCATTCATGATTCTGTGATTCTGTATCTTGCTTATGTTAAAAAAAAAAAAAATACAAACCACATTTCCTACCACTGCTTCTGTCTCTTCTCCTACTGGCCTGAGTCTCTCAGTTCTGTAATTAAAATAATAATAACAGCTGCTATTTCTTTTTTAGTCTAGGTACTTGGGAGGTAGCCAGACTCAGGCTTCTGCAGGAGTAATGCTTCCTGTAACTTGGCAAGAACAGACCTTTGTGGATATCTCTGCAGTTTGTGTAGAAATAACTTCACCCACATAATGGCTGATTAATTAGACTTGAGGCAGTGCAGATGACTTGAAAAGTAAGAAGAGGAGAAACACATAACTTCCAGCATAGAGCCAAGCTTTGGCTTTCCCAAGCCTCACTCTGCTTATCCAGTCTTTGGGCTGTTCAGAATACTTCTATTATTTATAACCAAAGGGGAAACAATTCCAGTGTAAGACAACAACTAAAACAAAAACTAGAATTCAGTGGTAATAATCATTTGATGTAAAAATTATAAATGCAGTTTATAATATGGCATTTAACCTTGAATAAACACAGATGAGGTAGAATCACAGTTTATTCTTGCTCCAAAATTCTGCTTTTCCACATGAAAATCTGAAGGAAAAGGGGATAGATATCAATTTATATGTTCTTAGTTACAACTGCACCCTCTGCAAAGTTTGTGCTTGTCATTGAAACCACAAAACGCACTTTGCACCTAGTATAGCAAAAAGAAACTCCAAGCACAAGCATTATCATCACAGTAATAAATAATTGGAACAACAGGATCATACTGCATGTTTTACTTCTTCCATATGACGAAAAGTACTGAGGCCAAGAGAGTGCACTAAAAAGGAACGCTGATGCTTCTCAAAAGCTAGAGAATGAATAGGAAAAAAAAAGGAGAGGAAGAAGAAGAAAGAATGAGGAGAAAGGAAAGAGGAGAGGTGAGGGAGAGGGATACAAAGAGACTGGACAGTTAACAACAGTAAACTCCAAAGAAAAGACACCTTAAATCAAGGGCGATTGAAATAATCAAAATGAAAATTGTACAAGGATGAAGTGAAACTAAATGAAGCAAAATGTTATCCATTTTTAGAGAGCTTACCATACAAAGTGAACATTTTGGATTGATTCAAAAATGGGAGACTCCAATGATTCCTCCAGGATCCCACAACACCCTGATAATTAGAATGGAATTAAACTGGGTACCTGGCACCAAGGACAACCCAGTGCTTCTGGCCTCAGCAGAATTTGCTTGTTGCTTCAATTAAAACTTATTCCCTCCTCACACGCAGTGAGGACCTGGATAGACAGTGATCCCTGAGTGCAGCTCTGATATGGCTGCTGCAGGGAATAAACACTGAACTGCTCAAGAGCCACATGGGACTCGAGAACCACAGATGGTAGCACTGCTATAGTGATAACCTCAATTAGTAGTACTTCCAATCTGCCATGCAGGCTGGAGCAGACCCTTATCTTCAGCACTGATAGACTTCAGGCCTGGCTCTATGTAAAACTGAAAGAAATTATAAAATTTCCTATTTCCATTTCAATATATAATGAGCACTAGGCTTACTAAATGTATGAAGTACAATATGTGACAGAAGCCCTCTTTAATTAAAACAAACCTTAGGCCAGTAGCAGCTAGTTCAATGGAAAATAAGAATAGAAAAAACAAGACATTAAAATTTCTTTTACATAAAAATAAATTACAGTTACTATTTGTTAAAAGTAGAATCTTGTGTTAGTGGAAATGGGGGCAGGTGGGAAAGGACAGGGTCTGAAAGTCCTTCAAAGAAATGTAAATCAGCTTCTTGGGTCTCTGTGGTCTCAGATGCATCCCACCAAAATCACTACGTGCTGCAGTAACGTATGCAGGAATATGTATACATAGCAATAGCGAATAACAAACAGAATTTCATGCTGTGTGAAGGAGCACGTTATATGTCTCAAGTGATGAACCTGAATTATCTGTTAATTCCTTCCAACTTCACAAAATAGCTGGATCTATTAGGATCAAGGGAGATAAAGCAGCTACGTGACCCCTGTGATCCCTCCCTCTCTGGTTCTACACAGTGAGAACAGCCCTAACCGCCTTGGCACTGCACTCTTCCAGATGACTTGCAGTCATCCCTCTAGGAATAAGTGAAGCCTCAGGGACCTAATCCAAGGCCATCTCACTTTCTGCTGAAGGATGATTCACAGAACCCAGTGCCATATTCCAGTAGTATCCTGTAACTGTGATGGTATTCTGTAACCATTAATTCATTCCTTGTACCTGGCTGCTGGTACAAAACAAAACATTTGCCACGTGGTCCTGAATTTTTGTAAGGTATTTTCTATTTTCAGACTCTCTTCCTGCTGAAATGCTGTTCTCTTAAAGTCATTATTTAGCATTTTTATATGCCTTTCTTGTTCTTTTTGTTGTTGCTGTTGTTTTGGTTGTGGTTTTTTTTTAGTTTTAGTTTTGGTTGTGAGGGCTCTATCTTGCATTTACATCATTAAAACATTCATGATGTTCATCAGCAAAAGAGCTGGAATAAAAAATGACTCTCATTTTTTAGCTCGGTTTCGATCAGTAATGCTACACATGCCATAGAAGCAGCACAATATCTTTAGTTCTGATGCTCCCCAGATTTTCCTTCTTACACTTCTAAAATTTGACCCTACACACAGTGAAGCCAGCAGGACGGGCTGGTCCCACTCAGAGTATTTCCAGGTGAGAATTTTAGGCAGGAATATTCAATGTTCTAAAGTTAACTGAAGAAAAAACATTTCTGGAAGTATATTTACCCACTTGGCTGCATTAAAACACAGATTAATCGAGGTGGTTTGGTAGATTTCAGATTATCCAAATTAAGTAACCAACGTGCATTTCAAATACTATTGCTAATTTGTTTAAATATGATTTAAAATGTAAACCACGGCAATGCGTTCTGTTCATTTCACTGAAGCACTCACCACTTCTAACAACCAGACCGACGATTGGAACTGACACGGCTATTTCGGTGCTATTCTGAGGGACAGGCAGAGGAGTGCTGCAAGCACTCCGTGATCTTTAACTGCCACATTAACACTTTAAACTGCAGTTATCAGGGCAAAGGGGTCAAAGCCATCTCAAGAGCATGGACTGGAGTTATAATTAGCTCCTGAAAATAACAAAACTTTCGCTCGTTTTCATAGGAAAAAAAAAATCTATTCCCTGCAGCCAGATCTTTTAGAGCATTTATGTTTTTCTCTTGTCGCAGTTAAGTAGCCTCACAAAGTGAACGTTATAAGGAAAAGATGTTTCTCAGTTGTTGTGCAGTATTTGGTGTCCATGCAACTGTGCAGCCCAGCCCCAGAGACCTTCTTTCCTTTACCTGATTCTCTATGTCCATTTATTACTTTCCATCACCTCCCTATCTCCTTGCCTTCTTTAACCTTGTTTCAGCTGCTGATTTATTACCTTAAGCATTTACTAATCTGATGGCAAAGGTCCCTACACAAAGTCACAGGGATTTTCCCGCACTGACCAGGCTGTAATCTTCTGGGAGCTGGAGCCAGGGCTATTTTGGCTGTAAGATGTCCACCGCGTCGCGGTTGCTAAGAAAACAATAAACTGTGTGCACGGTGCCGCGGTGAGCCATTCAGCAAGCCAGCGTAGCTATCTGCTCGGCCCTTTCCTCACTTGATCACACGGTAATGACTGTGCTACTTAAGATAAAACCTTCATAACCTCACTTTTGCTGCTCAGGTGAAATCAAGGGAAGAATTTGACCTTTATGTTTTAAATCGGCCTCTGAAACCGTTAACGCGGCATGCAGCAAGCGTTTGTGTCGTGCCATCACAGGATCTAGCAAGGGGGCTTTTCCCCTCACCCTCTCCTGAACATTAAGTAATCCAAGCACGAAGCGATGCAAATTTTGCACGCTTGCAAACGTTCTTCCTAACAATATTGTAGACAATACGGCTCCTGAGCCAAGGCATAGGGCACAACGAGCTGAGGAAACCTGCCCGCGTACACCGCCAGCACGGTGTTCAGTTTCCCCTCGGCTCAGCCTCGGGAAAGCAAAGCCCGGGCGGGGCCGGGCACAACCGGGGTTCCCCACCGACGCGGGGTTCCCTTCCCTTCCGTCGCGGAGGGCACCGGCGGCTCTTCCGGAGGGGAGGAAGGGACGCGGGGGGGGGGGACGGCCCCCGCCGGGGCTCCCCGCGACGGGCTCCCCGCCCCCGCCGCGCCGTGCCGCTTCGCTGCGCGCTGAGGCTCCGTGGGCGGACGCGGCAACCCACGGGCGCTGGCAGGCAGCCGCGCGGCGCGCGTCACGGCGGGGAGGGCCGGGAGGCACAGCCATAAATAGAGGCGAGGCGGCGACGGCAGCAGCATTCGCGGGGAATCCCTCCTGGCCTCCCTCCGAGCGGCGAGGTAAGGCGGGCGGGATCCGGCGGCGCTCCCCGGCGGCACGGGACCGGAGCGCGGGGCTCTGACGGCTCTTCTCTCCTCCGCGTTCGCAGCCCGGCGTCCCCATGACTCTGAACCGCGGCGACAAGCTGCGCTACCTGGACAAGCGGCGCGGCAGCATGCCGTTCTCCGCACACCAGCACCTGCACCGGCGCAGCATGCCGGTGGACGAGCGGGACCTGCGGGCCGCCCTGCCGCAGGACGAGCTGTCGGGCTTGGTGCGCTGCACCTCGTACAGCCCCGGCGAGGCGCACCGGGAGAGCTGGGCCTCCGACTCCTCCGACTCCGTCATCTCCTCGGGCAGCGACTCGGATGGCAGCCTCTACAAGGTGATCCTGCTGGGCGAACACGGCGTCGGCAAGACCAGCCTGGCCCGCATCTTCGGCGGCGTAGAGGACGGCGCGGAGGCGGAGGAAGCCGGTGAGGGCGCGGGCGGTGCGAGGCTCCCAGGCAGGAGCGGCACGGGGCGCGGCGGGCGTCCGGGCGTCCGGGTGTGGGGTGACGGCGCTTTAACGAACACTGTCTTCCCTCCAGGAAACACGTACGACAGATCGATTGTGGTCGATGGAGAAGAAGCGTCTCTCGTGGTGTTCGATATCTGGGAACAGGTACTTGCAGCTCGAAGATGCTTTTTCTTTATGGAGCGGTCGGCAGTTTGCTCCAAAAATGTGTAGCAATGGAACAACTCTGTCTGGCTATTTATTGTCAGATGGGTAGCACTGAAAGGAAATCATGCTGCCTTCATTCTCCCTTGCAATCATTTTCTTGTAGCTGGACAAGTAGTTCAGAAGCCTGGCTCGGCTTGGGCTGCGAATCCCTCAGTGCTTTGAATAAAGCTTACATTGGCAGCCCTGGGGAATTCCTGTAAAATTAGACACTGACGATCCGATCGGTGCAGACCTGGTATTATTTCTAGAAACTAGAAGATTTTAGAAAACTTCTTGTGGGCTGGTTTACTTTTGCTATCTGTAAATAGATAAAGCTAACAAAAATATCTCTCAGGTGTTTACAATACTTAAATCATTAACTAGACTGTGTTGAATATCTTTTTCAATGCAGTAAATCTATTTGCCTCATTTTGTTTTAGGATGACAGCCAATGGCTTCAGAACCACTGTATGAAGATGGGAGACGCCTACATCATTGTCTATTCAGTGACAGACAAAGTTAGTTTTGAAAAAGCCTCCGAACTAAGGATCCAGCTGAGAAGAGCAAGACAAACAGAAGACATTCCTATTATTCTTGTGGGCAATAAGAGTGACCTGGTCAGGTCTCGGGAAGTCTCAGTTGATGGTAAGATACTATTCATTTATACAAGAATGTCTAAATTATTAGTAGCAAAGGTAGCAGAGGATTGTGATCAACAGTGATGGTCCGGGTTTGGTGTAGAAAAATGTACGACTGGAGGCACACCAGAGAAATCAAGCCAGCTGGTTCACAATGGGGACTCTGCATCACGGAAAACAGAAAGGAAAGACTCATACATAGAGCTGGGCTCTGAACTGCAGTACAGGAGACATGCAGCTTCAGAGCTACAGGGCTGAAGCTGCAGTTTTACTGCATGTAATGTGCAGTGTAGCAGTTGCTAGTCTCAGGATTTGATAGCCTTCTTAAGGGACAGGAGTGCCACGTCATAGAACCCAGGCAGTCTTTGATGATGGTGATCCCACAGTAACAATACAGCCCTTTCCTCTAGAAGTGATTCCATAACGTTTGAGGTGAGGTGGAGAGACTAGGTTCACACAGGCTTTTGTATGTCATCTACATCTGTGGTCAGTGAGAATTTTCTGTTCCATTGTGCGTTTCAGCAACTGAGTACAGTAACAATTGCCAAGTATTGATTTCATGTATTTTAAATTTGTTTTTCCTTCCACTAGTAAGCATACTGGTCTTGATGCTGAAGAACCATTTCTTGCTGTCTGGTTCTGGCATACTTCTTGTGTTAAATGGCTGCACAGGGAATTGATTGGAGTTCATCACGAGATTCTCATTCCTTGCAGGCTGGTGGCAGTGCATAGTTCACCTGTCCTAGAAGTGACATTGTTTTACTCATGCTGGCAGCTTTGTCATTATTGGCCACAAGGTGGACATGGAAATTTGCTAAGCAGCAATGTTCCAGGGCTAGCTACATGTTTACCTCTGGAACACTGGGGACACAGCAATGTCTATTTTGAATGCAGACCTAATCAGATCCATTAGTAGGCAACATTATGATCTCTGCTGTCACCTATATACTGACCTGACTTTTTGACCTGCATCAGCTTTATCTGTGCCTGATGTGGAAGACTCTCACTTCTTACAGCTAGGCTGAGGTGTGTGATTGCTCAATAACTTCCAAAAGAAGCAATAACTAGCTTTTCTTTCTATACCTCACAATCTTTCCTATCAAACAGCAAGCATGCATCAAGTCCCTCCCTTAAATCAGCTAGAGATCTTAAATGATACTGGAATGGTCTACCTATAGGGCTATTTTTGCCTTACAGTCGGCACTGCTGGTCAAGTGAGACTTCTGAACACACCACAGAAAAGTGAAAAGAGTGAAAAGTAAGGGGACAAAACCATGACTGCAAATATTATAATTTGCTGTTGTGTAATAAAGCTCTTTGGTATTGAAGACACTTTCCTTTCTTTTTAAGCTAACCCATTTTTTTTTCCTGCTAGAATATGTAAAGAGAAAATGTCAGTCTCCACTCATCTCCTTTCTTTGCTTTCCATACAGAGGGACGGGCCTGTGCTGTTGTGTTTGACTGCAAGTTCATTGAGACCTCAGCTGCTCTTCATCATAATGTCAAGGACCTGTTTGAAGGTATTGTTCGGCAAATCAGGCTTCGCAAAGACAGTAAAGAAGACAACGCTAGGAGAATGGCCAACACAAAAAGAAGAGAAAGCATTGGCAAAAAGGCAAAGCGATTTCTTGGGAGAATTGTGGCAAAGAATAACAAGAAGATGGCTTTCAAAGCAAAATCTAAGTCTTGCCATGACTTATCTGTGCTTTAGAAGCTTCCAGCAATGTCAGATGTTGCCATGTTGGAGGTGAACAAGCATTTGGCTGTTGAGAAATATGTGGATGATCCTCATGGTGATAAAACAATGACTTATCAATTGAGACTCTCATTAATGCCTTAAGGTGCACAAGCAAGTCTGGAAGTTACCTTACAATGTTGGCTTCATTGATGAATGGTTTGTTTCAATGTATACAAGTAAATGAACTAACTTTAATTAAGTGGCTTGATACGCCCACATTTTCACTATGTATATATGTTACATACATCCTCTTGTCCTGTGGATACCAGAGATGCAAAGATAAGAAAGGATGATAAGTATCACCACAGACTTGCCTCATTTGCAGAGCAAAACTTAAACTCGTACGCAGGCTCGTACACTCTTTTTAGTATAAAGTAAGCAATGATAAATCTTTTTAAATTTAAATGTGGGGTGGGAGGAAGTAGAACCACATTAGAATGAAAGGAAAACATTTATAAATATATATATGTATAGTTGAATATGGAACAGATATCATTTTATGAAGTTAATTTGCACTTCCATTACCTGTTATTCAATTAATTTGTTACTTGTTTACATGCAGATTTTATAATAAAGTATTATTTCCTGTTATAATAAACTGTGCTTTTTTCACAGTATGGATAAAGAATGACAGAGCAGTATTTTTATACTGATCTCTTTTTCACTGTATAAAACATTAATTACAGACTTCAAGTGATCTATGCAGATATGTATATTGCTGTTCTGGAATGAAATGAATCAGGAATACTCTGTCCTGTTCTTCAGCATACAGTTCTTTTAAGGAATTCCTGCTCTTATGAATACCTTATTACAGCAGTTGGTATTGGAAAGGCGTATCTTGATGTTATGGCTCATCTTCAACCTGGTTCTCTTGTCAGCTTTAGCAGAAACAGACCTCTAAATAATATGTTTAGTTTGTTAGGCTTTTGTCCATGCTGGTGAATTGAAACCTGTAATGTTCAGCTTCTTACATCTCTCCAGGGTTGAAGGCCTGGTATGACAGCCAATGAGAAAATGCGGATTTTTGTTGCTTGTTGTTTGTATCTCGTTTCTCATTTCTTTGTTTTCCTTTTTTGGAAGCAATATAATTTTCCCATCTACTCTCAAGCCTGTAAATACCTTTCAGTGGCTTTGGGAATTTCAAAGAAGCCTGGCAAGACTGTCTGAAAGAGTTCTGAAAGATTCCATCTGTGGGCTACTGTGGCCTGCAGTTTTCAAGTCCTGTGTTATAATTAATGTGTTACCATGACTTTTACCTATTTGCTATTCATTAATTTAAAAATCAGTCACGCCTCAGCAAATAAATCAGGCTGACTGCATATGCTTTATAAATTCCTCTATAAAGGATACATTATCTTTAAATTCTTCCATAAGCTCAGTTCTCACAGTCAATAAAACACAAGTCTCCCCTCTTTCCCCTCCCCTTAGCTGAGTCTAGCTATTTAAAGAGATTGTTCCGCTGACTGGCGGTTCTTTGCATGATCTTACAGAGGCTAGCCCTTCCAATGCAGCAGACAAATAGCATCAGCTGTTACTCCTCACTGTGAGCTTCCCTGAGCTTGAACAAACAACTCTGCAAGGGCTTAGCCTCCTGATGTGTTGCTGGGGCAGCTAGCTGTTGGCTTCAGTATATGTTGCTGCTAACAGGTCACATTAGTTTTCTTGTGAAGAGAGGTGTTTGCTTTGTGACCTGAGCAAGGTCCAAAGCAAGTGATTCTGCCCTGCAGCCAGAGCTTACATTTACCTGAAGATACTTCTTATTTGGATTTGGCCTTTTTTCACTAGCCTTGCTTTCTAGCACACTATTATCCCTGGAATGTCTAACCACAGTCAAGAGCATGGCATCAGATGTCTACTTACACTGAAGCTTTTATCTTTCAACACCAAAGAAAATGCCCGAGTCATGAAAACCTTGCTGCAGAAGAATCCAAACCGATAAATCTGGCACATACCTATTTATGCTTATATTAAAGCTGTTAACAAAACTTCTGTAGCTCCCTGTGTGTTTGCAAAGCTTTTGCCTTTTGGTTGTTCTATGTTTTCAGAATGACTGGGAGAGAATTGGCACTTCATCTGGATTGACTTTCAAGATTTAATTCTGTCAGTAATGAATACAAGGAATGTAATAGAAATCCAGAGATCGAGCCATGTCTTTTCACAAAGTGCAACATGTTACAAAGATGTTGTGACACAACCAGCTACAAAGCCTCCCCAAGGTCATGGTTAACAGCTGTGCTTTTTTGCATACTCTGACCTACAAATCAGAATTCTTCTTGTGTTTGTGAATTCAAAAGATTATGTTTGGACAACTCTAAAGCATAAAAACAATTCCTGTTTAGTACATTTCTAGAGGTTCATATAAACTGTGGGAAAGAATTTGTATTTTAGAATTGTGTCATATAGGCCACTGTGAGACAATAAACTGTGAATCATCTAAAGAAACATAGGCTCATCTGTACTGTATTCAAACAGTTAACATTATACAATAAAATACTTTCCAAATCCTCATTGCATTGTTTTTTCTCATTTGTTTGTTTTTACAAGTTTTTTTTTGCACAATTCAGCAATAGTTCATGAATATTGGGACGTTTTGATGTTATTACAGCTTTGATAATAACCTGCTCTAGAACAATATCATATTCCGTACTATGGAAGCATTGCTATGAATATTATTTTGCAGAGTTTTTGTAGCTCATGGAAGACTTTCTACCCTGAACAATAATAATTTCTAGCATATAATTTAATGCAATTTCCAAGGGGATTTTTTGAAAGTATATATGCAAACAGCAACTGGCATCTTACTGCCAGATGCCTCCAAAAATCAACATTTTTCAAAAGGTTTTTCCTATCTTCAGGCATTTGACAGTCACCTGTGGGCTTTTGTAATTTGAGATGGATACTCAGATTCTAATCATTAATGGGAGTGAATCTGTATCAGGTGAAACATACCGGGAGTTCCAGACAACAGCATTTTCTTTCATTATTACCAGAACAGAAAAAAGTGTCAGAGGTAACACTGGTGTGAGTTCTCTTATTTTTTTGTCACTGTACATCATTTTAATTTGGAGGAACCGTTCACACAGTCATTTAATCTTTATTGCTTTCACTGCTTCTGCCAGCTGAGGTTCCTGTTACAGCTGATCGTGATAGAGGATTTTGTGTTGGCATAAATCCATTTGGAACAACTCTAATTATTATCATCTGCAGTGGAAGGACGTTGCCTTTTATATGTGATGCATACATTAGGTAAACAAATCAAAGACTCCTCTGCCTGATATTTCTAAAATAGCTTCTGCAAAACTCTTCACCATATAAAAAAAGTGAAGAAAATCATTCCTCCATCTGCCAAAAACACAAAGTGTAAAACTGAGTCATATAAATAGAGACGGAATGTAAACTGCTGGGGGAAGACATAGCATCACCAAAAATGTAGTTTTATTCAGATGTATTTTCTCAAAATAGACCTACAAAACCAGGCCAGGATCTACATAGTAATGTTGCATAACTGTAGTAGGCGTGGCGAGGAGACGGTGTGTGACGGGGTCAGGTTCCCTATGCTCAGGGCTTGCCAGGTGCTGTCCCACAATAGGACAGCGTGTATGCAAGGGGTGTAGACAAAGCAGGACATCAGCTGTCTTTGTGCTCTATGGCATGGATGTTGAATAGAGAAGTAAGAGATAAAAAGAGAAGTGCATATCATTTAAATTCATAATATCATTCAATTCTAACCCGCTGTTCAGAACCCAAATGGGAACACCATAGTTAATTTAAAATTGTACTATGAATTGCAGCACTAGCAAGTAGAAATCAGGCTAAGGAATTTACTTTAACATCAAGTTCTTCACCAACAATTACCTTGCTATTATTTATCTATCATGAAAATGCCCTGGCAACCAGGTAAAATGGGCAATATGTGTTCCAAAGACTCCCCTTGCTCTCTTGTTCTCTTTTTTTTATTTCCTGATTTTTAAATATGTTCTTTGAATGAATCACTGGAAACCAATAGGGCCTTACTGAGTTTTTTTCTATTATTTCCAAGATTTATCACAGGACCTGAAGAAGATATCAGTCTGAACTAAAATAAATTCAGAGACAGAAATCAACAGAATCCATTTGAAGATATGAATTTTCTTGTCCTCTTAAAATAAACTTCTCAAAGGCCCAAAACAAGGGCTGAAGAAAGGGCAGGATTTGGAGAGCCAGTGCAGAATCAAAAGTTGCTCCTACTCAGAATAGTACAGACAACCTGTAAAAAGCTTTTTGGCAGTAAGTTCTACTTTCATCAGCCTCATGACACTAGCATAAATAATTATGCTTTTGTATGGCTTGCAGTGCCACTGTGACCCCTGCCTTAGGAATGACGATTTTCAATTCAGTAGACATCTTGGCAGAAGAATAGAAATTGTTGTCACCCTAAAATGGATTATTGTAACACATTATGCTTAACAGAGTGCTTTCAGGAGCTCTGTGCTGTAGGAAATGCAGCCATGTTAATTAAGCTGGCTAGGTCACAATGAGCACATAACTCCTGTGCTCTGGGCTGTATTCCCATAAGTTTCTAAGTGAAGTGATGATCTAGAAAAGCTGCAAATAGCACTGGACATAACTAATGCTGACACTGCTTCACTTTGCTGCATGTTTCTTGGCTTCAACATAGCTTGCTGAACTCACTATAAAGTCAACACCATTTATTGATTCAGGGCCGCACAACAAGAACAATCTCTGTGTTTCTAATTGCAGCTATCACGTTATCACAGGTATTGGGCAACAACAACTTATTGCATTTTACACTGCAAAGGTACCTGCAAGAGATCATGCCCTGTTTATTAGCCTTGCATTTCAAGGGCACAAAAAGCACAAAACAGTAGATATAGATCTAAACTGAACTAGAATATACAGTAAATTTTAAAATCATGCAAACTTGCAATGGTTCCTGTTCACTATGAGCCTTCCACTGGAAATTTTGAGAAGTGTTCATCCACTTCATCTTCAATAAAAAGAATAAGCTAACTCTTGTTGGATATCAGCCAAAGCTGAACAGCTTTCTCACAGATTTTCCAGTTAGAGGTACCCCAGTTATAGGGCTCCTTTGTCACACACTTTTCATGTCAACTTCAGTTTTATCTTTCCAACCTCCACTGTTACACATTGTCACCCTTGCAGCAGTGGCTCAGCAGAATGCTGGGAACGTCTGCTGCTGCATGACTTACTGAAAAGCATCAGCTGTCAACAGCTGTAACATGAACCTGGTCCCCCAGCTCATTACTTTACATAATACGGTCTAGATAAAAATGTCAGATTTTGCTGCAGTAAGTCCCTGATTAAGACAGCATAGCAAATTAAATAAATTAAATTACTCTCTCCTTGAATGTCAGGGGTACTACTGCATTTGCAAGGCAAAAAAGAATGAAAGGTTTTTAACTAATCTATTTGTGGGGAAATAAACAAATAAACAAACAAAAAAACCAACTTATGCAATCTGAGAGCCACCTTTCATTTTTAGCCTATGGTCATTTTCCCAATGGAAATCTCAGAGGCTATGTTGTTGTGTGTGCTCTTCTGCCCTCTAACAATTACTAGAATTCTTAGATTTCTATCCTTTCTGCTTGGACCCACATAGAAAATATTCTTAAAAATCTGAAAGAAAGTAAGATGATGAAAGTTATGGGCAGTAGAAAGGTTTTCTAGATTTTTAAAAACAGTAATGAAAGCATTTTATTCAACAAATTAGCATTTCTATGCAGGGTTTACAGCTGACAGTGCATAACCTAATTATAAAAAAAAGAAATCAGAACTCATCAAACTTTATCAATAATAAGTATTTTCTGTGTTTCTCTTGACACCCTGCAACACATCTAAAGTCACTGCCCATAATAAATTGCAAAGTAGACAAACCAGAAACTACAATACTAGGCTACATTTTTATTGTTACCAATATAAGTTTTTGCTTGTAACACAAGTAAAGGCACTGAGTTCATATGTTCACCATAAATGCACAACCAATGCATTTATATGCAACCATTACCTGCAGAACTGTTTTTTTTTCTCTTAAAAAGTAATTCAAAAGATAACACTGAAAATCAAAGCTGTAGCAGAAAAGTGAACAAAGTACAAAAATAAGCAGCAGACAGACTGCAGATCTGTCTTTTATTCACTTTCTGTTTTTCAAGATATCAGAGAGCTGAAGTATCCATGCCTGTCTGCTTAACTTTATACAAAAGTGGAGCTATTCAAGTAGCAGAGCAGAACTTTGAATAGCCAGATCCTCAAGAACAAAGACTAAGGGTGCAAGCACACATCAGTGTACCTTCTATAGGCTCAGATTCAATAGCAGAATCATTAGCAGAACATGCAGTTCTTCTTAGACAGGTCTCAAGGGTTCTAGGCAGCAGCACATCTTTTATTCTAAAACTATGTTCAAAACTAAAAGGCATTAAGATCTTTCTAATTAATTTTATACTCAGCCTTCATAAAATGACTTGTAAATTAAATTGTTAGATAATTGCTACAGAACTTGATTTTACTAGTAATTGGCTCAATTTTAATTACAAGGTAATTAATTAGCACGTCTTTATTATTTTGCTCCCAAAGTAATGTTCTTCCCTTCAAGAGCAAGATGGAGAAATCAGAGAAATTGAGAGCTGGTTGAATTTCTGCCTCTTTTCTGTTGGCTTGGACTGTGACCCCTTAAACTCACAGTGCTCTCACCTGGCCTTCCCATCAACACAGGTAAGGATTTCTCCAGCCTTTAAAGTGAGTGCTGTAGAAATCATTTTTTCAATTGCTTTAGAGCTTTTTCATTTCTTGTTGAAAGACTGTGCTTAAACATCTGCTAATACAGTTCTCATATGAGGAGTATGATGTTGAGCAGATGTTCAGCCCAAAGGAACAAACCACAGAGAAATTTTGACAGGAGTTTGTACATGAATACTGTAAAGGCAAATTAGCATTCTGGGCATTGAATCCAGGCCATTCTTGACTGGACAAACATTTTTAATATTCTCCTGAATACTGAACATCAAAAAGTTTGTACATTTGTTTTTAACAGTTTTGAAAGCGCTCGTGCACACTAAACTTCTACTTTTATGCTGGAAGAGGTATGTTCAATGGCAACAATCACAGTTAAAATTGTATCTATGAAACTAAACTTATTTTGATTTTGTTTAGTTTGCTTTTAGGATTTTTTACTTTGGATGTCACATGACTGATCCTGCATTGGCACTCACAAAAGTCACATCAAGAACCCAACCAAAAGGAAAGTGTTCAAATGACATCTATCTGCAGCTTGGTCTTTTCATTAGAGGGTTGGACTGGAACGTTCATGAAATTGTCTCTCACTTTCCTTCAGTGTCTTCTGAAACTAGGGATGTAGATCATGCACAGGCCAGAAAAGAGCTGCATTTTGGACTTTTGGATCACACTCTGCTGCCTGCAGTTCTCATTCTCTACAGCTGCAACAGCCAGGGTAAATGCAGAGGGGGGACAAAGCACAGAGAGGGAGGGGAAACAGTGGAGGAACGAAACAACACTTGTCTTGAGCTGCTTCCATGCTCAGTGGAAACTTCCTGCATCACAAAGCATCACCTCCTCACTTCTCCTCCCCCAAAAAGAAAGGGCTATTTTTAATTTACTGATTGTAAAGCTTACTTTCCCAATTGCAGGACAGAGGTTTAATTAAAACACCGACTGGTACTAACATAATCCAGAGAAATCCCATCTCTTTCAAGGAATAAGCCCTGCTGAAGTTGGTTTACTGAAGTGATCCAGTTTAGGCAGTTTTCTGTATTATGCCTTGAATTTAATTGTACCCAGCTTTATCATTCTCTTTTCAACAGAGAGTATTACTTATTACTGCCATTGAGAGCACAGGACAAATGCTGCTTTTTTATGGAATTAGCAGATGTAGGCCCTGTTTTTGGAAACACAATCACATGCTTAATGCCAGCAAGGTACACTGGATCCATAAGATTGAATAAATATTTAAAAGGCTATTGGCTTGGAATTTGTTGGAATTTCCCAGTATTTGTTATAATACTGGGAAAACAAAAATAGAATTTGGCATTGTGTATCTATGTCATCTCATGAAAATGTATGGTATGTTTGCAGAAGCAGAAATAGGTTCTGAAAACAAAATAATTGCAGGGCAATTTCCATCCAACAGGCACATTGTGACAAAAAGATGAACAAGCATAGAATAGTTCTCCAGACAGATGAAAAGCAAAGCCAAGCAATTCCTCCAGTATGATTTATTTTACCTAACTTAGGAAACAAAATAACAGCAAAAAAAAAATCCCATAGATCATGGAACAAGGGCAATTGCAATCATCAACTCTGCTGTTTTGGAATGTTCTTAGTGCTTACAGTTCACCAATTAAAGAAGACAATCACTAAAATACTAAACTCAATTAATGTCACATGGATAGAGAAGTTTTACTGAGCAGCATGGTGCAAAGAACCAGATTTCCAAAGAAAAGAATATAATTCTAACACATCAGTCTAAACTGTGCAATTTGATCAGAAGAGTAGCAGATATTTTGCTTAACACTCTACCCTTTGGGATGAGTAAGATGGAATTTCACTTCCACTGAAAAAGAACATAGCTTTCAGACTACAGGAAGTTTAAAATATAGACTACATAAATTCCAAAGGACCAAGTAAAAGATATTTCTTAATTTTCATACAACTTAGTTCATGAAATTGTGAAGATTAAGACTGACAGTAACTGTGGGAAGTGTCCCTATTAGATCCATATAAGATTCCATGAAGTTGCAGCACAGCAGCACTGCGTCTTCCTCCTGTATGGCCAAGCTTTGGTTATAAGGATGAGGGTTTTTTTCTCTCCTTTTCCCTTCTTTTCTCTTCTTTTTCTTTTCTTTTTTCAGAGGAGGAAGGCTTAAGCATCTTACGTGTTGAGTTATTAAAAACCTCTGAAGATACATCTGTGTGGAAACAGTGTTCTGAGGCTACAAATAAGAAGAAACAAAAAAGGAATTCCTCCAAAAATCATGTGGGAAAATGGTGTCCTGCCCAGCCCTGCTTACAAATACAATGGGTTAAATGCTAATTGTGTTGAAGCTGCTAAGAGTTTTCTCTTAGATCTGATCATAGCAAAGATACTAATTTTCTTTGTCTAAAGACATAACTTGAAGAGGCATAAAAAGGGAAATATTTCAAAAAAAATTAAGTAGATTTTACAAAAATTGACAAGCTATGCATAACAGGAATTCAAACTTCTACTTCTTGTTCATTTTGCACAAGACTGTTTTGACAGATGGATGCATTCAGACAGAGAAATTAAAATGAATGCAGTAACACTCTCCTGATTATTTTTGTTCCCAATATCTTGAATATTTAAATGACTACAGACTAAACTATGTTTCTATATTTGGGAGGCAATCAACAACAACAACACTGTGGAAAAATCTTTCATTGTATTTGATTAAAAACAGAGCACAGGTCAGAGTCCTGCAAATGCATTACGCTCCTGCCACAGGAACGCTCCTGCACCAAAGAGTGTAATTACATGCTTGTGTTTCTGAAGAGCATTATGGAGTTCAAAGAACAACTTTAATTTAGGAAATTAAGCATATGCCAGGGAATTTGGAATGCTGACCTCCAGCTCACTCATTCCACCTCTTTGCCCAGGAGTGTACGTGGCTTATGCAGCTCAAGCCATTGGGGGAAGAAATAGTTAAGCCAATTCACTGATAAATCCTCCCCTCAGAGGTATCATCAGATCTAATAGTATTCAATTATGGAAATTATATTAAAGAAATCTGTGTGATTCTGTGTGAAATAAGATTTTAGTTTTAAGCATGAACCTGTGATCTTAGCTATTCTCCATTTTAAATATGAAATGTTCCTTTCAATAAAAATCTTTAGATTATTATTGAACATAAAGATACTCAAGACAAATTCTTAGATATGATCTCAGTCCACATGTTCAAACATCTAGTTAACCTAAGTTTCTAAAGGCATGCTTGAGTTAGAGTGTGTAAGTCATCATCTTCCTATGAGTGTTTGTCTTACTCGTGTGACTAAAACTGGATACCTTCTTAAGAAAGTGGGTGATTCATGACCTAAATCAAGAGTTACCATATTTAATCAAACTTACGTTGCTGTGAGATCAGACTGAAATATATGGAATCCAAGTCTTTACCTTTTAAAATTTTTTATGCAGAGCATCAAACGCCATCTAACTGGACGATTTCACAGATGTGTCTGCTCATGTAGATAAAACAAAGTGCAATGGAAAGGAGGCCTGGGAGCATTGCACACTCTAAGTTGTGGATTATGTAACTCTTTTCTCACTCCATTTCCACCCATCCTAAGAAATGGCAAATCTGCAGCTCCTCAGTGCAGCCAGACAATAGTGACTGATCTGCACCAAGGACACTGTGTAGGACTGGGTTAAGATCAGGGACAACTCTTAAATCCAATTTCTTTGAACAAAATAAGCTCTCAGCAAGGGCCAGCTGAGCCCAAACGTTCAGCCAAGTCAGGTGAGCACACAGACACAATGATCTATCATCATGGAGTATATATTTTGGGATCTTATTAGGCACAAAGACATTATGAAGAAGTTATTGTAATTATTAAAGAAAATTAAGCCAAAGTCCTTTTAACATAAGTATTATGCTCCAGCTCAATCCTATCATGGAGCACACAACCAAAACAAATTGATGCTAAATTTACCTCTTAATTCCTAACAACCTCTTTGACTTCAGTAACTGTCCTCTGTTAGAGTAACAAATGCAGTCATTCTCCATCCCAGCCATAAGCACCATCTGCCATTTAATAGGTGCTTCAGCAACTCATTACTCTGTACTTAAATTGACTTTGAACAGAGCACTTCCATTTTATTGCTGCTGCGCTTTGCATCACCAGGTAGGACCTTTAAATTCAATACTGATAAAGTCCAGGTTTGTGCAACTGGTGCTGTAACTTTATTTTCAGTCTTAGTATCCTGTTCCTCACTTGATACTTTCTGAATTAAGGAGCATACAACATGGCCCAAGTACAACTGTACTACTTTTCAGTGAGCAGTATTTCAGCAAACATTTCTAAGGAGATTTAGGAATGTGACAAGTGTGCTTGGAGTGTACAGCTGCTCAAGTGCATGCAAGTTGTGTGCACCTTAATGAGTATAAAATTAATATTAAAAAGTATTTATAGATATATTTTGGACATTCTTTAAAAAGCAACTCAGAAAATAGTAGTGGAACTTTTTTCAGCAGTAAGTCAAATGGCATTTTGATGCCAATTAATCTTCTTTTTAATAGTAACTTACAGATGCATCTATTTCTGCAAATACTTTAGCTATCAAATACAGACTAAAGCCTTAAACTCATATTACATAAAGAACAGCCATAGAGTTTTCATTTTGACCAACGTTCATTTTGTTCAAGTCTTTCAAAATGGGTATTTACATGCCCCTCTTCTTTTGTGTTTGTAGTGTATTTGCTGTATGTTTTAGAAACACCTTGAGCAGGTGTCAGTAAGTGAATGTCTGGGAGAAGAAAAACATAGAAAATAATGCTAATTAAAGAAATAGAGATAAAATAATTATCACAGAAAATTAAGCCTGCATTATCAGCTAACACCACTCTACCAAAATTTGCAAATTTTTGGTTACATGGCCAGGAAGGCACTTTCTGTAAGATTTAAGTCATATAAGATCTTATATCTTACTTCCTACCTTCTCAGAGGCAATAAATACTCGTACTCGATAGCTAATTACAGTACTGGAAAAGAAAACATGGTGGTTTACCTATCTCACAGTGACAACTTCATGGGCACCTTTTTAACATGCTGAGCACTTCTCATCACACAATCACGTTACGATCTATTCCATAACTGGACTGAACATCTGTGGGTACTCATACTGAGTAAGACACCTTCCCCAGCACTAATTCAGGCCACATTTGGCTACGAGAACTGGAGCAACAGGGGAAGCTTATCTCCACACCTCAGTTTATATTTTCCACTAGCATTTTAAATAGCAAATCCAAACATCAGATGCCCTTTATTAGTAACAACTAAGAGATGCCTTCCTCCAGCTGCAATACCAGCACATGTATTAAAAAAATGTGTTTAGAACTCAGTAATTACAGAAGATAAAGGTGAGTATTCAGAACTAGATTCCATAATCAGAGCAGCAGCAATGAAATATGAAAATAACCACATGCCAGTGGTTAGGATGTTTTCCCTGTCATTCCTACCAGAAGTAGCAAGGCAACACCAATCTCCCCAACACTTTTCTAAAAAACATATTCATTTTTCTCCAACATTCAAATGCTTTAGGATTCACATCTGTTAATCTTATCAAACATTTCATAAAAATAATCTAATTTATATCTCACGTAGTGTTTGTACTATACATTTCAGTAATTATTGTTTCTCCCAGAGAGAAGACTAGAACTGAATATTAAAAGAACAAGTACAAATGCCTTCCTTCCACAAAGATAATCACACGTGGAAAGGAGAAATATCATGCATTACTCTCAGGGATTACGGCATTCTTTTAACTTGCCATTTGGCATTATGAGCACAGTAAACAGATAAAAATATAGAAACCATGTGACTTCTTGTTCCATAGCCTTTTACACACTGCTGCTGTAGAGTAGCTTTCAGATGTCAGTACAGAGCTGCCTGCTCACTGATGCTCGGTAAGAAATGTCAGGGAAGAGATAAGCAGGCTAAAAGGAGACTATTTTAGAAACATGGATTGCTCTATCATTAGTTCTATAGATAAACTTCCCAACATATTTTTGAACAGCAAATGTTATTGCCTAACCAAAGTCAGAAAGAGACAGTAGAAAGTAGAGGTAATTCAGGACCTCCATGGAGGGTGAGAAAGTTTAACCTTGTTAAACCACTGTTTTAAGCTGGTTGGGTACTTAAAGTCTTCATGTTAAAATGATTCTCGTTTTGGAAAAATGGAGGAAAAGTTTCCTGAAAATTTAAGAAGGAAGGGCAGGAACAGAAAGAAAATGACTTATCTTCAGGTGAGCATTAAGATATCATGGAATGGAAAATAAGGGCTAAACTCCTGATTCTCATTTCTACAACAGAAGGAATTTTTTTTAATGTATCTCATAACTGGGAATTCTTGTGATATCTGAAAAGGCACTTTTTGGCCACTGTTGCCCCACATAAGATCCAATGCTTTAAGTGGCATGCAAAGGATGTGCCAGATTTGGGGAAAATTCTGAATAGATAAACTAAGGAGTTTTGCCCAGCATCATGACAAAAAAATCTATTAAATTAGTTCTATGTCTGCTTGCAGTTTATTAACATCATAGAGGTGCAGAATTAGGTGCAGCCCCTAACATATTTTACTTTTCAAATAGTCCTACAATGCAGGGGAAAATGTGTGCATTAGAAAGAAATAAAAAGTTATTTTAGACCATTTAATACATTACAGACAAAGATTGAAGTGATGACAGACAAGATAACAGGCTATTTTCTTGAGGTGATCCTGTAAAGGCACACAATCTATAGATGACCTTTACGTGCAAACATACTGAAACATTCCTCTTACAAAACACACTTCTATAACGTTAGCATATTTTTAGAAGTCCTCTTAGTCATATATAAATGCACCTCAAAGGGATTTAATTTAGACTGCAATTAATTTTCATCTCCCCTACACAGCAAGTACAAATGGTATAAAAAGCTCCTAAATGAAAAAGGAAGTCTTTTAATGTTAGCACAGATGTCAGACAGTCATCACACAAAGCAAAAGTCAGCAGAGAATATGACCTATTTGGTACTCTTTTCCTCTCACATTGTTATAAATCAGGAGTCACTCCATTGAACTCTGGCTTATTATACTGATGAAAATGAGATCTAAGCTGAAGAATAAGACCCTTGATTAATCTTGAAAAGTTTTTTTTTTTTTTCCATCTGAAATTCTTAGCTGCCATCAACATCATGCTTTCTTCAATAGATTTGCCTCATTTGGTTTTCACTGGTCATGCTGCTTTGCATCAGTCTCAAAAGGTGGTTTCTAACAGCAATATTCTTTGTATTGTAGATGTTGTAAAGGGCTTACAGTGCATTTCCATATGTTTGCAAGAGAGGCAAATGTTACTTCATGCCATAGCAGCAGAAGAATTAATACTTTGAGAGCTAAATGAATTTTAATGGGTGCTTGTCATTCTCTACAATTTGTAACCAAAACCCTCCAGAACAAAGAAAAAAGTAGGTGAAGAAATGTAGTGCTACAGAACTTTCTGCTAAAGTAATGACATTTATCTTAAATGTTTTCCCAGTGCTGTTTTCTGAATCTTATTCCTGTTCCAAATATTAACTCTTGAATGTCCAGTTTCTGGTTTCCTGTGAATGGGAATATATTGTATTGAGTCAGACACTTCATTAATGCCTACTCCCAGAATGATACTGGAAAATGTTGTTGGATCTCCCATTTATCTTGCTCCAGAGAAAAGAGACATAGTCTTTGACTAGGCCATAGCATGTCAAAGCAGATGATCCCGACAATGCTATTAAATTAGCATTTAGTGAATGTCACCTGATTGCTTAAGCTACGGACAGAAATTCTCCACTACATCAAAACTGGCACATGAACTAAGGAAGAACTTGATTTTGACTATAAAGACGACTACCTCTAGTACAGAATACAGAAGACACTTAGCAGCTGTTTAAAGCACGTGCTAAAATAAAACCTGGAGGGATGACTTCAAAGTGCATTTTATTTTGAAAGATAAAGCAATGTTGTATTAAACTACTGGAAGAGAAAAAATGATATTGTTCACATTAGGACAATTCACTGAATTAAACCATCAAGGCCATGATCTCTCTGAACAGTATATTTGTTTGTTGTCTATTTCACATCCTTGCTCTACTGTCAAGAAAACAGGGTTTCATTCACACCAGCTATGAAAAGAGAGTGGTAATATTTCTTAAACATTCTAAGTAAATCTCTAGTGAGAGATATAGGCATGAACTCAAATTTGATCCATTATTGTACTTCTTAGGCTGTAACTGATCTCAATGCAAAGCTAAAGTAAAGAGCCCATCCATAGTGGTACAAATGACTACAGAAGATGAGATGCACCAGCATCAGTGCATTCTCATTATTCGTACAAAACATATTTTGCTTCAATATTGTTACAGGCAAGCCTGTCACTTGTAAATTTAGCTGAAATATTAACACATGCAGGAGATATCTGAAGCCTCTCTTTTCAGCATATGGTTTAAATGCTGACACACATCTCACCTACATAACATACACATAAACATAGCATACAACCTAGGAACATCCTTAAGTCCAGATTCTCAAGGTAGGTCTTCTTTCTAACAATAAGAACAGAACTAGCAAGGAACCGTCTGCGCCTTCTCTGCAGGTTTCCAAATCAGACACCTAAAGCATGATGTATGCAGCCTCTAAAAAAAAATTTTCCAGCTGCTGAGCTGAATAGTTTAAATAGAATAAGTGGAAAACACTCTTGTCTAAAGCCTCAGGTCACTTTCAAACCTTTCTGTGCAACTAAAATAATGTGTTGTTTGACTGCAAAACTGCCAGCAATTTGGCTAGAGAGAAGAACAACAGATGTTCTAAGAGCTGGTAACTTTGAGCCCATGAAAGAGAACGGAGAAATGCTGCAAGTTACAGTAAAAAATCCTCACATCGCAGACTCCAAGCCGATCTTCAAAGTGTATGCTCCAGATATATTCAAGGGCAGAGTCTATTTCTTCATCTGCAGAAGGTAAGATAAAGCTGTGTTGTTCTGCCTTATTCTGTATCAGTGTTTGAACAATTCAGGCTTTAAGCTTTACGAAACAGAGGCCAGTTACCTATATTTGGGTGCATGAATGCAGCAAGCAATCATGTGAACTAACTAAATAAATGTTTTTTTAGATGCTCAAGGATGTATGGTCTCTTTTAAAGCAAGTGATTAGCTGTTTAGGCACTGTTATCATAAAAGACAAAGTGTTGAACACCTAACATTACTCCCGTGGTAAGGCTCTGAATAACCAAATTCTTTCTTAATAGGAAAAAAAGCACACAGTAGCTGCAATGTTAAGGAACTCCTTGTTTTGATAAGAAAAAAATGGCCCTTCTACAATATCTGATGGAAGGTTTTCAATCAGGATTTCAGTTCTGATTTTAAGTTACCTGTGCAGTAGAAATGTAATGCTTTGACATTACTCACTCTCAGTGGCACTTCATAATGATTTCAGCAATACTGGGATTTTCTGTGACTCTACATAGGAAGCCTTCTACCAGATTGTATCTCCATACACCTACCACCAGGTGATATTGAAAGTTTCAAGTCTGATGTCTCCTATCTTCACTTCTTTTGCCAGTAAAATGCAATATTAAAAGTTTCACTTTCTAGCACTTTTTTTCCTGAATCTGCAGTAGAACTGAGAATGCACAAATTTTTACTTTCAAAAAATACTGCCTGATGGTTTGTGCACACTCACACAATGCATCACCAATAGCAACAGGTTGAATTAGCTTTTTGAAGTGCAATGAAGGGTCTTTTGGAAGTTCATTTTGTGTGCCTGCAGTCATTATGCATTGTACAAAAGATTCTCAAAATAGCAAGTCCATACTATCATAACAGATATAAAAAATTTAGGAAATCAAAACTGAAATAAGTCAGTACAAATGGGCATGAGATAAAAGAAGTCTCCATAAAGATTTTTAAACCCCTAATTCCAACTGTGATGCAAACTCTTTCTATTGATTATTTTAAATCAGTAGAAAGAAAAGAGCAAGGACGCTGGAGCATAAAGTACAAAAAATTGAATAACGGTACATGATGAAAAAAGGAACTAAAAAGGCTAAATATCTGCTCCTTCGAAATAGAACACCCAGCATAAGAATTTTTTAATCACGTGCTATGTCAAGTAAAGGAGGAATGTCTTGGCTCGAGTTTGAATGGCCTGTCTCTGTTGTAGATTCTCCAGCTTAGATGCTTTGCAAACGACATTTTATGCAGAGAAAAATCTTCTATATATACTGCAGTAGAAGAGGCTCAATCTGCAAAGCTTGTTTCTTAGTTCAGATGGAAACTGCTTTAACTAAACTATCACTGAAGATGTATACCAAATTAAACAGCAACTCCAAAAATGAAGGTCCAGATAAAACCAGATTTTTTCAAGGTTTCTTGTATTGTTGCTCCTCAAGTGAAGTGCAGCAATCATTCATCTGATTTTGTTTGTTTCAGTTACAGTTCAATAGACAAACATTATCCAAACAGCTGTTTTTGGTGAACAGATTGAAAAATACCTGGCTTTCCCATTTTCTACCTCCTGGTTGCTAAGGTTTTTTTTACTTACACAGCAACCTGATATAAATCTCAGCCTATGATATAAAAACAAAACCATTTTACGTCTCTCTTGTGATATCAGAAGGGTACACGTTTCCTCATTCAAGAGTTCAGAGTAATTTCTATGGCTTTCAGGTATTAGTCACCACAGGACTGATACAGAAAACTGCATCACTAGCCTCAATAGAACTGTAGGAGTGGAGAGCATTTAAAGATAAATCTACACCCTCCCTGCCAGGCTCCTTTAACGTAATCTCAAACTCTACATCCCTTTCCAATCCTGACATTCCCGTAACTCCAGTCAAAGAGATTAGTTGCACTAAGGAAGCAGTAAAGTAATCCAGCAAAGAGGAAAAGTCTACATGTAGTAGTCAGAGGTGGGCTGCCTTCTGGTCACAGAGAAGACAGATACAGTGAGGGGTAGAACAAGGTCTGTTACGTGGCTGAGTTAGACCTGCAATTCAGGGATGAACTGCTGGAGTTCTTGGGGCTTTGAGACTGTCCTGACTAAGAAAGCACTGGTCATCATAAGTCAGCTTGACATCATCTCTGCCCTGCCTTACAAAGTTAGTAATGCATTAGAATGCCGCTCAGCTAAGGATGCTTGGTGCCCACGGATTTAGGAGGATGTAGGTACGTTAGCTTGCCTGACTCCTCTGCTGAAAATATTAAGACAGACTTTCCTATTTCCAACTTCTGAGAGCTCTTCATCCAACCACCCACAATGGTATAAAAGAACATCCCTGTCATATGATGCCAACTTATGTTGTCATGAAAATGAACATCATCTCTGCTAAGTGACTGTGAACACAGGTCACAGTACTATCAGGAACAAAACCAACATAATATTTAGATGGTTTTCATTTGCCCACTCCCTCATCTGCCCCCAAGCAAAGCAGCTCTCCTCCTTCTCAACATCCTTCCTTTAGGGCTGCCACATCCTTTATCAAATCTTCACCTGGCTATACTTCCTTTCCTTTCAGATTGCCGCTGCTGCTGCACTCTTCTTAAAATGACAACTTGGTAGCACGTAACCCATGACTATCAGCAGAAAGCATTTAGTACAGTTATCACTAACTCTGAAAGAAACGGGTATGGCACAGAACAGTCCCAGCAGTACTTTATCTTCTTTCCTTCTGTCTTCTTTCTTTCTAGTAGGACTGGTGTAGTTGTCATGTTACTCACCTTATTATCACTGGCAGTAACAAAACTGAATTGAACCATCAGTAAATGAACATAGAAAATACACAAAAATCACTCATACAAAATCTCCCTGAAGCTTAATTTAATGTCCCTAGACCAGATGTTGTGCTTTTGCTTAAGAATTATATATTTAATAAGTTTCATTTATATGGGAGCATCTCTGTACTACAAACATCCCAGATCAGCAATTATCCTCTGCTTCTACAAGTCAAATATTTGGGAAATTAGTCTCTAGGATATCGTGCCTTAGCAACAGTTGAAACTGCAATTGTGGAAAACAGCTGAGTAGCTCCAGGTGTCATTCTCCTTTCAGAACTGAATGCAAGATGTCCTCAGATACTTTCTAAGATAAGTCACAAAATTCTGATTTTCAAAATCACGTGACTCAGATCATTCCACTCAAGTGAAATGAAATTCTCCTGCAATATTAAATCTACTTTGGGTAATTTCTTTGGATGAGGAACATGGGCTTTGATCCTGCAAACCTGTGATTACTTTACACATATGAATAATCCCATTAAAATCAGCCTTCACTTGTCTATTTGCAGGAATGCTGCTGTGTGCATTGTTTCATTATGAAGAGTAGATTTGCTGTGTGGGCCAGTTTTAATTAGGAGATGAGGTCATAGATCATAGCTATATGACTTTCAAGTGACAAGTGATGAACTGTTCCATTTACATGAAGATGTTTAAGATCATCCAAATTCCTGTGTTTTGGACTAATGGTTTTGGATATTTCTGCATGATAGATTAATCTCAACACCATGTTTTTTCTATCCTACCTTCATATTTTTTGAAGTACCTAAAATTAGAGCTGCAATTTACCAGTTTCTTACTCCAAGTGTACCTAATTGCTCAGCTTGCATTGTTTGAGCAGTAAGAGAAACACGATTGCTTAATGCACAGTAAAGTCTGCTGTTGTTCTATTTATTGGAACACCAAAGGGAATCCCTCAGGCATCTGAAGATGGGGAAGGACAAGGCTGCTTAAAGTAACAATCTTATTTAAACATGAATTACAGACTGCACAGCTCCTTCTTCATAGCAAATCAAGTGGGAGAGCTGAGTCATATGACTGTATCCACATACTTTAGGAATATAGTTATGTGGGTTAAGAGGCACAGAACCTAAACAAAGTCACCCAAGAAACACATTAATGTTATCATAAACAAAGGATGTTTAAATTAGAATGAGTCCTCCATAATGTCTTTGCCTTGTTATTCTGAGAATTGATGAAGCACGGCATACATCCCATCTGTAACAGTCACCTTCTACTTTCTCCTTGTTAGGAACTGTTCAGCACCCACAGAGTTGAAAGGGTTTATGTCTTATAAAAGCAACAGACAGGCTATATTTCATGAGGACTGTACAGTGTAAGCACAAGTGTTTGTAGCTAAATTTCCATGGTAACAGCAAAAAAAATTGGCTATAGTATTCTCAGAGCTTGCTATCCATTCTTCCTTAGACTGGAGTAACTCTTCATTGCTTTTCACTAGTGCAGAGCTGCAGAAATATTTTTAGCTCTAGTAATTTAATTTCATATTTAAATCAATCTGAAAATGAGTTGACTTGAGTTTGCTGAAAGATGTCAGGCAAAGCTTTCACTGATTTGATTTTACTCATTATGGAGAAGTTACACCATCTAACAACAAGAAAATGTCCAAAATGCTAGAAGAATTTCATTATTGCATTTCAATGTCATTATCACTATTCTGAATTCAATTAAAAAAAAATGCTGCTGTTTGTGGAACTGTGAAGGCTTGCAGTATTTCAACTGTAGTCTGAATTATATAATTAATTATACACTCAAAGGATCTCAAAGCAGATCGAAAAAATTACTCTTACAAGTCCTGCAGTGTTGCAGGAGGCAGGCATAGTTTAATGTATTTTATAATAACTGAGGAAGAGGTTAGTGATGGCTGTGAATTTACATATTCATCAAGAAATCCAGTCAAAGTCAGAAAAAACTGGTTTTCTCTGGAGTTGTAGTCTGCCTTACTGTTAGGTAGAATGAGCCTGGCAAAACTTCAGCCCAGCATTTCTTGATTCCCAGACAACTTATACAGCCACTGTACCATATCTTGACATTTTTTGATAATACGAGTTAAAAACCTTCTTACTGCAAAGCCTGGTCTTCTACCATAGCTACTTTTAAAAGCAGACAGTGAACTGCCATTAGATGCAAGAGCAATGCTGTCTTCTTCAATTGCATCCTAAGGCCTGTTGCTTCTTTAAAATGAATTGACAAAAAGGATTAAATTATTTCAATAAGAAAAAGTTCTGGGCAGGTAACAACAGAGTGATAGAACAAGAACTTCATACCCTGCCACAGTGTGCCTGGACAGTGCTCCAAGAAGATGACTTCTACACCTACTTACTCCTAATATCAATCTTCTGTGGCTGCCAGCAAAAATTTAAATTTAATATTTTTTCAGAGACCCTTGCTGCTTGAGAATGAAGATTGTTATCCATATTTTCACATTAACGTTTTACCCCTGATTCCAGCTTCAGTGACCAAATTGACAGGTCCATTATTATTTGAAGGAGAGCTCTCCCAAGGGCCTTTCCCCAATTGATCCAGCTGGAAACATTTATAGAAAAGCAGAGATGGGCAGAGAAAAGCAGAGGTAAGCATAAATATTGTGAATAATCAGTCTGAAGTTGCAGTACAGTTTTTTCAACTACTATTTAAAAAATTTGAGTACAGAGAAGGTTTTGTTAAAATGCATTAAAAAGATAAGGCCAGAGGAACAAAATCTTTTGACTGCTAATAACTTGGTTTCACAATTCCAAGATTTATGTCTCTGCATGACACATTGCCACTCTTAACGGACAGATTCTGCAGCATTTCTGGACAGTGTGAAAATGCTATTGTCTTTTCTAGAGAAAGATGGACTAGATAAAGTGATAACCAAAATCATACAGGCAGCCTGTGACTAATCTAGGATTATACTCTGTTAAGTGCCTTATCCATTTAACTCCTTCCTTAAAGATTCAGCTCCTGATAACAATCACATAAGTGCAGATCTATTGAAGCCAGAAAGACTGTATAGAATAAGAGAAGAAGTTGACTTTCAACAACAAAAATAGTGAACTTTCAAATGAGACTGAATCAGACCTTAGCTTTGATTTGAACTGAAACATTAGCTCTCTAGATTTTTACATCAGTATTATATACTTCGTGCAGAGCAGTTTCTTATCTTTCACTTTGTTTCCCTAAAATACCACAGAAATCAACACTAATTTACCTGAAAACAATCAGACTGAAAACCTCAGCCTCTGGCCAGTAAGAACTGAAAGATTTGGAGCTAAAAGTTGCTCTGCAGGACCCTCAGAAAGAGTGGTGAGCACAGAAAGCAGTTGGGACACTCCTATAGCAAGGGAGAGGCTGACAAGAACACCAATATTAAGCAAAATTGTGCTTTAAATACCCTTCCACACCTTCTTAAACTTGATCTAACAATCCGCCTACCCAAAACTGTCACAATTAAGAAGGAACACCGAGCCAAATATACAGATGTGCAGTACAGGTCTTATTGTCTACACTGTCTTGGATTTTTTTAGATGTCTTAGTATGATGCAACTGTCCCACTTTTTGAAGCAGACAGAACACAGTTTACTGATGTTTCAGTGATATAGGAACATGTGATCCTTGATATTTATAGAAAGAGCCCTGGGACTTCCATACATCAGGAAAGCCTGCAAGCTGCCATCTGCGATTCTGGAGTCTATTTTATGTCAGTGATAACATTTTATCTTCAGGGTTTCAATTTCTCTCTCTGGAATACAAAAAGACAAGAATAGTGCAAGCAATAAATGCATTTGAAGATCTCTATAGAGATCCCTTTTAAAATACTGTAATTTGATGCATGAACAATACTTGTCATGAGAGTTTATAAACAGAAAGTAATTTTAGTCAAATTTCTAGTCCAGCTTATGGCAGAATTTCACATCTTTTGGTTAAGACCGAAGCCTTAGCACGTTTTGGTGATGCTACATTTCCTATCTAGATAGGCTAGCAGTCCAGCAGTTTGGAATTATCTACGAGCACAGTTCACATGTTTCATGAAGCAGATAAAGTTAAGTTTATACTGATCACTCTAGCTCAAGACACAGTAGTGGTAAAAAAAGGAAGAAGTTTTATCAATTAGCTGTCCATTGTCAGATTTTCTCTCCTTGTTTTCATTGTTCTGCTAATAAAATGTGTTTTGGATAATCGATAAAGAAATACTGAAAAAAGAACTGAAAAAGCATTGAAAATTTTATGTAACGAGTTACATATCCTGTGCAGCTTACAGAACAATAGTTATTAGTGATTTCTGCATGTGTGACTGTGACTGAATGCAAATACTCATATGCATTGTTTTGTGTCTTTAAACTTTTGCTGGGGTAAATTTCTTTGTTTGTTTGTCTAGCACTATAATTTTCATTGCTTTAATGCATGTGAGCCATCTGTGAAGGTGTGCATGCATATCTACCTGTTCCTGAATGAAGCTATGTTTATGAATGGCCAAGAACACCTTTATATAATTTGTTCACCAAGTCACTGAATCACAGTCACAGGACAGACATTAAAAAAAAGCAGAATGAACACCGCCAGATCATGAAATTATTCTACATACCACATGCAAACAGACATGTTCACATTCAGGCTATGCTGAGGAGAAAGTGCTGCTACCTTTTCAAAGTTTCTCTTTCAATCAGATCACATTTCTATCTTTAGGATAGGATATAATTATAAATCAATGGGTAAATTTATAAAGTGCCAGATATCAAAAGAATTGCAGTAACACAAGAATTGAGCATGCTAACTTGGGTGTTTGCATACCCAAAAGAACACCATGCGGCTCCTGAAGCTTGTAGGACAACTCAGAGCTTTGACTCACTCTTCCACATTTGGTAAGATTCTCTTTGATTACTGCTAAATTTTTTTTTGAAGATATGATTTTCCTAGATTAGAAAAATGCTCTGATGAATTGATCCCAACTTGAATTAAATTGACAACATTTTTATTGAAATCTCAATGTTCATTTTTAAAATACCACATGAGATCTTTATAGCAAGATAAACAGCACAAAACATAGAAGTGATTCCAGGCAGCCTTGGTAATTATCCACCAAATAAGATGTTGTCCTTCTTATTATAGAAAGTGCAATGTTTGATCTCAGAGAGGACAGATTAACAACCAGACTTGGAAACTTTACTCAATAGCTAGCTGTCAAAGGAGTGCTGACATCTTGGAGAATTGCACCCTGGAGCATTGAATAATGTTCAGTTACTCTACAACATGATCACTTCCATATGTAGACAGCTATGACAAAGGTTAAGGGTAGAGCTAACTTTGTTCCCACTATATCCAGTGATAAAAATTTCACTAACTTCACTAGGAGAAGAATCACGCCAACTGTAGCCTGATACTTTGTCACAAAGATTACTTCATTGTTTTGAAATCTAATTGCACTTCCATAAATCATGAAGAGTGTAGGATGTATTGCATAGAATATTTGTTAATCTCAGATAAATAATATTAGTTCTATCCAAAATACTTGTCTCATCCCTTCCTTCTCTCCCTACTCCACTTTTTATTTCTTGAATTCAGATGGTGAATTTATCCTAAATTGGTATTGTAAGATTACTAAAATATAAATACATACAGTGTTGATGAAGTTCATGGCAGTATTTGACTGCCTAATCTAAGTAATATAATAATGGAGCTAAAAGAGTATTAAATTCACTAATTCTAAATTAAAAACGGGGAAATCTTCTGAAGTCTAAATGACCCACAGATCAGTCCCAAGAGCATCTGTATGCAAAGGTACAACAGGATCTTTGTCAGGGAAGAAATCGTAAGATACTTGTGAACCAACTAGTTAAAATAGTCTTAGATTAACAGGCTATAACACCCTGCTAACAATTCATACAGGAGGATAGAACTGCCCCCCTAAAAAACAATTGTGGTACATAATAGGTTCTAAGTGTCACTAGGGTTGCAAAGTCTATTTTTTTTATTTAGGATAATTCACAGTTTAAAGTTCTAGAAGAGATTTATCAGTTAAAATTAGCTTCTAAACCTAAATCTCTAAATTTAATCCTCTAAGTTTAACCTCTAAGTCAGATAATAATTTCCAGAAGAAATAACCCAGACTAACCATGAATTTTCTAGTGTCATTCTGAATGTTTCTTGGAATGGAAAACCAAATCTCACTATTCCTATTTTGACCTCATGCACGAGACTAATTCTGCTAACAAATACTAGGGTAATGGTAGTTCCTGTTATATGTGGAAATAAGAATACTACTTCTAGCAGCAGACACCTGGAAAAACAACAGGAACTTCCACATTTTTTTTTTTTTAATTGCATTTTCATCCATAAAGATCTGTCTATATTTTGCTTTTGCTGTGGCTTCCTCTGTTGTGGTACTATATGACAAGGTCATTGGCATCAGTACTGAATTGTCTTCATGTAATGCAATCTGGCAAATTCTAAATGATATGTCCAGATATTTACCAACCTATGGACCAATTTTGTCCAGCATGCTCACTTTTTAATAATGTATGATCTAAGATTATTTACAGACAATCCAGCTGTGTGTCTCATCCATTAATCCTTTTTTCTGAATATCTGAGGTAACCAGCATTTATGAAAGTATCTGAATGACTGTTCTGAGCTTTGCTTTTACAGCTATGATTTTTTGTCCTGTCTGTTGGGCAAAACACACAAACCCTTCTATGGTTAAAAAAAACCACCACCAACAAAAACTACGAGGAAAGAGGACTTTACTCTGACTGTAACATTAACATCGGGCAGTCACCACTGTGTCCTCACCTGGGGTGCACTGTATTAAAGTTAAGCATGTAGGACTCATCTTTGATGTTCTACTTCTTATTTAACTCACAAGATCATTTCACAAGACAGCTTATTTTCTGCTGTGAAATCAAAGCCCAGACTGTTCTACTTGTTCTGCACTTTAATATATATATATATATCCACCTTATCTAGCATCTCATGAAGAATATCTGAAAAAAAAATCTGAAACAAAAAGCAACAGCACTTTTAAAATTCCTTTCCCTACTTTTTTTTTTTTTTTTTTTAATAAGAGGAAAGGAAAGGGAAAGGAAGGAAAAAGAGAAGATTCAGAGCAAATGGGCATAGATTGCCAAAAGTCCAAAGGCAAAATCAGTTGAAAACTACTCTCACTGTATTAATTCTTCTGGAAAAGTCATTTACTAAAGTATTTCCCTCCTACATTGCAGTGCCAGTACCAGTTCCGTTAATGGTAATTTGTAACATAATAGCACTTACTAGCCTACATTGTATCAGTACTTTGTAAAGGCAGAATTGCAGAGTCCTCACTCTGTGCAACTTAACAGTCCAGTCATTCTGTTTCATTAGGGTAAATCAGATACTGTGATATAATGGAATCTTACTACATAGATATAGAAGAACTAGATGAAGATCCAGGTCCAAACTCTGCTCCCCAACAGCACCTAGAACATTTCTACTTATGTACTGTTGTCTTCTGCCATCACTGCCAAACACTATCACTTTCACTATCACTATCGCTTTCCATGGATCAGAAACAGAATTTAAATTGAAGAAAATACTCAGTTCATCGTAATTTAGTTTCCAACTATCATCATAAAAGCAGACTTTTTTTTTTTTAATCTGGAAGAACTTACCACAATGCAATATAAAGCTGCAGAAGGGATGAGAAGATACAAACATTAAATTAAAAAAAAAAAATTCTCCTATTTTCTCTTTCCTAACATAGTCTTAAGCACCTTTCTCTTGACTTCAATCAAGTACTTTGGCTGTAATTGAAGTGGCAACTGACATTACAGAGTAAGTATGTAATTAAGTCATTGCACTTGTAAGAATAACATCTATTATTTCTAGTTCTTCATTAGGAAAAGATGGGGCTGTCAAGATGTGGTTTTGCACTTCTCTTTGGCTATCCTCTTCCCACACTCATAGGAATCCTGTTTGGTAAGGGCTGTAAAATGCACTCTATAGATCCATTTTTCTTCAGTTTTAATAGTCAACAATAGAGGTTGTTAGAACACTGGATTTTGTCCTTGGACTCTATGAGTCACTAATAAAGGCAATGAAGATGAGAGATGATCTTTTAGTAATTGCATAATGCGTACATCCTTATTGGTTTACCTCTGTATACACCAGTCTTACATTTCTACTGACGTCAATGAAAGGGCAAAATCTGGGCTTTTTAGTGCTATCAAGGAAAGTGTTAATACTCTTAAGCAGACAGCCATGTAAGTGATAATATCCTTTTGGTGAGGGCAACAAAACATTATATATTTTTTGTCATTGCCTATCACTTACAAGGGCATTGTAGCTCTTGACAAAGGTGGCACAAGGTAAAGCAGAATATTCCAAACAAGGTTGGAATATTTGGAATACTGAATGTTTGGAGTTGAACATTGTCAGTCAGCAAGCTCATACACAGAGATTTGGGCAAGGCTGACTATTATCTACAAACATCAATGTTGGTATAAGCTGTCCAAAACAGATGGAAGATGTTAACTTAGAATCAGGCTTTGTAATGTTTTGTTTCAATATGGAGGGTTTAAACAGACTTTTATCCAATTTTCAGATGACAAAAATAATGCACTTTATACTACCATCTGAAGGACTTCATCCTTAACAAATATTCCAGTACAGATTCCTGGAAATACTTTGCACAGAAACAAGAGGAGTATGGTAAAATTATATTTGAGGGATGCATGTTGAATCCCATGCTGAAACCCATCTTTGCCTAATGGTTTTGCTCCCTCAGGAGCACGTAGTCTCCTAAGCCCTTAACAGGGGAGGCTACCTATATTTTCTGGGGCTCTCCTGGCTTTAATTGCTGCTCAAGTGGAGCACAAATATCATTACTGGTTGCCATCTTCTCTTAGAAGCTCTCCCTTTCACACAGTGGGTGTATCTGGAGTACGGGAAGCAGCACCATACTGCTCACTAGGTACAAAAGGATCAAGACAAAGCAGTGGTTGAGAGCACGCTAGCAGGTTGTATTTTCATGCACTCTAAACCTTGATACATTGAATCTTAAGGGGCTAAACACACTGTCAGTAGAAGCTATGTGGCCAGGCTCTGAAAACTTGAAAACAGAAGGAAAAGACTAAACTAAAACTTAGAAATAATGCAGCAGTAACCGTGACCCAGAAAACACTGGTTATGAATTAGGCAGATTTCTGAATGCAATTTAGCTAACTAGATCCCACATTCTAAAGAACAAATCCATAGCGTTCGCCCAAACTAATTTGACCTTATTCAGCTTTGGTCTCACACCCTGCTTAATTCCTCTGACCTCACTGAGCTTTGCTCAGATTTCTAAAGTTTAGTATTTGAGCTGCAAATTCTTAACTTACTAAGAGAAAGAGACAGCCCACTTCCTCCCACTGATCAGTTACTCATCCAGGAGGATTTTCTTTTCACCCCAGTGAAACCTTGTACGTAGATCTGAGCTGTGCCTGCTATGTTTGTTGGCCCACAACGGACATCTTAAAAAGCGCTGCTAAAAACGAAACAGCAGGTTCTTGCAAAATAGTCTAGTATATTTGACAGCTACCGTACAAGAAACAATAGTGACTCTTGTTGCATATGTAACAGAATGGGATATGGAAAGAACTATAAATAAGAAGAGCAAACATCTAGAGGCGAAAGAAGGAACGGGGTAGTATTCAGATTTAAGACAAGGTTTGGCCATGTAAGAAAAAAATGTCACTTGATCTTACTTTATAAGTGCTATTTCTGAGAAATTTAATGAAAGAGCATCAAATTTAATCAAAGAAACACATTTTTATGTGCTGGATATGCCCCCAAACAAAAAAAAAAAAAAACCCTACACATGCACACACACAAACCAACGATACAAAAACCTATGAAGTTTGTCTTTGAAACCTCAAGTTCTTCCCTCAGAAAAATCAAATAACAAAACTGACAGCTGTCATCAGTTTTAATGCAAATTTATTGGTGACTACATATTATAAAAAGCAGATGCGGACTGAGATTTGCCAGCTTACATTACTTGGTCATTAATATTCCTAGTCAAAAGAGTACATCTACTCTATGAAACACTTTGAAAGTTTCAGCAATGTAACAAGAGGTAGAGAAATAAAAGACCAGTCAAATCCAAAACACTCTTCATGAAAGTCTGCCCTTGTAAGAGCAGGAACTCTTATTCTGATGTTTCTCTACAAGCTGGACTCCTGGAAGTCGCTGCTGTTTTTGTCTTCTCTTTTGATGACAGAGCCAGATGAGCATCTTAAGAAGTCAAAAGCAAACAGCCTTCAGAAGCTTTTGATTTTGAACAAAAATTGGCATTTTCTACACAAACCAGATTCCACAGCTCCCCCCAGCAAAGTATCCAGCAGTCAAATCTCCTATTAAAGCAAAATTATGATTACGTGGCATTTTCAAACCGATCATCTGACAAGGAACTGAACCATGAAACAACTAAGGGCTATTCTGACTGTCTCAGCAAGGAATAATAAGAGCTGGTAGAGAGAACCTGGATATGATGCTCACTAAAGACTTTAATGTGGCATTAGTATTCACTTAGAAAAAGACATTAGATTAACCTATCAGGCAACAAAGAGCTGGGGTTAGCAGTACAGACTGCACAGGTTACCATATCTGACATCACAGAATCACAAAATGGCCAGAGTTGGAAGGGACCTCATGAAACTCCAACCCCCCTGCCACACGCAGGGCCACCAACCTCCTCATTTAATGCTAGACCAGTCTGCCCAGGGCCCTCTCCAATCTGGCCTTGAACACCTGCAGAGACAGGGCATCTACAACCTCTCTGGGCAGCTGTTCCAGCACCTCACCACTCTCTCTGTAAAGAATTTCCCCCCGATGTTCAACCTAAATCTCTCCTCCCTCAACTTAGAACCATTTTCCCTCATCCTGCAGTTATCAACCCTTCCAAAGAGTTGATTCCCCTCCCCTCTGTAGGCTCCCTTTAGGTATTGAAATGCTGCAATGAGGTCACCCTGCAGCTTTCTTTTGTCCAGGCTGAACAAGCCCAGCTCCCTCAGCCTGTCCTTATAGGGGAGGTGCTCCAGTCCCCTGATCATCTTTGTACATACTCCATACTCCATTAGTAAGGTAAGAGTTTGTCTCTAAAAACATTTTGAAGTATCTATAAAGAAACACTGATTGAGATATAATTTTGTTCAGAAGGACATGTGGACTAATTATGCTGGAGAGCCTGTCAAATTAACACATGAAAAATGATTATTTATCAGTATACTGGTGTTACATACATTTCAGGTGAGATTATGAAAGAAAACGTGTCAAAGTTTGGCTAATGCCCAAGTCATTCATGGTCAGCTTTAAAAAAAAAACACATTTTGACAGCACAGCAGACTGCTATTTTTCCTCAGGACCCAAAATGCACATTGCAACATGTTTAAGGACACACAGTAAGAGTGAGAATGTTGCCCATACTGTAAATATATGAGTCTGATTAAAATGGAGGCAGTAAGTAAACAATTGACGGTTCAGCATTCTGCCAGCAAGCATGCAGGCATTAATGAGCTGGTGCATGATTTCTTTCAAAACAGTTGACAATTCAGATTATTTTCTATTTGCCTTGGTTTGTTTTTGTTTGTGTATCCAAACAACATTAACACAAGAACGCTGATTAAATATGATATTTTTAAAAGCAAATAATCACTGGTTAATAAAACAGAACACAAAGGAATAATGCACAAAGGAACTTAATCTAGATTTGTATTTTCTGCTAATGCTTACAGTACATCTTTTTCTGTAGGTGTTAGCAGGTCTTTAACCTACTGTGGTAACTTCTGGAAATCGACAAGAGCCTCTTTCAGTTTCATAATAAAGTTTGTCAGCACTGACGCATCTTCTCCTATACTGCTTTTTACAGGTCCTCCTAATTCAACTTCCTACTGCCTAAGGCACTGCATTACTCTTCCCTACCATTACAGATAACATGGACACCTAAGCTTCAGGTAAAAGCAGTGGGCTTTCCTCCCACACAGTACAGCTACGTGCCATGATGGAGCTATCCTAGAACTTTACAGTCATACCCTAGTGAAAAAGAATCCAGAAATCAAAGAGTCATTTATACAACTTGATTATTTGCAGATGAAAAATTTAAATCACATATTACACACAACAATACAGTTCTCAAGCATCACGATACGCAGATTTCAGAGTTGAATGTTTCAAAAGTTAAGATATTTTAAAACAAATTTAAACAAAAACAACCAAAATCTTTCTTCAGCCCCCTACAGCACAGTAACCAAGTCTTCCTCCAATGCTCCCTGTCCCCCTGCACCAAATGTTCATTTGTGGCTCCAAAGCAGGAATTTAAGCAAGATCTAACCACCTAACCAATGTTTCTTATAAAGAAGCAACTAAATATTACCTAGATTTGCACCTGAAAACTACAGTAAAGATGTAAACAGGAACTAGAAATTAACTGCTTTCTTGCAAAAATGAAATATTTTCTTAAGATCAAGGCAAAATTATAAGTAGCTGAAAACCACACCCTACAAATGGAAAATATCAGGAAGCCTTAAGAGGCAGATTCCCTTATGTCTTTTCCACTACCTTTTGGCATGTCAGCCTTAGCTGATTCATGGCCCTTCATTCTAGTCAATGAGTCCATCACATTGCATTGATGACTAAAAAAAATTTGAATCACTTTGTAACTATTGTGGAATAAAAACATGTTTTGACTCTAAGTGCTGAACAGATATCGTGAAAACAGCCTGGTTTGACTCAGTTTATTCACCTGCTCACTTTCAGAAGTGAAATTAAAGTTGTTTTTTCTCATCATGAACTTGTAAATATCAGGACAGATGCAAAGCTGTGTACCATGTCCTTTTATTTTTCACCTCTGAAAATATTAAATGAATTTCAATATAATCCACCTCTGCACCTCACCTAACTTTGGAGCTGCTCCCTGAGAAGTGAGCTGATAATGCGATTGGCCATTGATGAACACTATGGACAGCTTGCGTGCAGACAGTCTTGACAGGACAATCATTCAGTGCAGGCCATTGCTCAAGATGAAGATAATAACGGAATTTGGGTTTGCAATAGAACATAGTACCTTCCCATCCTTCCCTTTAGAACCAGCAAAGCAGAGAGCACACCAAATTCTGCATAGACACAGATCATTGTACATGGCAAGTTGGTAAATGTGTATCTGTAAGATGAAACTATTGGCAAAGTTGGGCAAAAAATTTACAGAGCATCTGCATGCTCGGGCCTGCAGAGGCAATTCTGTAGTTCAGAGTTGATACTGAAAGGACTATTAGAAGCCCATGTAGTGACAGCTTACAAAATTCTATTTTTGATTACAACAATGAAAATTGGCTGTAAGCTGTATGTCACAGTAGTGTAATGAGAATAATTGATTATTTCTTTAATATAAAACTCTTCTCCTGATGTATTTTCCTTTTTTTTTTTTTTAAATGAAGTTAGCCAATCCACAGTCAAGTTAAAGGAAAAGCATTCCTTAATGTCACAACATCACATAATCAGAAACAATATTAACATACATAAGAAAAGCTAAATAGCTCTTGCTAAGCTTATGGCCTTGTAACAGCATCCCTCTTCAAAAACGCATACGCGGTATCTTTGTTGAATAAGATACGCTTAAAAATCGTCTCAATCTTTTTTGCATCAAATTGGCTGACAACCAAATTAACCCAGTGTCAGAGGCATGTATTCTTCACTGTGACTTTTCTTCCTCAAAAACTATTCAGGAGTCAGCAGACATTAGGAAGCAACCTAGCTGTAAAAAATAGCAGGCTATTTCTAATGACCAGTGCCATAAATTCAAGCACAGCAGCACAGACACCAACCATTTGTTGCTCCAGAAAGTACTTCACTGTGATTCACACTGCTGTGACATCACTGAACATTTTACCTAAAAAAACCCTCCAAGTAACTTGAACAGAAATGCTTCTTTTTCAGCCTGTCTGAATCACACATAGCTGTGACAGTAGAGGAGGAATTTACTTGTCATTATGAAAGCAAGTGCTGCAACTTAAACATTCATTTCTGTCACACGTGGCTATAGAGAGCTGTCTGCAGTGGATAAAGGTTGGCACACAAATCACCTTCAGCCAACAACACTGCTGAATGATAAATCATTGAATATATTTAGGAGGGTAAGGTCAGCTAGATGACTATGATCACTTTTCTTTATAGACAATTACAGTGATAAGCAAATACGATGACTCATTCTAAATAACTATAAATAGTATCAAGCAATCCAAAAGCCCAATTCTGAACAAGTTCTAAATCAGGATTGGAAGTTCCTTAGCCTCTCAGAAAAGCATTTCAATAGCTTCTACAATTAAGATTAAATATTTTACCTTCAGGTTCACTGGTATCAGAGGGGCTGCATTCCCAGCCTGTTTCCATCAAAACACACTGCTCTGGAGCTGCAAACAGGACTGTATGCAAGTGCATAACAAATATCAGCTTCTATTATTTTTACTAAACTACAACTTTTTCTGCTTGAAAGATTAGTGATTTGAAGATAAGCAGCACATCAATCCCTCTGTTTCTTCACCTTGTCAAGCGAGAAGGGTTCACAGCTTTTTTTTTACTGAATTTTTGTCAGTTAACTTCAGAAGGGGTATCATAACTACGCAGTTTACATTTGTAATTGGAGAAATATTAATGTGAATTCATGTGGTCAAAATGACTGATTGAATCACTTGGAATTCATAGGCTTATATTTCTTAAGCTTATAATCCTCTGGTCATGTTTTCTCTGCCTTTATTTCAACCCTGATTTAATAAAGGGTTTTGTGGGAGGGTTTTACTATTTATTTTTTTTTAATAAAGATGAAAAATGCAATGAAGTTGCATTATATTGCTTCTGCTTCAAAACTTGTTTTTCAGACATCACATGATGTCATCTGAGGCATGAATCACACATACTGCAAGATTTCTTTTTAGCAATGTTGTAATAAGGCAGCAGAGACCACATTTCCAGCTGCTGCTTCTAAATCTATGCTTATAAATTGTCAGGTGTTTGTGTATGCAAATAAGCATTTAGAATTCTAAAACAGGCAGACATACCAAAGAAGGTCCAAAGTGGGGCTGCAAAGAGCATCACAGATATTTTTCTTCCTTAGATTACTACGTAAGTACAACACGAGTACAATGGAGAGTTGCTGCCTTAGAACATGCAGCACTTTACAAAAAGCTATATCAGAAAGAGTACTTTTGACACCTTCAGTTATATATCAGATTAATCGGATATAGATGGCCCAGCACACAAAAGCATACCACATTATACTAGAAGAAAGGATGTGCTTTGAAATTGTCACTGTTGCAAGATCTTGCACACACATTTTCCTGTGGATACTGGTCCTTTCTAGATGTTCTCTTACAGGTGTGCATGCTAACCTAACCATTGGAAGTCTCTGGTTGAAACTCAGAGCATACACTATTACCACAGGACACTGGAACTTCATCTCAAATACAGTGCATACACATAGCAGACAACTATGATTAAAACACATACTTCAGATTTTTATCTCTAGATTCATCTTCAGATACAAGCACTTATGAGCAAAATAAGCCTTCTAGCATTTTTGGAAGCTCAGTGAGAACACATGGAGTAATTTTGCTTCTTGAAGGTCAAAATAATTAGAAGAATTTTAGGCAACTCTGTTTTCCAGTAACCTCAACTAGATAGCACCTTTGAGAAAGAGGATGTGTAAAGAAATAGATCACAAGAGAAAGGAGAACTCAAGGAGGTTTTCTGCATATTTAATTGCAGATAGTATGGGGGGGGTCCATTCTTCCCTTCCTCAGGATGGATGAAGAGTCAGGAAAAGTATCAAGAAAACATACTGATGGAATCGGAACAAACTAGGTGAGTTGTGCTCCTAGCACTCTGGTATCCACAGCATGAAGCAAGGATATGAAAAAGTCACATTGCTCCCTTTTCAGCAGTGGACCATATAAGAATATCACTGCAAATGCAGTACACAGATGGAAGTTCTTAAAACACCTTCATACAAACAATATATTGTGTAGCTTTGTTCTTTGTACACTTTGAGAGGAAAGTAGGAAGTTATTTGCCTATGCATTTATGATGCATGTCCAGAGGTAGATTAGGATACTCACAGGAGAGCTTACTGCTATATACCCTTAACCTCCCTGGTTAATCTGCATGATAAGGATTTAGTCTGCCGTGATCACAGTGATAGCTTCTGGCTGTATGGTTTTTTTTTGCAACTATGAAATAAAAGGGATATTCACAGTGAACTTTACACCAATAGTCTAAGTTGTCAGCATTTCCTCAGATTCCCGATGAGGCCATGCTTCAAAACAAGATTAAGAGAAAATATTTTTCTACTTAACTCCTCAAAAGCTGATTAAAATATAGGCACGTTTATATATTTAGGAAAACACATCTTTCTTAAAAATACAGATTACAACACTGAGTTTCTAATAGCCTTATATTAAATGTGATTCATGCTTACCTACTAGCTGCTATTTTTGCTGTCTTACTCCACACCGTTACCCCCACTAAAATAAAATTTTAGGAAAAGCAGTTTTGTTAACCTGACAGCATGCACATGAAGCTATATTTTGCCTTGTGTCACAAGCAAAAGCTAAGACTCTTTTGCTGCTGAGCAGTCACCTTTGCATTTGGTAAATTACCTGCAGCTTCAGCAGAACACAGACAGTAAGTTATTTTCCTGTCCTCATTTGTCTTATCTATAATGCATGAAAAACTGTAAGAAGAATAGTGCCTGTCCACGCCAGTACTTTTGCCCTCACACCTCCAATCTGGAGGAATTGTACTCAACAGATCCAAACAATGCCCTTACTTTTAATTATCTTTTCAGACAGTATATTTTAACCAAACACATTTTAAATACGGAAACTCTTCATGTCACTTATTGGCTTAATTGCTCCTTAATAGTCTCCCAAAACTTTTTTCTGTACTATAGACTCAAATATCATTATTGGATGGAAAAAATGGCACTTCACATGTTTGGAAGAAATTGTTGGCAAAAGACAATGTATTATAACAGCAGTATTCACTTTCAGAGAAAGATTGTAAAAAAAAAGTAAGGTACTAAAGAAGCAGAAAAGGAGAAATGAAGAGAGTTTGCTTTCTGTTGCTGGCTAGATCTTAGGCACATGAATAAGAGATGAGATCACAAAACTAGGAAGAAATATGAGCTGTTAAAAATGGGTCTACATAAACAATAAATCTTGTTTGACAGGCTTAGTGAAATTTGTTTAAGGGCTAACACAAAGGACACAGGAAAGAAAGGCAGGAAATAACATCATCCACATTCATGAAGAGACACCTGTTGCCTTGTAGCCTAGTAGGGTTGTAAGTGAACATAGTCACAGCACTGAGCAAATAACACTAAAAAGGGGAAAAGCAGTTGTAGAAAGAGTATGGAATGGGTCATCAACTGAGTCTGGACCACAGTTTTGGGCATTTGTATCATATGCATCTGAGAAAGACTGCCTACAACATATATCGTGTACTAATCTTTGCCCCTAGTCTCAAAGGGATAAGTTGTTGTACCTGCTATTGAGGAAGTCGTAACATCTTGACTTAGAATTAAGAACAGATTGCCAGCATATTCTTTCCTGCTACTGTTAGTGAAATACAAGACCCTTTTAAGAAGGCCACAGTCATGTTTCTCCAGGCCCTTATTCATCAGTGAGGAAAAGGCCAAGCACTACTACAGTACAACTGAAGGAAATTATTTCCACCGACAGTTGCTTTGCTGAACAGAACTTCCTTGATTGAGACCTTACATCTAGTGCTACTGAAGTTAATACTGAACGACAAAATTAAGAAGGGCTGATGGATTCAGTTGATTTTACTTCAACACAGAATAGGATACTAGTTTACTAAGCCTACATGGTATACATCTTGAGGATTATCCATCAGCTGCAAAAGAACAGAACTGGTATCTTTTAGATCACATTAAGTTCTTGCTTTTGACTAGGCAGAGTCTGATGTCTTTATTCTGAACACAAAATAAGCCAAAATAAAGCTTCCCTTAGAAACCTACTTCAGTGCTCACATCAAACTGAGCTGTAATATGAACAGTGCTATCTCTCAATGTCACATTTCAACACCTCCTTGAAAATGTAGCCACTGTATTAAATAGTGGGTACCACAGGAAGTTAAAAACATGGACAAGTAGTAAACACTGAACTCAGGGCACTGCACAGAGGTTAACCTAACAAAATTTAAGCTTCCCTCTTTGATTTGCAACAGTTACATCCCTGCAAGATGTGCCGGGGAGGGGCGCTTAAGTGGGGAATGTCACTTAAGTGGGTCAGTATATCAAATGATGCCAGCGGTTCACTGACAAATCTGAACATGAAGAGGTTAGTTTTATGCTGATCTCCCACACCACAATTACAGAGTGATCCAGCAGTACTGTTTGAAGAGATCAGTGGACAAAAAGTAAATGCAAACCTTGCCAGAAAGCACTGCACTTATTTGGGGCCTGATTGACATCAAGGACCAATTAACTTTAGTGGCAGTATGAAAATAAATTTCTTGTGATTTCTTCTGCTTCAGGGTCTGAAACTATTTATAAATTGTGTGAACTGGAAACAGATGAAGTGTCATGATAGTCTAATATATGATTTGCCAGTTCAATTAGTTGGGTGGTGTTTTTTTAATTGCTAATGCACAGCATGTTTTATCTGAGTCCCTAAGACGTTTCAAAAGTCCAATTATATCTTAAAAGGTCAGTAAGCACTTATTTTTAAGAGCATGTGATTCAGTGCATGCTTGAGTTCAATGTTCCCTTGACATTTTATAACAAACATCAGAAATTGCTAGTGATTTCATTTACATGTATTCCTTTGTTTGAAAGGAAATAATTTCAAGTGGCTAGACTAAAATGTAGCAGTAACTGACTAGGTAACAGGTGACAATTTAAGAGAAGCAATTCAGAAACACAACCCTAGAACACTTACAGTGCCCAAAGCCCACTAAAACAATGCTGCAGTAAGAGCACAAAGGGAAATACTCTTCTATCCACAGTTCACAATTTCATAAGGTGCTTGCTTTCAGCCAGAGTTCCATTTGAAGTGACTTCATCTGAAGGTTTCATCAACCTATTGTTCCTGCTCTCAGTATATCCCAAATTCATAGTTCATATTTTCAGTCAGCAATACTGGGTTATAAAGCCTCCGAGTCCTATTTCATCCAGCATTATGTTTTTACATCTGCTTCTGGACTTATACTACAAACCTAGTCACTGACCCTTGCACTGGCACAGCAAAACAGATAGTGAAATAGAGCACAAAGGATCTGTCTGAATGGGCTTTGCTGTGAAAATCCAACCATTGGCAAAATACAGCCACACAAGAATGCTGGTATTAATCTTAACCTCATAAGCAATAGAACTACAGGCAATTTCAAATGCCTATTACTAGAGCAACTCAGGAATTGATGCTGTTGTTTATGGGGCCCATGCACAGCAGTATGCACACAACAGGTAAGGTTGACAAATAACCACAGCTTCATGTTACATACCACTATCATCTCTGTAGGACTTCAACAATGAGATTTTTAGTACATCACTTAAAACAGTCTAAGTATCAACCAGTTTTAAAAAACTAACAATTGTAGTGTTAAAGTTTACATTACTAGATATACTCATCTTTTCCATGGGTTTTGAGGAGTTTAAGAGTGCTGTTGTCCTTCCTATGAAACATTTTCTAAACTATTTTGAACAATAAATGAATCTTTTTATGCTCATATGCAGACAGCATATGAGCATAAACAAAATTCACCATCCAGCTGCTCCAAATCATTCACTTACTTCTACCAGTATCTAATAGTATCCCATGTAAGGGTTAAGCCTCCATTTTCTGAACTGAAACTTGGCTGCTAAGTATAGATTTGAGCATAATCCAAGATCCTTCTTCAAAGTGTTAGTTCATACAGCTGACTTTGCTAAGAGGAGATGGAAATCTGTTATTGCTAAAGAAGTTCCTCGCTTTCTTAAATCAACTTTATTAAGAATTTCTTTGTGACATAGTTGGTCATAGCTAAAAATACATGGATTTTTATTTAAACTTTCTCCTCAGAGATCTAGGGGAGAGCAATGGAATGCTTAGGGAAACACTTCCACACGTTTTCGGTTCTATTTCAAGACTGGAGTATAAATAACTATCTTGTTGTGCATCAGTTATGGTCAAAAAAGAACTAGGATGTTCTGGTCAGTATTAATGGAAACTAACAAAGACTCTGAGAGGGACATGATTCTGCTAAGATCTACAGCTCTGTGTAGCAGGCCAAGGTCTCATTTAGAACTGGAATTTAATCTCTGGTTTTTCAGACAAAAAGGTACTTCCCAATGAGGCATTTTGATCTCAGGCTCCCCCATGTTGTGTATTTGTCTATGACAAGCTCCCTATCTTTTGAAAGAAGTGCTGCTTCAGTCTCTTTTTGGTCACAGTGATGATTTCCTTGTGTCCTAAGGAAGGACAATGCATACAAAAAGACTGGAGAACTGAGGACAAGCTCACAGGGATTTCTGCATCACTGTTGGTAGTATTGGAACACTAGGTATATAACTGCCCATAAAATAAGTCTTGAACCTATTTTTCTATAAGAAAAAATATACCTCCTTACTTTATGGCTAATAACATTTCACTGCTAAGTCCTCTTCAAGTTCTCTTTGTTTCCTACTTTCATGACTTCATATATATATATATACACATAAATATACAGAGTGAGGGCTTATAAATTATTCCAGTTAAAATTCACCACCTTAAAATATTTTTCCTTCTTACCTCCCATGTATATTTCCTTATGATATTTACTTTTGTTCATTTGGTCTTCTCAAAAGCAAATAAGTCTCATGAGCTGATGCTGTGACAGTCCAGAGCCCACTCTGGTAGAATGATGAGTTAGCTTATTTTACCAGTTGCTTGTGAATGGATGAACCAGCAGAACTTCAATGCATATGGAAAGAGACACTTTAAAAACCAAACTCAAAGTGCTATCTCTACAATTCTGGAAATTTCAATAAACCAAGGAAACAACAATTATAAATGTAATTACTTGTCATCCTAATTTGGGAAGTCTGAGTTGGTTTTAAAAATAACACAGGTGACAAGACAGAGAAAGCTCTCTAGCTTGGGTGTCTGAGTTTATACCAATTCCAGTACCTAGAATGACACTCCTTTCTCTTCAAGGATCAGATCTCAAAGTACAAAAAAAGGTGTTTCACTTTGCTCCTGTTTAAGTCAAAGGTAAGACTCCTCTCAACTTGGAATAGGGTATACTCAAGCAAGACAGTAACAGCACAAAATAGAAGATCAGTTGCCATAGAGACTGGACTTTTTAATTAGGTAGACTTTATACCCCCCCATTTCTCACACGAGTTAAGTAATAGAAATTACTAGAAATTAGTCTTGTGTCCTTGATGAGAAAAGTAGCATTACTGCGTGTGGTTGTACAATATAACATCCTGGTCAGACTGTCTACAGATAACTTGCTGTATTTCTCCATTGTATGATTGTACCTTTAAACAACCATTTCTGCTGAAAAGGATTTAATTCTTTTTGTTCTCCCAAACAGGAATTCCTCTTGCCTACCTACTAAGTTCTTACTCCTAGTTATCAGCTGACAAGATTAAAACCAAAAATACTCTTCTGCTCTACATGCTCCAGTAGAAGACAGAAATAAGGACATTTGTTTCCATAAAGAACTGCATTAATATGTTACAGATCTGTCTGCTGAGCTGCTAGTGACTTCAAACCCACTGAAAAAAAAAATTCAGCAGTAAATGGTGCTGTAAAACTCATACGAACTGTGTTCTATAAACTGTATAAATCCAATAAAGATTATTCAGCATTTCAATTAAACAATCTTTTGTTTTTATTTGGTAAGCTAAGTGATCTGTAGGCTTAAACTGAATTCGCTGGAGTATTTCCCTAGTTACTCCTAAACTGTATCCATAGCACACTGGACTACAAATAAGTATCCTAAGAACTTAAGGCACAAGCTTTTATGTTCATTTATAAATATCTTAAGTGTGGAAGTCATAGAGACATAGCCAACCTCTTTTCAGCCAGAGGGGACAGGACAAGGGGAAATGGCCACAAACCTGAACATAGGAAGTTCTGCACCAATAAGCAAAGGAACTTCTTCACAGTAAGGGTGACAGAGCACTGGAACAGGCTGCACAGGGAAGTTGTGGGATTCTTTCTTTGGAGACATTCAAGACACATGTGGACACTTACCTGTGCAGCCTGCTGTAGGGAGCCTGATTTGCAGGGGGTTGGATTCTCTCTCTAGAGGTCCCTTCCAAACCCTACAATTCTATGATTCATATCCCTATTCTTCAGCAATGACATTCCAAACAGAGTACTATTGCTCTATATCGTTTGCTACAGCTAAAAATATCAAGAAGTAAACCAACAGTAATCATGAAAGTGAATTTACCAGGGCCACATCCAAATGCTTAAATACCTGAGGAATATCTTCTGCAACTGAAATCCCCACATTCACCTTAGAACTCCTCAACTTTGTTTACAGTGCATTTTAAAGGACTCCTCCTGACATCCAGAAGAAGACAAATTTATTTTAGACTAAACTATCTGCAGAGAAAAACTTGCAAGTTTAAACAAGCCATTCTGCTTTGCAGTAGGATAATTTAGGATAGCCATGATACACATCAGATAATGGATGGTAACTTTTCAGAACAGACTACATCAATCACTTTGCACCTGTTTAACTGTATCACACACAAGTTAGCAGAAAACAGGAACTCTGCTTCAAAGTTACATAAGTTCTTTTACTGAAATGTAATCTTACACTAAGATCCAGAGATTTGAAGGAACTTAGGAAAAAGTCATTTTGGTGAGAGAGGTAAATCTATTTCTAAAACAATTAAAGGTAATTTGAAAATTACCTTTAAAGTAGCTTTAGTTTCTGGGAAGACAGCTTTGTTGCTCCGTGCATAGGAATCATGTTTACAACAAAGAATTTCATAAGCTAGCAATAATTATCATTCTTCTTTAAAAGGTAACAGCCAGGGATTCTTACATGCTTACCTTCAGGTAAAGAAGAGGCAAACTGTTTCACATGCTAGTTTCCCTGCTCCTTTCCACTAGGAAGAATTCTGAGGAATCTTACTGTTTTGTTTGCATCCTGTATGTGTCAATCAATTCCTCTTGCATTCACTAAATATATACTGCTTTTGTCACCTGATATTTACAACTTTCCCAATCAAATAAGAACATGCTATTCCATTAGTCCACAGTACCAAATATTTTGCATAATTGTATTTAGAAGGAAGCTGCCCCTGTGCAAGAAACTGCTGTACAATCACAATATAAGACAGAAATGAACAGTAAGACCTAATACTGAATCTAGAAAAAGGAATTCAAATACTTAATATTTTGATAGCAATGCCCCTTCTCATTAGCTAACCTTAAATCTGAATCCCATCAATAGCTTTCTGTAAAGCTGCAATATATACAACTGATCAGCATGAAAGTTATTTTTATTGGCTGTTGGAAATTACCTTAAATAAACACAGTCTATATTTATAGACTAGTGGAATGAAACTTCAGCTTCATACTACTAGGCTGCCATTTGAACAATGGAAATGGAAATAACAACCAGTCAGCTGAGACTGTTTGCCAATTTAGATATCTGACCTATAATTCATAAAAAAAAAATCTGTCTTGAGTGGATTAGCAGAGTGTTTCTGTAGCTCTGTAACAAGGAAAATAACTTCCCTGGTTTATAATGAGGGAAGGGAAACTTTCTTACAATTGAGGTTGATGTAGTTTCGAACTGGCAAAATAATTAAATTCACCATCTGTATGTTCAGGCCTATTTTTAGTAACACAACTGGAAATAAAGCTGACCAACAGCAGCTGGTAGGCACAGAGAGACAGCAGAAGCATACCCGGGGGCACGCTGTACAGCATGTTTTGTTTAGGCTGAGTTCTGAGACTTGCATAGAAACCAAACTGAAAATGAAGAAGCAGAAAGTGAAAACAACATTTTCAGTCTTGTTCAGGAACTGAAAACTCCCATCTAGAAAAATACTGTGAAACAGTTTTATAAACCCATGGAAGTATGCAGAACTGCTCTATCTCAAGAGCTTTCCTGACAAATAATGCAATCGAGTAGGAATAAAAATTATTACAAGAGGAACTTAAAAGGAGCTCTTACCTATATAGAGCTTCCTTGGGACAGAAGAAACTAACATCTTGAATTAAAAGATTCTGCAGTGTTCCCATAATCTTGTAGATAAACATTTGATGAAATTTAGATTGTGATTACTGAGAAATCTGACCTCAGGGAAGAACTGATTTTAATTTAAACATAGATCATTCAGAGCAAGAGGGAGCACTCCTCTTGTTTATCCAAGGAGGTTTATCTTTTGAAAGAACCTATCTAATTAAAAAAAAAAAAGGAGATGAAATAAACACTTCAAGACTTTCTATAATACACTTCTTCCAAGTATGCATTCCTTTGATACCTCCTAAGTCTTCATTTAATATTTCCTATCCAGAAACACATGACTTCATTGAAATGCAAGCTAAATGGAAAAATCTAAACTGGCATGAGGCACATGAGGAGAAACAGGAACACTTTACAGGAGAAAACAGGATAGAAGTTGCAAGTTTTGAGAGAAGTAACACTTACATAAGCTAAGGTTTTAGAGTATTATTCATGAGAAAGCAGAAAATATCACCATCTTTTACCTGGCACAGAATTCTGAACACATTAGACGTCAGGAAATTAGTCAGTCTGTCTGATTTGTTTCCTTGTGCCAGGAAAACTGAGTATTTTTCAGCAAAGTTATCACCAATACAATTAACAGTTTTGAGGTAGTTGAAGAAAATTATCCCCAACACATATTCAGAGATCCACTTTTTCTAACAAGTAATCACTTCTTACACTGATGACTTATGAATAAACTGTTTCTAATCTCACAAGTTTATAGTTGGGAGGTCTTTGAAAAATACTGATTTGTTTAAATAAAAACTAAAATCACTGAATGTTGGTTTCAAAAGTATCTTCAGGAGTTAAGGTCCACACTACCTTGCATGCAGTGTTACAAGGGTTTTCCTAGCAAGGATCACCACTGGAAGGACAGAGCATTCAGCTGTCAAATTCACAGTAAAAAGAAATTAGCACTGACTATGAAATTGCATAGGTTGGACTAAATAGGTATTGAACATCACCACCTAATTTATTTTCAAAGATCAAAAGTAAGATCAAGTGATAGATAATAGGTAGGTAAGAGACAAGATACATACCATTAACCTGTGGGAAATGAGATCTTTTCTACACAAAATCTAAGATTATCCCATAAGTCTTCAGAAAATGAATTTGATGAAAAAAGATGATGCCATCTAATGATGATTATTTTCATGGCTCTAGATTTAAGTAAAACACATTGATTAGTCCCATGAAACTTCCTTTAAGCAGTCAGATGTTGTTTATTCAAATGTAGCAAAGTTGTCAGATCTGCTTTACTACTAAGTCTCCAGGCCATTAGCATTCTATTGAAGTAATTCAGATGAACTTTATCTTTTTAGCAGTTTAGAAAGCATATTCTGCCAGAATTACCTTAACATTCAAGCAGAAAGTAGTTAAGTGAACTGAAACTGCACTTGTTAAAATGTAAATCCTGACAGTTCAAATGTCAGATGTGTACAGTGACATGCTGATGACTTTTGACAAGCTCTCCCAGACAATCTTTGTTTTCTTGGTAGAAATGTGCAATACTTACAGATCCATAAATAACACAAGATAAAAAGGGGCCAAATGAGACAAGTTTCCAGTCCAAAGGCAGCTTTGAAGTGAGCAGTGACTAAAGAAACCAACAAAAAATGAGAATAGAGCCACTAGTGCACAAGGAATGTAAATATAAGAGTATTTTTAACTTCTTTCCATCCCCAAAATGTAACAACACCTTAAATAAAGCAAATGGTTGCTCTGGAACAGAAACAGACAGATGTTTGCAAGCACTGTCTTAATTTTTGTTGTAGTTCTTTTTTATTGTTATTTATATGTTTACCTTGACAAAGTTTGGCTTTAGTCTAATCTTATCAGTAAGGCAGTAATTATCACAGAATCACAGAATTGCCAGGGTTGGAAGGGACCTCAAGGATCATGAATCTCCAACCCCCCTGCCACACGCAGGGCCACCAACCATCCCACCTAATGCTAGACCAGACTGCCCAGGGCCCCATCCAATCTGGCCTTGAACACCTCCAGGGACGGGGCATCCACAACCTCCCTGGGCAGCCTGTTCCAGTACCTCACCACTCTCTCCGTAAACAATTTTCCCCTGACGTCCAACCTAAATCTCCCTTCCCTCAGCTTAAAACCATTTCCCCTTGTCCTGCTGTCACTCACCCTTTCAAAGAGTTGATTCCCATCCTGTTTGTAGGCTCCCTTTAGGTACTGAAAGGCTGCAGTGAGGTCACCCTGCAGCCTTCTTTCCTCCAGGCTGAACAAGCCCAGCTCTTTCAGCCTGTCCTCATAGGGGAGGTGCTCCAGTCCCCTGATCATCTTCATGGCCCTCCTCTGGACCCTCTCCAACAGCTCCCTGTCTTTCTTGTACTGGGGGCTCCAGACCTGGACGCAGTATTCCAGATGGGGCCTCACAAGAGCAGAGTAGAGGGGAACAATCACCTCTCTGTCCCTGCTGGCCACCCCTCTTTTGATGGAGCCCAGGATCCCATTTGCCTTCCGAGCCGCAAGGGCACACTGCTGGCTCATGTTAAGTTTTTCGTCTACCAAGACCCCCAGGTCCTTCTCCACAGGGCTGCTCTCAAGGACCTCTCCTTCCAATCTGTAGGGATGCCTGGGATTCCTCCAGCCCAAGTGCAAAACTCTGCACTTTGCCGTGTTGAACCTCATCAGGTTCACCGGGGCCCACCTTTCTAGCCTCTTGAGGTCACTCTGAATGGCATCCCGTCCTTCAACCGTGTCAACCACACCACTCAGCTTGGTGTCGTCAGCAAACTTGCTGAGGGTGCACTCGATTCCATCATCGATATCATTGATAAAGATGTTAAAGAGCACCGGTCCCAAGACAGACCCCTGGGGGACGCCGCTCGTTACCAGCCTCCACCTGGACATAGAGCCATTGATGACCACCCTGTCTGCGGCCTTTCAACCAGTTTCTTATCCATCGAGTGGTCCACCCATCAAATCCACATCCCTCCAGTTTGGAGATAAGGATGTGGTGGGGGACCATGTCAAAGGCCTTGCTCAAGTCCAGGTAAATGACATCGGTCACCTTTTCCTTGTCCACCGATGCCATCACTCCATCATAAAAGGCCACCAGATTGGTCAAGCATGACCTTCCTCTTGTGAAGCCGTGCTGGCTGTCACGGATCACACACCCTTTCCTCATGTGATCAAGCATGTCATCCAGGATGATCTGTTCCATGATCTTCCCAGGCACAGAGGTGAGACTCACCGGCCTGTAGTTCCCAGGGTCCTCCTTGCTCCCTTTCTTGTAAATGGGAGTGACGTGACCCTTCCTCCAGTCATCCGGCACCACACCAGACAGCCATGACTTCTCAAATATGATGGAGAGCGGCTTGGCAACCACCTCAGCCAGCTCCTTCAGAACCCTGGGACGCACACCATCCGGCCCCATAGACTTGTACACATTCAGTCTCATGAGGCGGTCTCGGACCTGCTCTGTCTTCACAGTGGGGGGGGATTTACCACCCCAGTCCCCACCCAGAGGTGTAGAGATGCAGGGCTCAGGGACGGAAAGACTACTGGAGTCCTGGCCGCCAGTGAAGACCGAGGCAAAGAACTCATTCAGTACCTCGGCCTTCTCTCCGTCCGTTGAAACCAGTTCTCCTTTTACATTTACCAAAGGAGGTACACTCGCTTTGGCCTGTCTCTTCTGGCTAATGTACCTATAGAAAGTCTTCCTGTTGTTTTTCACGTCCCTCGCCAAGTTCAGTTCCACCTGCACCTTGGCTTTCCTGATCCCACATCTGCAAGTCCAGACAACATCCCTGTATTCTTCCCAGGTGGCACACCTGTTTTGTTTTGGGAACTAGAATATAAAAGAACTAGGTATATAGAAGGATAGATATTTCCATTTCTTATCCCACTTCATGAAGATATGATGCCTCAGCATTACATCCAACTAAAACTCATCGAAAAATTGAAAAATGCATTCCTAACTCCACTGACAAACATTTCACCTATGAGGTTAAAGTGAAGATTATGCAAACCTCAGGGACTGTCACCAATTTAGACAAAATGTTTTTGTTTCCCTGCTTGGGAACCCAACAAGGCTACAGTTTCATTTGATGCAGTTAGATATGAAACAACTATACAAATATTTATTCTACTAATAATAGAAGTATTTAACAGGAAAGATTACACCTTTACAGCAATTCTAAAATGTTTTGTCCTGAGCAAATTTCTTACTGTTTGCATATGGCAGACAAAATTCAGATTTTGCTAAACAGTTCAAGTAAAGACAGGAAACTTAAATGCTACATTTTAAAACATTCTGATCCTTGTAAAGCAGTAGGGAAAAAGCAGAGAAATCTCCTTCCAAAGTACTGTTTTCAAGATGCAAAATGTTCTCCAAGAAAGCCTCTTGTACACTTGTTTCGCATTTTTCAAGGTTGCTATACAGTTCCATCTATCTCTAGAAACATCACTGCAATTGCATATTTGAGCTAACAAAATGCATGACCACCCTGAAGAGATATGCATCCATACACTGTTAATTGAATGAATGTAGCAATTAGACCATAATGCTATCCAATCACACACTGATTCTACATACAGAAATGCACTATAACAGCTACTTAAATGTCATTATTCCCTTGAAAGCTACAGATTCCATACATTTTAAAGAGAATGCATTTTCTCTCGAAATTGTTTAGTAGAGATTTGTATGGCTATAAAATCCCATCTTGCTTCCCTGACACCACTTTCCTCTCCTCCAAGAGCTCCGAGTGGGAAAAAAAAAATAACAGACATACTAGGTCAAACCAAAGGCCTATCAAGCCCAATAGCCTGGAAAGTGCATAAGAACAGGTCTGCATGACATCCCTAAAGAATATTCTCCAATACCAAGTAAACAGTACTTTTCCTGAGGCTTTTTAGCTCTGCCAGTAAGATATCCTGCTTTTTGACAGCTTCTCATCATCCATTTCTATTTGCCTTACTAAGCAGAGCCAACTGATTCTAGCATCCATATAGACTCCATACATCCTAAATGGATTCTTCACGTTATTTTACTGGAAATATTATCAACATTAACTGTCTCTATTCTCAGCTGTTTCTCCATTGATCCTTTTTCTGTGCCAGCAAAACTGATGTGACCAATGTGTGGTGAAAAAGATCAGGGAACAGATTGATCTTAAAATACTGTTAGAAATGAATGCTTAAGTTTCTTAAATAGGCATAGGTTATTCCAAAGGATTCCTTTACTGCTACCCACAGAAGGTGATGACTACCAGCAGGTTTTCAAAGGTGAAACATTTCACTAGATCAAATGAGATGAGTGAGTCAGTAGCTCTGTCAACCCTGAGTCAATATCATGCATGGGATTACAGCTCAGAAATTCTTAAATTAAAAGGATCAGTAAAAATCCCGTGTTTGATAACCAAGGCAGAGGTATAAAGTGCAACAGAATATACAATAATAATAAACAGCAATACTGTTAAATACAACACTGAAGTAATTAAGGTGCCATGAACTTTGAGGCTGGGAATTCACTTCCACTATGTGCCTGACACAGTGAGAATCCTGTCATAACACGGGTTCTAACTGGTACCACATTACAAATAGAAATAGCACAGGAATGTTAGGCTGTACTCCTCCCCATACTTTCTCAACATCAGCATATCCTCAAAAGAGCAAAGGTACTGACTTTTTTTAAAAACAATTAGAAACATACCTGCAGGCAAAGTATGTGTGCAAAACACCAGAAAAGGGGCAGAATTACTATGGTTATTGAAGCAAAATCTTTTCTAGTAAAACCAATAACATTAAGACATTTTCAACTCACACAGGATTTTAAGACTTCAACAAATTAAATGCTTTAAAATTGAGTCTCACACAGTAATGATGATACTTTCAAATCTTTGAGTCACGTTCTTTCAAATTCCTTTATGTCAGCTTGAATAAAGACTAACACTAAGTTTAGCAAAGAAAGTATTTGTGTCTAGAGTTTGTGTCTGCATCTGGCTACAATAATTCTGTACCTTAGACAGATACATGTTTCCTTTTCCTGCCTATTAGCTTAGCAAATATACTTGTAGTTTGTGAAAGTAAAGTACTAACCCATGAAGCCACAGGAAGTGTCCATGGAAGGAGTCCCTCAGGTAGATCATTGACATTTCTGCATGTCAGCTGCAGCTGAGTGAAAGAAAATATTATCAAAGCCTCAGCATTATAAGAACAGGTTTATATACTACTCTGGCACTACAAGAACTGGAAGTTTCACTTATGCATACAAACTTAGAACAAACTCTCTATTTCAAAGACTAACAAAAAGCCTGTATCTGAGTTTGAAGTTAACAGCTTAAGTGCATGTTTAAAATCATGTGGTCAGCCAGCTTGAGCAGGCTCATGCATTATAATAAAGCGAGCAACCTCATAGTTGCTACTTTTGGTAAAACCCAAGGAGGAAAAACTGCCCTTATTCCTTTTCTTTGCCCCGTCACTTGGACAAGTAGAAATAAGGCATATGCTATGCACTATTTAAAAAGAAAAAATGGGGAGGCTTTGAAAAACTTACTGAGATACTCTTCCCTCCTGCCTAGGGCTTCCCATCACTCATAGAAAGGGCACAATAGTTGTAGAAAAATGAAGGAAACATAGAAATGAAGGTCAGATAGTTCAAATCTTGCCCTTTCATCGCCTTCATTTGCAGAAGGCCCTTCATGAAGGCAGTGTTACTGTACCATGACGTTATCAGCACATACAAATAGCTCCCTTGACAGGCAAAAACAGAGAATGGCAGAAAACAGCCTTCAGAAAGATTGGATTTTAACGTCTGGGTGTCAGAGTCACGCATCAGCTTCTTTTCTTGCATACCTGGTGCCCTGGAAGAGTGAGTGCTGTTCAGCTGCCTCCGCCTGGGCTCCTCCCTACCCGTCAGTGCCCTCCTCAGTGTCCCCAGAGTGAGGTGCTGGGAGGAGGAAAGGATCCTCACGGGCAGATCCACAGTGAGGTGAGAGGTCTGTGAACGAAGTACAAAATCAGAGCACAAGTGAAGGCTCTGACAACAAGGACAGGTTGTGGCTAAGCTGAAGATCAGCACTGCCTCCTCACAGCTCAGTCTTTTTGCGTGGACGACTTTCAGGAAAGGTTGTTAAGGGGCCATTAAGGCCTCCTGGAGTGCTCGAAATAATGACGGCTGTCTCTCCAGCAGTGCTCACGAGCACCGGCTGCCCCATAGAGTGGAGGTGAGGGGAAGATGGCTGCCCCGCCTGACTGAGGATGGCTGCAGGTTTTGGCGCCAACAGCTCCAGAGTGTGAACTGAGGTGCGAGATGGCTATCACACATCGCAGCAGGCCCATTAGCCAGCTGGTCTGTGCTAATGAACCCTACCCTGCCACAAGCAGGGAAGGAATTCGGACATCCACATCCCTTGCAGGCCATTTGGTTGTAACTTGTGTCCTTTAGTCTCCCTCTCCTCTTTCAGGAGGCACAGACAATGAAAACAGTTTGCAGCTGGGCAGCAGAGGCTGTTCCTCAGCCTGGAACAGCTGTGTGTGGCTGTCCCCTCAGCAGTGCCAGGCCTGGGAGGACTTCAGCGTCACAACAGTCGAGCTGCCGTTCCACTTATTGCTCAGGTATTAAGACTTGATAAGCTATTTCATGTGATTTCTTGTGAGCAGTTCCCATGTAAGAGTCCCAGAGAGAAGGAAATACCATTAATAAAAAATATAAATGATCAAAAGTAGGCAGACATCAAGTCACAGACCCATAACTAAAATAGGATTTACCCAGTTGAATTCAGTTCATTTTCTCTTCACAGTAGAATTAGCAGGAGAGAAACTATTCCCAGTTGTATGTAGAAGTTCAGAACTGCATGAACTTCAAAATGTAATCAGCAGAAGTCCCAAGTCACAGTATTTTATAAATAGCAATTTAAATGTTTTATTTGGGATTTGTTATTGAAATGAGAAGGGAACTTCAAAAAAATCAATGTAAATGGGTTGATGAGATGTCTAAAGATAGTATATTGGGAATGTTTTACAAGCCATAGAAAAAAGCAGCCATCTCCTCAAAAATGCCCTCATGCATTTGGTTTGTGATGCAGCTGTGCAGTAATAGCAACAAATGATTTAATCTACTCTAAAATTCCTCAAATTGAGGGAAAGAGGTTACTCGAATTTCTAGTCATTAGAATGGAGAGATGCTGTTTTGTTGACCCATTTACAAAAATAAAAAGATTAATTTAGTTTTAGTTTCAGATTTTAAGACAACACAGGGACTTTACTATTGCATAGTCTGACTCATATAGGATCAGATGCTCAAACAGCATGACAGGAGCCCATTTAATTCACCCACCATTTGTGCCTCAGCTTTTTACCCTGTTGGTTCTGAATTCCCCACACAATGAAGGGAGTTCCTCCTCTGAGTCACTGGGTAGCCTGGCAGCCTTCATGGTTTCATCCCACCCACAGATCCTCTCGGAATGAGCACTGCTTGAGCAAGATCCTTTACCAAACACAGACAAAGCTTTTCTGCCAAGACACCATGCTTTCGTGTGCATAGAATTTCACACAGGAAATGCTCTGCCATGGATCTGCATGCAGCTGTTCAGCAAGTTGTCCTTGTAAAGTCCATCCAGACTGTGTAGACTTATGGACAGTAGGTATAGTTATACTTCGGATACTACAGAGGAAAGGAGTACTTATTAAACATCCCAGGTTAAAAATTATCAAAGGTGATTGTAAATACCTCCAACACAAGAACTTCATGACTCTGGCTGGGAATGCATCTTAGTGAAAAGTAGCTTTATGCTTTCCAGTGCAGCATATTGGGTGGCCTCATTTCAGACCACATCACTTCATCCTCAGGAGCTGGTGGAATTAACAGAATGCTCTTGTAAGATTTGCAGAGATAACAGAAGTAAGGAGCTGCAGGACTATGACAGAGACAGCTGAGTACATGTACAGACTGCACTGCCATTACTCAGTAATGATAAAGAAGCTCTCAATCTCTAGAGATCTCTTTTGAACACCTTTGACAACAGCACTGATGTCAATGTTTTCTGTGAAATGAAAAGAGTGTCAAATGCTTGCATGTTTCAAGCCTTTGGTTAAGACATTCCTAATTGGTATTCCAAAAATAGCACTAGCTTTATTCTGTGTAGCAGTCCACATTAATCTGCCAAGTACCATTACATAAAAGCAATTAATTGCATTATTTCTTCATTACTAGCTGAGAGGAAAGACAGTTTTCCTAACATACTGAAATGTATTTCTGAAGATCTTGGTAGCTATGAAGGGAAGATAAATGAGGACAAGCAGAATACCTAGATTAACACCACATGATAAATCCAGGCTCCTTCATGGATTCCAAATTAAATATCCTCTTGCAGGCCTTGACCTAAATCTAACTACTGATGATTTCTCTTATATTCTTCATTAAACAGATTGTTAAGGATCATGGGATCTGCCATGTGGATAGGCTATACACTTCCTTTAGCCATAAGTACTTTTCAGAAATTATTCTTGCAAGCTATGGATAACTTCAGATGGCCTCAGAAGTTTCCACTAATTTTTCTGGAACATAAATTTCATTCTCTGTCTTCAGATAAAAACTCACATTGCTAAGAATGCCGTATTTTAAATACTTTAAGCTATAACTGCTTGCAAACAGCTCCAAGCCTTACTGGTAGGACATGATACCTAGTTTCAATCTTAGAAACATCTTTCCTTTGCTCCATTCCTTTTTAAACTTCCTTTTGTTTGTTCCTACATTTTACCATACTGATGAGTCCAGAGGTATGTAAGCTTGTGGTCAGCATGTACTATGCTAAGTATTAATTCCACTGAAACTGTACTGCCTTTCAAGCACCTTTAAATATCAGCCAACACTATTGAATTACTTCAAAGTATTTAATTTAATCTCACCTGGTTTTCCAGCCTTAAAATCTTTTAAATTTTTTTTTTAGAGCTCTCATCTCACTACATCATCTTCCCTGTAATAACTAATCTCATTGTCCACAGGACAATCAAAAGACCCCTTTGTCTCCACAAAGCAATCCTAAACTACACTGACCTATTTTACTACAGTATCATATTATCAGAAATTTGACAGATGTCTTAGATGATTCATTATCCCCTCAAGGAATCTGACCTCTCCCAGAATAAAAAGATTGCAGAGGAAGCACTGAATTCCAAATTTAGAGACAACAAATTTTCTGGACAGCTTCAATCAGAGCTTTGGAAATTAATTTATATCTGTATTGATGCATCTCGGCTTAGAATCTGGCTAAAAATCTATTCTCATACTAAAGGTTTTGCCAGCCAATCACTAACCTGGATGATAAAGTGAGACCTGTATGTTAAATTCTTATGCCCTTAAACAGTTTCTGGCTCAGGTTAGGCACCAGATATGTGGCAGGGTGAGGGAGAGGAGATGTTCTGATGTTTGTTAAGCAAAAATTTGTTATTCAAATGCATTGTCAGTTCTGCTTCTCCAGAGGCAGAATTCCAAATAGATGTGATATATGGTGATATTATCATGAAAGTAAACAGGTCCACACATGTACTTGAGCGAGTTAATGATATCATTCCAAAAAAAAAAAAAAAGGCCTGTATACTCACATCAGGACTGTTTTTTGCATGTTTCTTGGGTTTAAATTAGGGTCCTCAGGTTTATCTCTCATCTTCACTCAGCCCCAGTTATCTTTTCCTCCACTTTATGCTTTACTTCTCTCCCCTGTGTAGTCCACATATTTTGTATTTGACTGGTTCCCCAGATGGTTGTACTGTGTTCACAAACAGTTCTTTTCTCTTCTTTGACATTGATAAATCTTACTACTTCTGTTATCCCTAAACATTGCAGGCCTGTAACCTTGAATGTCAGCAGTACAGCTCAATCACCTTCTTTACTTCACTGAGTTTCTTAGGGAACTTCTATTGCTCACAAGTTCTGTTTCAATAGCTCTGCTTATTGTCCAAGGAAACTAGTCCAAAGATACTCTCATTGTTCTAGGATGATTCTACACACACTGAAGCCACCAAAATTAACCAATCCTCAATTACACAGTCACCACAAATGCTGAGCAGCTCAGCAGTAAAACAATTCTACAACTAGAGGGACACAGAAGTTTTGAACTGCTGCAACTTACTGCTATGTTGTTTTCAATATCATTTGCTCAGTTCAACTTGAAAAAAGGTCATCATATGGAAAGTGCATTTTTAATCTTCCCTACCATAGATAACATTATATAATTAAAAATACACAAATAAATCTCCTAAGACCAATGCTCAGTATGATATATACCTGGACTATCTTCCTTTCTGCTTTGAAAAATATTATGCATTAGGCCTTTTAAAACAGGAATTAAACTGCTTATTCCAGTTATGTGCAATAGAACAGAAAAAAAACTGTCTCTGCATAAACTTAAACAACCAGCCTATATCTCAAACTGCCACCCAGAGGTTAATTTTTAAAGCTTTCTATTGATTTTTGATAGAGATAATCGAAATGCATCTTTTCTGATTAAATTCAAACCATGGCAGAAAAAAAAGCCCATTTGGTTACCTTTGTACTGAAGTTTTTTTTTAGAAAAATGAACAAGATTTCCCACAGAAAGAGTCCTGGTTGATAAACATGAACTTGTCTTGAATTGTTTTGGTAGAACAGGCAGTGACAGGACAGGTTTAGAGGTGGAATAACCTGATCTTTCCTTGGGATGGCATACTGGCAAAGCTTTTAGTACAGGAACTAGCAGAAAGGGGAAGCTTACTCTGACTCTTCTCCTGTCATAAAAGCTATTAATCTAACACCAAATACAATTTCCCCATGTATTCTAAAGAAAAACAAGAAAATATGTATTATCACATTTTTAAGTATGATTAAAGTTAACAAGTTTATAAGGTGCCAATTCCATGTACAGAACTGGAAATAAGTACAATCAGGTCAGAGTCCAAATCAGAGCAAACAAACTATAATCTCTAACTGCTCCCTACAAAAAAAAAAAAAAATTGTGTCTTAATTTGATGTGTCAGTATTAAAAGGAAAAATACTCTGACTTATGACAGCAATGAATGCATAGTCCATAGTCATAAGGTTTGGAAAATCTGTCCACTGCTTGAGGGTAAAGGAGACAGTGAAATCACATTCACTGTGAAGATCCATACAAATTAGATAAGCAAATTCTTATTTTTAGCATTCGCCCAAGAGCAAAGACAAGGGAACAGCACATAAACAACTCAGAAAGGAACAAGTAACCTAAGCTAAGCCAGGATACAGTGAAACAGTCAAGTTTCAGGCACAGGGTGTTCTCATATAACTGAAGAACACATAACTCTTGTAATTGGAGACAATTGTAGGCAATCAAACTGGAAAGGTAAACCACATACTTCTGTCCCTACTTTGCCATGCCAGGTGCGATCTTGCAAAATGCAATATCTTTTGCATTAAACTAAGGGCCAAAGCAAATCGAAGACTTCACTTGCTTAAATTAATGAGTGTATCTTGGAATTTATTAAACTCCCACTGAGGTCATACGGGCTTTAAGAAGATAAGTCTCTGGGAACCTGGTTCTTTGGTACCTAAAAATAAAACTTGCTTATAATTTGAAACAGACCCCAAAACAGTGGTTTTGAAGCTTTTTCTTTTTAAATCTTGTAATTCTGAAGATGCCTGACACTGTCAGTTATCGCTTTCTCTGTTTCTCTGACAGTGGCATAAAAATAGAACAGCTCTGTAGCATGGAGAATATGAAAATCAGTCTTAAGCTCCTTCATTCACACATATTTTAAGCAAGAGGGATGAGTAACACACATCTTCATATCTCCTTCCTGGGCAACAGCTTTTACCAGAAAAGGATGTGCATCAGATAATAAAAAAAGGAAGCTCTGATCTGCTTAGAGAGTGAATGGACAGAAGTGGTATCATTTGGAAGAAGAATCAGAGCTGTAGAATCTGAATGGACCAAAGATCCTCCTTGACTATAAATAACTTTATTTATAAATAAATAAAATAACTTGCAAAGCAGTGGGTTAGATCCAGCTTGTCTTCACCACCCCCTAGGAAACAGCATACAGCTTCCTGTTCAGCATGATTCTAGATTCCTTCTTCTCACTTTTCCAAGTTCTCCTGTAACTCTACATTGGGAATTCTGCTTCTGAGAAGCACCTAAACCTCAGGCATATATCTGCTAGTGAATCTGACATTGTAAACCACTAATAATTACACAATGATTCAAGATCTTGGGAAATATTTGAGAAAATAATATTATTTGATAACTTGCACACCCTGAGCTGAGTAAGACTCAGTAAAATATGCAGTCTCAGACTATATTATGACCCCACTGGTTCTACTGTCACTGGCTGACAGATGACAGATAGAAGGGAGGTTATGATTTGCTCTGTGTAACAAGGCATTGTGCTTGGCACTAGTTACACATTCAACCCCGTCTGAGCACGCCATTCAGCTTTCAGCCTCTGAAGGGAACTCTGGTGTTCATTTTTTATTGTCTGTCCAGGCTAGGCTACATTTCTCTGCTAACTCGTATATTAAACCCTCCATTCTACGTATATACACAAGTCAAGGAATTAAGTTCTGTCAAACATATACTTACCCAACTGGAATAAAACCATGACTTGTAGTATTGATAGCATCTCATCTTGTTAAAACAGTTAAATATGATCAGGATTTGTTCACACTATAAACTGAATTTCACTATAATCCTCTTCACTGATTTGATTTTGTTTGCAAGAACAGACAGCAATTAAAAGTGCTGTTAGCCTAGCGGAAAGTATTTTTCCATCCTCCACGTGACTCTTCAGCATCTGTGTTCTTGTGAGCAATTATGTGATTAAATTCATGATGTCTCAAAAGATAATCCCCTAATTTCTGCTTGCTGATTTCCTCAGAAGAAAAATATTCTTGTCTGTAACCTTATAATCATAAAAGTGAGTGTAATTAATAAATCCATTTTTGAGAAATTGGCTAGGATGAACGAAATAGATTATCAAAATGCTACCACTTCAGGATCTGCAGGAGAAAAGGAAATGCTCTGTATATCTGAATCATAAGAAAACCCAACAATAAGAGCCACACGGAGTGAAAAACAAACCTTTTTCAGAGGAGAAACACCTGGAGTAGGATCTGTTACATTAGTCCTGGTATATAGCAATACATGCATATACTATTTGTAAAAGATAATTTAAGAAAAGTCTTAGACTTTTGCTTATAAGAGATTAATGGTAGCCCTGGAAAAGATGGAAGTGTTTACTAGCTCTTCTCACAATCTTTCTTAAAAATGATCAGTTGCAATAGCAGGGGCCTAACATAATTAGTACCAATGAGAAAGTGTAAGATCTTAACCTAGAAGAGGAAAAATAAAGATTAGTGAGTTTTCACATCAGCTGGACCTGATGAGCTTTGTCATCCTAGGGTTTTTAAAGTAGTAAGAGGCAATCCCATGGCTTATAATGGTTCTTTTTAAAAGCTGGCAGAAAAGTATACCAAGTGAAGAGAAAAAAATAAAGAAACAGTTCCTATTTGAAGAAAAAGTAAAACAGCAGCTGAGAAGTTATAAATTAAGAGGAATGACTTAACTTCTTGAGAATATACTGAAACACTTCCAAGCAAATGATACAGAAGAACACAGAAGAACCTAAAGTTATTACAAACAACATAAATTAATTGAGAACAAATTCGGTCAATACAATCTAATTTCCTTTTGTGAAAGGTAACAAGCCTATTCCATGGAGAGCAGCAGTAACCATTGCACCTTGGCTTCAGTAATGCTTTGGCCATTGTCTCAAACAGCATACTCACAAAGAAGTGTTCTCTAGATGAAACTGCTTTTGGATGAGAGAAGCCTTTTTGGAAAGGATTACATTACAATCTTCAATGATTCTCAGTGAAAGATTAAGCACGTGTTTAACTGGGTTCTGCCATAATCTGTCCCACACAAGTGCTACTTGCTGTGCTTATGAAATCTGAAACCACTAGCAAACAGGGGAGACACTACAAGTGGATAGGATAAACAGGAAAAACAGTGAAAATAAATGCAGTTCACTTGGGTTACATGCTACACAGCTTCAAGAATAATAAAATAAAATATATGGAATTACTAATAGAGCAGCACAAAAGCAGAACCTGGGAGTCTCAGTAGCTCAGAAGGTGGTCACGAGTCAGCATAATAACAGTCACAAAAAGTGGAAGATGGAAGATGAAGTTTAGATGAAAGTAAGGTCTAGAAAATAAATATGAAGTGACCTTTCACTTTGTGATAGAATATGCTTTTGGGCTCCAGTTTTGGAAGATACTCCTCAGGAAAGCTGTAGCTGAGGTTAAGAGAATACAGAGGAGAACTACACAAGGGATCTTTTATTCTCTGAAAGAACAAACTGTAACTGCATTGATCAAAGCACTGAAAGTGGGAAAGCAGTGAAATCCTACCTAAGATGAACAGGAAAAGAAATAAAGCCCTAAATAGAAGTTAAAAAAAAGTTCAGATTTGATATTAGAAAAATCTTTCCAGCGGTAAAAGCAGCGACCCTCAAGAACAGCTACAGTAAGTGAGGACTTGCTCAAAAACAACCACTGTGGACACAGAAACGAAGGAAAGAATCTGCTTACCTTCAGAAGGCCTCACATACACAGGGTTCTCCAGCAAGAAACCCTCACCTCCTCTGCCAACCCTTAAATGAGGGCTGGGAAGGGATGCATCCTTGCTCCACCCCTTCCAGTCACTCAGGTGCACTCAGTGCATGAGCTCTCTTGGGTTGGCCCTGCCTTCCCACCAGGTGCTCAATCAGTGCTTCAAGCCAGAACTTAGCATTTCTGCTACATGTACTTGTATTTATAAGAGGACCACGTAATAACTTTGTAATCCCTCATTTCTAGTTTAAAACTTTCTGTACGCTAAAAAGTACTAGTTTAACAAAATAGATTTTCTACTGCTATATTAATAAAAGAAATCTTTCAGAAAATCAGAAACTTATTTGTTATGAAATGCTGTTTATATGTTTGTTTCTGTCTTATTTGATTGCTTCATAAATAGTCTATTAATCTAGGATTTTCCCACTAAATATTCCAGGGAAGTTTTCTACTAAATGGAGGGGAAGGGGGGGTCTCGGTCTAAACTCAGTGCTTGTGCGTGAGTGATTCCAGCAGAGATTTCCTCCAGAAATATTCTATTGGCCCACAGAAGATGTCTTTTCCAGAAAGCTAAAGAATAAGGAAAAGTTCAGGAAGTGAGTTATGACTCTCACTTTACTTCATTGAAATATATTGTTCATTTCAGAAGTTATTCAGTGTTGGTTTTGAAGTCACCAAATTAGACTATATGAGCTTTCAGTGAGTTTTTTCACATTCCACATTAAAGTTATCACTGACAGTTTAATGTGACTGTCTGCCTTCCATACACTCTTCCCCTCCAAAATGATAAAGTATTATATAAAATTTAAATTAGAATTGATGGGGAAAAAGATGTGCAAATTGACTGTTGCACTGCATAGGATTTTGTCTTTTGTTGGACTTCTTATCTTCTTTAAAAGTAAATAAAATGAATGTTTACAATCTAATTGTGAGGATAAGCTCAGGCAACTGAAGGAAAAGCTGTGCTACTAATCAAGGTTCTTGCCTTTCCTCTAAATGCTATTCAATCTATAATCCTGAAGAAAAAAAAATAGCTTCCAAGCAATCGTGTCTCACTGAGTGAAATAAAAAGTAAAATAAATATATCTATATATCTATATTCACTCTGGCTTGGGTTGGGCTAGAAGTATAACCTGAGTGAAGCACAATCTGAACACAGCTAGATCTGATAAATGACACAGGCCATCTACTGCCACCATAGCTAAAGACTCAATGTGCAATTAATGTGATGAAAATTTACAAAGCTGGATAGAATAACATTAACAAGAAAAACTTTGTTTCAGTAACCCTGGTGCCTCTTAGCACTGGTGACTTCTTACTGCCCATTGCTGCTTCAAACAGGAAATCTCTCTTGTAATTACAGAAATTGACTGACCTTCTTTGAGAAATAATATGCATGATAAAATGGAAAAGAATATGTTCTGGCCAGATAACAGTCTGTGGTCAGTCATATGCTATTTTGGGAATCACACTTCCAATACTATAATTCAAGCCAAGGTATTGGTGGTGTATAGGTCTATAAGGACTTCATGTTTTTCAATTGGACTTCAAAAGACTATTTTTGTAAAGCTACTCAAATCGAGATTGTAGCAATTAAGTAGTTAAATAATACTGTACTGAAGAATATTTCAAGTGCCACTGTATAGTATTTAGTTTTAATTCAGCAAGGTAGTAAAACATTGGTTTGTTGCTAGTATATGCTTCAGGATATACAAACATAGCTTGCTGAAGTAAAACCTAAAATACCAATAATAAATTTCTGGGTCAGATTTTCAAAAGCAGATTTCCATCTAGTGGCTTACCAAATGTGTTTATTACTAAGATTTAGAGCATAAAACTTTGGAAGAATTTCAGCATCTTTGCGTATCTCCAAATCATTACAGTTTCTTCTGCTGGCAGACAAGATTTTCTGTGAGCAAGAGAATCAGTGAGAGGCCTGCATCTTTAGATTTGTATTCTTTGTCTCTCCAAAAGCTCACCTACACAATCATATTAACAGTTTCCCACTCCAGCTGTTCTAATACATCCTCAGCCAGCCTTTGCATACAAATTTATCAGTTGTCACTCTGCTAGTGTGTGGTGACACCTCTGTGTCCCTCAGTGATGGCACTAATGCAGATTTTCTCCTCTGAACAACCTTCAGATTTATTGTAACTTAATTATGACTGAGAGTATCACCTTTTTGTAAAATTTGGCTAAAATTCTCACTGGGTATAAAACATCTTTAGGGGGATAGTACTGTATTACTAATATGATAGTATAAAATCTCATCTATAAATTTCATTTTCATAAGAAACAAAGCTATAAATAAAATAACTGTCAGCCTGACAGAAGCACACTTTCAGGAGAGAGAAGGTCCTTTATTGGAATAAGTTTGAGACTGCATTTTAGAAGTAGCAATACTTACACCAATAGCCTATAGGTCTTCAATAGCTGCAAGGAACTAGGAATCTGCTTTAGCATAGAGTTCTGAGTGAACAGAAAACAAGTAATCACAGGATTTTGGTGAGGAAAGGGAAGAAGTAAGGGTGTGGGCAGAGAGCACAGGCAACAAGCAAGGTAAGTAGTGTTCACTGTGATTTATTACATTGAGCATTTGATTGTAGAGAATATTTTCTCAACAGACTGAACCCATGTGATTATAACTTCTCTGAATCCAGTAGAGTTATGCTAGGAATTCAGCTGATTCTCCCTTCTCTCATAAGTCAAATCCAGAACAGGATCAATAGCCTTCCTTGGCTGAAAATATCCAGTAACTGAAGTCTCTGTTCTCAAAGAGAGCATTCTTACCATCTTGTCTAACAAATTCCAGAGACGGTGACCTGCAGGGTGTAAGAGGTTTCTGCTGCCTGTAGTTTTTCCAGAGGCACTGATGAAAGACAGATGGAAGGGAAAAATCAAATGTGCACCGTGGGAAGGACTGGTGAAGATTTTCTGGATCCAACTCATGTTCTTTTTCTTATCTTCTTTTCTTTCTTGGACAGTGGTAGGAAAATAGATGTAAAAATCCCTAAAAATGTGTGATTAGACATAAAACCTGAATTTTTTTGAGAGATTGTCTGATACTAACAGGTCTTATTGAAGATCTGAAAAAAAAAACAAGTGCCTGTTTTTCGATATTTCTACTGAACTCTTCAAAAAGTGGTTTATGTCTTACCCACTAACCTACTTTCTAAACTCAAACTAACTTTAATTTTTACTGCTTAATAGCCTTATGACATATTTTCATTAACCCCCTGTCTGACCCAAACCACACGTTAATGCATCCCTTACTCATCAGCCTCACAGGAAATTATATTTTTTCCTTATGTGGTTCAATGCATTATGCCAAGGGCTCTCACAAGCATTTTCAATCTATGTTTCAAGTTTATTTTGTGAGTATAATGGAAGTCAAAGCAGTTGAGCTTTACTATTAGATGTATTCAGTGCGCAACCAGTGATTTTCCTTCCTTAGTTCCTCAGTCTGCTGGTTTTGTATGGGGGAAATATTTTCCTGCTTCACAAAGGGGCTGAGAGGCTTCTGAAGGAGCAAGAACTCATTAAAGAAGATTCTCTGGGAAGATCCAGCTGTGTGAAATGCTATTCTCTCATATGAGGATTCACAAAAGCCAGGGGAAGCAAAAATGTTAAAGAGCCTCTCAGCAATTTGGATACTTCTCTTTTCTAAGAGATCCCCAAATTCTTTTTTAATACACCTCACATTTTCTTTTTTTGTTACTTTGGATCAAATGCAAAGCATTACACAGATGAGCAGTAACCAAAGTAATCTTGTCTCCTACTAAAACTAAAAAGAAGAAAAATTTCTGAGGCTAGAGCTACCATTTGGGATATGTTTTGTACTAACTCTATGACTACACAAATTGGGATAATCCAACATCACTGAGATTTTCTGATTTGAAGACTAGGTCTAAAGAACAATTCTGACAGTTCAGCCTGAAGGTCTCAGTACATTCAGCCAGTGCTAATAATGGTTCTACAAACATTTCTTAGGCCTTCCTAACCTTCAAACAATAACGTATTTCTTTGATTTGTTTATTTAAAAAATGTTAATTATATTCAGAAGAAAAATTTGTACATCATTTTGACTCAAATGATTATTTCCTAATTGCTTGGAACTGTGCTTTACATACAAGATCTCCATTCTGGAGGCAAGATTTTTACAGAACTCATTTGTAATTGGCAGCTGATTCTCTTTGCATGTGATAGAAGCAACACTGAGCTATGAAAAATATTAAAATTCCTCCCAGCTGCAAGCATGTGTCTGGAAACTGTTTCCAAATATATTTTTGAGGTTTACACATATCTTGTAACATTGCTCCAGAATGTCATTGTAGTCTAGCTCACATCCAAATGGTTTTGCAGAAGAGGTTTTATATTCCCTCTCAAGTTGGACACATGCCCAAATACACCCATGTGTAGGGTGCAGTAGGATGAGGTCTGCTTTCAGTAATATCAACTGCCAGTAAACTCAAGAGGCCTATTAAAAATAGATACAGTTAATAAAAGCAGTGCAGCCACACAACATTTTCCTGGCAGGGTAGAAATGAGGTGCACTGTAGCTAAATAAATTGCAAAATAAAAAGGATTCCCTCTGCTGTGTAAATCGCACCATACCCATCAAAAGTTACACCATCAAGAGGGGCTGCATTGCAGCCATGTTTTAGCTACAAGTAACACTGTACCTCATTGAGTAATGACAGAAACCCCAAAGTACCTTTTCCTAGTTTCAAAATATAGTAATTTCAATGACACATTCAGAAAGCCTTGGTAGGCTAATGATCTTGTGTTTGTCCACTCTTATTGTGGTCCTCCAATCTAATTCTTACTTTAGTTTAAGATTAGGTATTTTGATAAATTGAAGGTTTTGGGAAATTAGAGAGGAAAGACTGATATTTTTCATTTCAGATCGCTGGGAATTAAGATGTTGCAATTATTTGATGACCTAGATGAGGAGAAGAGACAGAGGAATCAACTTTTACTGAGTGAGTAAAAATCCATAAATTTGTATTTCAGAGTTTTCCCTAGCTGCAACAATAACAGATTTTTCACAAAGAATCAGAAAGGTTCAGAAGAACAGAAATAAAGAGGGCACAAAATGTGAGATCACAAATCTGAGAAAGCCAAGAAGAGCCACCCTCTTCCTCCAAGATGCCCTTGAAAAAATAGCAAGTAAAAATAAAAAGTAAATGAGCAACCAATTTGACAGAACTCTGGACACAGACACAGGTTTTGCGTTGCTATTTCTTACTCTTCCTACTCTAGCCATCAAATCTGGCAATAATGGTACAAAAAGAAAAAAAAAAAAAAACAGAAAGGAAAGGAGCCATCTTTGATGGGAGCTGCATCTCACTTTCATTGGGTGATGGCTGAGAAGTTCGTAGTGCTCTCCAAGTCGGTCCTTCTTATGTCAAATCAGTAATTGTGAATGGCACACACAAATAGAATAAAGATACAGTTGCTCACTCATTATGTCTTCATATCTCTATGAGTTGCAAAAACTCAGCTCTTTTCAGTGCTAGAACTGCTGATATCAGTAGAGACTCAGCGGTGACCGTAACTCAGGACAATGTCTCACAGATCTTCTTGAACAGTCAATCTGATCTCACTGTGGGAGAGTACCACAAGCTGAATATGTAAAGAACACAGTAAAAGGACCAAAACCAGTCACTTGGCAGAAGAGAAACCTCATTCCTCCCCTACTTCCTTTAATCTGAAAAGTCACCTTGCACACTGCAAGAGCTTTCTCTGTTCAACTGGCAACTTGGCAATCCTGACAAGAACAATTTGACTTTGGATGGAAGTTGGACCTGTGGCAAGCATATAGTTATAAAATAAGTCACGCTTTCCTTCCATTTGAGTGCATGTTCTATTTATGGCACATTCCAGATTATGCAAGGATTCCCAGAACACTGCAGACTCTGGTTCAAAATTATATCTGCAGAGCATGGAGCAGATCAAGAAATATTAAAAAATCCCATTGTTAGCAAATTAAGCATCTTGCAGTATTATACCTGCAGAACGGATGAGATAAATGCAAAATATGTCATATGGCAAAGAAGAGCAGATAGAATTCATTTTATTTTGCTTGTATATCATTTTAATAAATTGCAAATTAAAAAACAAGCAAAGGACAAAATAGTAATTACATAAAAAGCTTAAAAGCCAAGATAAATAGTTCATTTGATTGAAAGTGAGACTTCTCTGATGTTTGAGAGATTGGGGATGTTTTAGAGTATGAATGATTTAGGACAAGACTATCAGAATCCTAAATGCTTTAATGTCAATTTCCTCTCAAAATAAATGTGATAAAATAAAATGTTTTGCTATCCATTCAGACATGGAATAGGAATTTTCAGTGAATTTTTTTATGTTTTGTGAAGCAAACATCATGGATTTCTTAAATGTTCGTGTGGAACATACTAAATAATAAAACTCTTTCAACCAGGGCTTAAGTAATTGAAGTGACACATGAGAACTCCCAAATCCTTCAGAAAAATAATGTAACAGGAGAATCATGCAAATGCAAAATCCAAACACATATATACTGAACATATCTCTTGTTTTTCTGTGCAAGTATATTGCAAACTTCTGCATCTATAAAGCATTTCCTGCTATTTATTTCCCCAGAACACTTTAGTCATTCACATAAACTTGAAGTACTTTGTGTGCTTTGAAATAGGACAATTGACAAAGCTTAGTCAGAATTTTCAAATAACTGATCACTCCTAAAATGTGAGGCAGGGATTTCTGAAAGTCAGGCTCAATAACAGCTATTATGAAAATTTGGCTGAGTTTTGTCAAACACAAAGAAGATTCCTAATTGTATTACAAAGTTTATTAGCACTGAGTCATCATAGGTTTTCACTGAAATGTCAGTATAGACACAGATTTAGGTGAAATGCATTCAAAAATATAAACTAGAGCAATGATTTCCATGCCACTGCAATCTGTCAAACTTCACAATCTTGACTAATATTTAAAAAAATAGATGTACTGACCGGATATCTGGTCTGTTGCAGATACTGAATCAATTTGGAGCTAAGCTATCTGGTTTGTTGGCTATCTAATCAACAGAAAAAAATTGCACTCATTCAAAATTTTTGCAGTTTTCGCCACAATTGCCAAGCCTTATTATGAAGTGAACTCTGCAGTCTAACAGTAAAAAGCACCTGTAGATATGCAAAGTCATCTTCAGTAATAAGTTGAATTAGCAAGATATCTGGGCTTAGCTGTAAAATTGTGAGGTTTCTTAGATACATTAAAAAGCAGAGTTTATACAACTGGAATTAAAAATCTTACCCTCAGAACTACCTTTCATGCTTGAATTGGAAGCTAAAGATCAGCAATGTTTCCTAGCAGAATAATACTGTCACCATCATTAATGAAGTATTGCTGTCTCCATACTTACCAATGCAGAGTTTCAATCTATTAAAAATATAAAATAAGTGGAGAACGTGGAGGAAAGGGAAGTATTCCAGCCCCAAATGTAGTGAGATTTCTTTGTAAAGTGTTTTTTTGTTTGTTTGTTTGTTTTGTTCTGTTTTTTTTTGTTTTTTTTTTTTGTAAAGTGTATTTTTGTGAAATTTTACTTTAGAAATATCACTTATACTCTTCACATCACTCAAATTTTCATCTCTGAAGCAAAGTTCTTCCATCATGCACTATGGAAAGAAGGTGATGTGAGCTGCTCTGTTACCTATCCAATTATTCATCATTAATGGGCTGAGTTGCAATATAAACCTTCACGCGTAACTTTAGAGTCAGAAAGGAGCCAGATTAGACAGTTTTAATTACCCAGGAGTCATCATTCAAGCTTTCTCTTCTCATCCCCTTTCTTTTAAATCAAACCTCCAGTCTCACTCACATGTTGATTTTCTCACATCATCCATGAGATACTGGAATATTTTACCCAACGTGTGAAGTAGTCTGTTTTTAGCTATCTGTTACAAAGTTAGCATGTTACTATTCTTACTGGGCACAGTGTGTAAGATGTATTCCCACACTAGGAGAGTATTTAGTAAGGTCACAAGGATGCCCAGTCCTTATCAAACACATTCTCTGGAAACTTGGCAGCGATTTCATTCCACAGGGACAAAACAATGGCATTGTTTTTAGAATCATTTAAATTTTTCAGTGTTTGTGCAGAAATGTGTATTAGCAGCCTGTAAAAGAAAATTTTTTCTTAGCAGCATTCCAACTCTAGTTTTGCTTTGAGAAAAATGATTTTGAATTCAGTGGAATTGTTTCATATTTATACTAGTGCAAATGAAAAAGAAGCAGGCCTTCTTCACACCACTGACAATTACTTTAGTCTTTTTAATCATTCCTTAAGGAAGAAAACTGAACTTCTAACATGATTTTAAACATTGCCAGAGACAAGCACAAGATGTAAGAATTGGATAAAAACATCTTTCACGTCTGAAAAGGATTTTATGTAACTCAAAGAAGCATAAACAGTAGAAGAGTGACTTGGAAATAGAACTCTGTAGAAAGGAAGGTCACAGTGCTGTATCCACCTCTAATAATCACTGAGAAAGAGGGAAGTCCCTCCCCATCTTGTTTTTGTGATTTTTCTGACATTTTCCTCATAGTCTCAATCCTGTAGAAGTGAAGCAGAACTCTTTCCATCTTTGCAGAGCTCCTGGATGGTCTATGTAGTAGCAGATTCCAAATTCTGCTGCTAAGCTGGACTGAGTAATATAGCCTGAAGAAATGTATTAAATAAGACATACCACAGTGCATCCAGTGGAAAAAGATGTGGTCTGCAATACTCTTCAAGATCAGAGGAGGGTGAGCAGGGAAATGCTTAATTTAAGGAAGAATATTTAAAAAAAAAAAAAAAAAAAAAAGTTACCAAGAGGAAAGAAAAAAAAAAGAACAAGAGTAGAGTTAGTTCTTACCATCTCCAAAAGCTGAATATAAAATCAGAGTATGATCATTAATGAATGAGGGGACACAGGTCCTTCTGAGAACATGAGAATTTTTGTGTAACTAAGTTAAAAAACTGTGGCCAAAGGAGGATTGATGATATCATAGCAAATATTTTGAATTGTATATTACCTGTATAAATTCTGCTTTCTAGATACATAATTCAGTATAACATTAACTATCTGTTACATGTGGAGACCTGCACAACTTTCTCAGCTTCAGAAAGAAATCTGAATTTGAAGCCGGACAATTCATTCATTTTAAACAGGAAAAGGACCAATGCCTATAGACCACCATGTACTACATCTGTGTAAATTAGAAATTATGGGTCACCGGGAGTCTTTTTCTGCCCAGACACGTACCGTTAGGCCACATATGCTTTATACCAGGCAGCTGTGCTCCAGAAGAACAACTGGCTAGGCTGCCAGCTTGTGCTTTGCTCTATCATTGTTTTGTCTTTACCAGCACAGTGGTATGACATCTTGCCATTTGCAGCAAGTTCTGGCCAGGATTCTACATTTGGATACGTCTCAACTCCAGAAGTCCAGCAGAATAAATTGACTCAGCCTATCAGTTGGAATAAAGTCTTCTACTAAAAGATATCCTTTGTCAGAAGATGACAGTACCACTGAGGACAGCTGCACTTGGGAAACTTGAATTCTGTTCCATCAGAGATTTCTTCTGTGACCTTGAACAAATTAATAGTCTATGCCTTGCTTTGCTGCCTGAAAATATTTGCAGGGCTTCTTAAGGATAAGATTGCAAAGCCCTCAATTACAAAGGTACTGAGGACTAGAAAAATGGACCGACACTAACTTTTTTTGGAAATACAAATTTCTACTTCAATCATAAAAAATCCCCAAGTGTACCAGTATGTGAGCATGAGGGTCAGAAAATGCTGCGATTGCAGAGAGTCCTCAAACTCTGCTCTTGGGTAATGAACATGTCTTCTGACACTTAATCAACCACTACTGGCTGATAAACAATGAACAGCATCTTGCCCTTCTGGCCTAGAGAAAGGGTCATCACATATAGGGCCTTTGAGTTGTTCTGGGAAACACAGAGCTTATGAAACTTCTGCAAGAATTATGCAGTTCTGTTATATAATTATCATTTCTTCTCTAAGATAGAAAGCTCACAGATGGTAACGCACCCTGGTTTTCCTCACGTTAGAGTCACAGTGTTCTTTGTGTAACGCTGCTCCTGGAGCTCATGGTTCAGTAGCTTTATGTCTGCCTTGATTGTAAGTGGCATTGTCAACGCTTATTCCAAAAATAAACCCTCCTGACTAATGACACAGATACTCCACAGGCTTAGAATCATCTTTTTATAGCAGCTCTTTGATTTTAGATACCAAATGCCCACTATTTTTGGCACAAGAGCTCGGAGAAACTTTCATGATCTTTAGGCTACATGACCAGTTCTGCACACAGTTCAGGTTCTGTGAGAGTGCTCATTGTTTTCATTAAACATAGAGAAATATGTTTATTCTGCTGCATATTTGTACTCACTAGAGAAACAACTGACCTAGAAAGCAGAGACTGTGCTATCGCATGAGGTTTTCCACATTGCTGCTGAGATATTAAAGGCTTGTCACTTCAAGAGGCTCTTGAGGGTCTGATGATTTGATGCTTAATGGAACTGAAGAGAAAAAAATTGCATTGAATTAACTAGAAGTGAAAGGTAACTATGGGATGATTTACATGTACGAAGGCTGCTCTGAAAGTAATGCACCTTGTCTTATTATGTTGGCCCATGACATTGGAGGCAGATGTAGGTGGTATGGCATTTGAAGTTGAAATTTCCCACCATTGTTCTGTTACATCTTGTTGCCATGAGACAGATGGCAGCAGAGGGGCAATCTTACAAAACAGCATCCAACATGGAAATGCATATGAAGCAAAGGTGTGTTATGGAATTACTCCACATGGAAAAAATTGTACACATCAACATTCATTGACACTTGCTGAACATTTACAGAGACCAAACAGTGAATGTGAGCACAGTGAAGTGGGTGGTGTGTTTCAGCAGTAGTGACAGCCATGCACAGCTGTCACAGCATGAAACAAAGAGCATCTCAATCAACTCATCCATGTGAATTAGCTAATGGTGGTGACTGTACTGAAAAATAGTGTTTTGTAGCAGAGAATTTCCTCTATCACACTGTGTTATCATGCTCTTTATATTTGTTGTAGTTCCCATGGAAATAAAAAGGAGGCATTACTTTCAGAGCAACCTACAGAATTTCCTCATTTAATGATCTGGATTTAATAACCTGATTTGTTTATTTTAATAAGAGAATATGGTACTAGTGCTGGATGCCAAATTCACCCACTTTCTAACAGAAGTTCACTGTTTATTCATAGGGCAAAGTGAAGATGTCAGTATTCAAAATATTTTTTTTTAAGTTGTAATTTCCTTCTAATGCAACTCCATCAGCCATAAACAACAGCAGAAACTAGTATGCAGGTAAAGTCCCTGTTTTTTTTTAACCTATATCAGTTTAGTATATCTGGATAACAAAATAGTAACCTTTTGGCAGTGCTACCTCATTCAGCCATTGCTGGCAATGTTCTAGTGAATTACATTTCTGTTTTTTACTATTGTAGTCAGACACAAATCTTAAGGAAATATGCATTGCTACTAAATGTTCTGTAGTTTAAAAAATGCTTACTGGATTAGACCTAGTCTACAACAGTGAGTACAGAACTTGGAAAGTAATAATGTTCTGATCCTTGTATAGGATAACATTACTAGCAAGATTTTTTAAGCAAGGATTACTATTTTCATGATGACAGTATCATTTGCAGCCAACTAAATACTAGTCCAGACTATCAAATCAACTTTTACTTAAGAAAATGTAATATTATAAAATGGAACAAGCAGACACTTCAGAATCACAGCTTTAGAACGAGAAAGGCCACGGCTGAAATACTATTTTGGATCTCAGCTCCCTTCACTCTTAAGAATAAAATGGAAAGCCACAGAGATAGTAGAGACCTTGAACGTATAATGTATGAAAAGAGTCCAGGGAAAGGAGGTTTGTTTAACCTGGAGAAAGGAAGGCCAGGGAGTGTCGGTGTTGTCTTCTGTTACCTGAAGTTAGGACTTACACAGAAGACATGACAGCACTGGTCTGTTTTCAAAGGGGCACCACAGACACACAAAGAAAAATAGCCACAAGATGCAAAAGGGGAAAGGCATAAGGAAAATGTTGTTCACAACAAGAGTAATTAAGCACATGTAACAGATAATACAAAGAAGATTGAAAACCTCCAAGGTTGGAGGCCATAAACCCAGGAAGACTCACATAAGCAAATAGGTACAATAATTACTTTGAGATAAAGCTAGTGGATGGTTGACTTCATTTCCAACAAATCTCTCTTTGAACTGTGGCAGAGGTTACGTTTTACAAGGTTTTATGTTAATATTATGTCAATTATATGGGATTGAAAATTTGCTTTCAGCTTGCCTCCAGACTTAACTGTAATTCGAGTTGCTGATATAGTTTAATATTTGTTAATATTTGCAGTTAGAATATCTGTAGTGCTTGCACTTGCCACTATACAGAACAAAGATTGCGATTCACAGATGTTATTCAGGGCCGGCAAGTGGAAGAAAGGTAAGAAAGCACAGAGATCCATGGATAATCATCAGAAAATCAAAAACAGATTCTCATCAGTCAGTAATGCTTTTTTTCCATTGGAGTTCCTTGCTCATGTTCATTTTCTGATAATTAATTAACAATCACTCTATGTAATAAAACTACAAGGGAAAAACAAAATCAGTATCATGGGCACTTCTACCAATATGAAATAATTTTTGAAGTTGATTACACAGTAAACCAGTGAATAGGAACCCTATTCCTTTTGTAAATAAATACGGACCTAAATACCAATGCATTAAGGCTGCTTAAGGCTGAAAGTAGGTTGATTCCAAGTTGCCCTATTTTAGCAGGGTAGACTCAAGGTATACACTGTAAGACTACTGAATGCAATTCATTTCACAATTACTTTGAAAGAACTGAGAATCTGTCAAGATTAGATTCCAAGCCTGGGCATCAAATTGTTACAGCTGAATACAGTGTTGGATACAACTGTTTATTTTTGTTGTTCATTAACGTTAATACGCACTGGTCATTAAGATGAAATTCAATCCTTTAGACTTTCCCCTTAAGGCACGCTGTCCAATGAATGTATTCATGGCTGTTAATCTAACTAGTAAACTGTTCTGTTCTCCATCTGTATGTAATCTCCCCCTCCTTTTAGCATTTGACCATTTCAAACACTCAGAGACCATAACCTCCCGTGGAAAGCTTGTCCTCTAAACAGTAAAAACAAAAGAATGTAAGAAAACTGAAGGATCAAAAACTTGTTACTATTGCTGGATAATTCAGTAAAAAAAAATGTTTTATTTCTAAACATTGTTATACAATGTATGTATGTCTACATTCTTAAGCTTTGGGAGATTTCTACTTCACCTTTTTCAGACCTCCACAATCACATCTGAGGACAAGGATCAACCCATGGAAAAGTATGTTATCTTGCACTCTGTTTGTCAGAAGGTGCTTTATTTGGAGAAAAAAATAAACAGAAAGCAGACAACTAAAATTAATAGAGAATCATAACATACATTTTCAACCTGAATATGGGCAACAGAAAAATACTTAATAAAACAATGAGCTGTTTTGCAGCAGAGTAAACTATGAGGAAGTTTTCTTCCTTTAGCTTAGACATTTAATTCTGCTAGTAGTCAGTAAAAATACTTAAATACTGCTAAGTATTAAAGCTGTAGTAAAGTGACTCACAACCTTGTCTTACAGCAATGTCATTAAACCTGGATAAGGAAATATGATGCATTTTCTTCTTTTCTTTTGTGCAAATATTTCACAAAGATTAGTTCACGTGCACAGAGAGACTTCAAGGTGAGGATATGCCTTCCCTTTACAAAGACAGACGGTGCAGATCTCCTTCAGCAAGCTGTGATTCAGAACCAAAATGAAGCAGCCATACAGCACAACACTGTACAAAAGGTGCCACAAACAGTTTTTTTAACTAAGCAGAAGCATTGCACCTCAGTAACTGCTTGCTGTCTTTGGAGTCCAGGAAGGTAACTCTGATCCTGTGCCATACTGAAGTTAGCTTCAGGTATTGTTTAGCAAAGACATTGTATCCCACTGCGCACTATTTCTCATTAAAGAACTGTCTCAGAAAGACACATAGAGTTACTGCAAAACAGCAAGCAGACAAAATTCACTTGTAGTATTTGATTTATAAAAAAAATTCTAGTTCAGGCTACTACTCATCTCACTATTGCCTTATCAGCTTACATACCCACTTTAAAGGATGATAGTTATAACTTACCATGGAGAACTTTCTGATACATTACAAATATCCATGTCAAGTCCCTGCCTATGTTACACTAGTGTGAATTCAGCGACTCCAATGGGATAAGAATTCCTCCAGAATTCCCCAAGCAAGAAGTCTAAACCTCAATTCTTTTCTTTTTCTACTGCTTTGGTTGCCTATTTTTAACCAGAAACACAATTTATATATCTTAAATACACAATGCTACTCAGACTGAGTCAGACAAGGTAAATGACAAGGCCTGGAACAATGCACAGCAGGTTGTCAGATAGAAGTGAGTGATTCTGAATTTTCTTCATTTGGAATAAGCCCCAAATAGCTCCAGAAAAGGTGAATGTCAGTATGCAAGCAATAGGCAACTCATAATTCTCATCTGAAATCACCTTGTAATTTAGACTTCTCTTAAAAAAGGCAATAACTATCAATTATAGAGACCACAGAACAATATTAGACTGTGCTTTTTACAGATAAGTGTTATCAGTTTATTTCCATTTTTTTAAAACCTCGTGTCATGGGTGAGCATCACTGTCAAATAGTCTTTAGGTAGGCTTTTCCTATCCCCAGTTTGATGTGCTGGGTGGAAATGAGGACTCTGCTGACAGCAGGCCAGACGGTTGGTAAAGTACAGACCTAACTCTGAGTCAAATGCTCTACAATCCCAATATATACAACTGATAGAGAGATGGATGCTTGTCTAATTAAAATTTGGCAAGCAAGATAAATAGTTACTAGGCAGTTTACTGAGACATGAAGAGTTTTAGTAATCTGTGTAACAGATTCTTAAATCTAAAGCCAGCTGCCAGTCAGTCTGGGGGATTTCTCTAGACAAAGTCACACATACTCACAGAGAATGAACTCCCACTTTCCAGAAGTGGACATAAACAGACTTCTCAGCAGATATGAATACTATATACACTGGCAATTTCTATATGTGCAAAATAAAGCTTGGAATCACAGAAAGTGCATCTGGTCTATTGCATTTCCACAGACAAAACAATAAAAGCCTAAACAATTTATATCGAAAAACAAACATGAATAGAAATTTTGGCAGAAGTTCTCATTACAGTTCTTTCTTTATTTTCCCATATTGGAAGTCAAGAGAGGTCCTGCAGGTGACACCTCACTCACGTGTAACAACAGATGTAAAAGCAAAACACTTCCACCTTTTCTTAAAGACAAGCAACTGTGAATGTAGTATCTCTGCTCCTCTCACCTTCAGTTTTTAATGGTATATTTTACTGCCTGATTTTGGGAACAGCCATATTTTACCATAAACAGAAAATGCTCAGCATAATATTTCAAACAATTTTCCTTGTCCTTGAGATGAGAGCTGTGAGCTATTGGCAGAGCAATCTGTTTTTCCTAAAACAGAAATCAGCAAAAAAGCATTTATTCCTAGGTGTTATCTTTTCTGTCTTTGATTAACATCCCAAAGAGAGAACCAATTCTACCTACTATTGACACTGTTCCTTTTTCTAATTAAGCAAACTATTTTATTTCCCATACATATTTGGAAGAAAATATAAAATCCAAATATGACAAGTGACTGCTCAGTATCCATCTTTTGCTTAAGTGGAACTGCAAGGAAGAATATATTCTTGTTCCTAAAATGTTTTGTGTTTCTACAACTACAATCATTCCTTCATAGTGAATAAGCCTTTTCCTTAAGAAACTTGAGTGATAATCACTGGAAAGAAAAATAAAGGGTAAGAAATAACAAATCCTGAAGAATAAAAGAAAATGTGAGATAAAAATTGAGTCACCAGAATAATAAAAAAAATAACTTACAGAAATTGTGTCCCAGATTTTCAAGCATCTGGGATTGAATGTCAGAGACAGAAGATTCAGGAAGATCTAGAAGAATTAACAGAGATAAAGCTTCCAAAATGTTGGAGACTACCAATCCTTACCTAACACAAGCAGACTGTACTCAGTTAGCTGAAGCCTTCTTCACAGACTCAGTACTATTAGAAGATTTTATATTTGAAAAGTAAGACTGGAATCACATAGGTATGTGAAAGAGTCATTTGGTTTGGACTTCTCAGTTTTCTTCAAGTTTACATTAGTTTCTATTTCATTCAACTAATCTTGCCTTTGAACAAAAATAGGTGAGAAAATACAGCATATCTGAAAACTTATAATGGATTTACTATCCCCATGAAACCTCCAGGTTTTAACATCTTGTTTTCAGCTACTCCCTGCAGCTGTTGCAAGTAAGAACTTATTTCTAAGAATCATTTCTTTGAAATTACAGGAAAAGCTTTCTGCTCAGGCAGGGCCAAGCAAATCTGTTTGCAATCAGGACAAATCTATTCTCAGATAATTTCTTTCAATTACCATTGGCACAAACTCCACTAGTGCAGAATACACAGTAACTTTTGCAAAGTTGCTAATACCTTATTCAGTTTTCTCAGCCTCTGAAATAGATATGGTATGGGAGAACTAAGAGTTATTGCTTACCGAAGAGTACCTGAAAGCTAAACAAACCATTCTGGAACAAATTGCATTAAACATACTCAGTGTCAAATTTCCTTTTATTGTTTTTTTATTCTGAATAAAAGCATCCCAGAAAGATAATTTCTTAAAGCATGAGATTGCACCAGAGAACATTCAGAATCTGATACCATCAGCCAGCTCTCCCAGCAGTGTGTTAGACTCCTGAAATTCTCAGGCAATTCCATCAAACATGCAATAGCACTGAAAGAAAAAAAAAAAAAAGTGAAAGAATGAAAAACATCCACCACGCAGTTGCTAAGATAAACTGGCTTCTAGCTACTGACCATTCATAAGGGGATTTGAAATGAGCAAGCTTACAATAAGGAATGATGCAAACTTAAACTTACATTACACATGAAGTAGGTTTCAAATCTAGATATGACATCAGTATAAATTTTCTTTCCAAGGTAAAATGAAAGGAGCATGTTCTTTAAAGGTTGATAGCACTGTGTCCTCACTATTCAGTCTGAATCAGTCTCTTCAAGTTACAGGCTGTGATGCTGTTATAAAATGAAAAGATCCAGTCTTCCCTGTTGTGTGAGCCTTTACTAAATGTATCACAATGCAGCTGACATGTTGCTTAAAGGCTGTATGCACCCCATCTGTGCCACTTTTTGCTGAAATAAGCTCGTACAGTTCCTGGGCATTTAGGAAGCATAATATTCCCAGTAGTTCCCCATTTGTTACTTTGCAGAGGAAGGATTAAAGATTCTAAACACATTTAACATGAATTAAGAACCTAAAAGTCAACAATGGGAGGAAAAAGAAAATCAAATGAAAAATCTGGCCGCATCACACGTGTTGTGGTATTAAATAGCTGTTCCGAAATAGTTACTATGTACCTTCCATGAAGACCATCTCCTCAAAAAAAAAAAAAAAATAATAATTAAAAAAAAATGTATAAAGAATCAGTCGTTTTCATGTTGAAAGGAAAGGGAGAGTGTTTGTTACGTTTTGAAAACTTCCCAGTAAAGTCTGAACAGAATCTGCAGAAGACAAATCAAGATGAAAATAAGTGAAACTGTTTTGAAATGAGTTGAAGATGGTAAGCAAGTAATTAAGATTCTGGACAGAATTAATTTTAATTTAAAGAGTAGAAAGATAGCAGCAGCAAGGTTAGTGACCCTTATAACATCATTTTCTCTGGAAATGTTCCATATAACAACACTTGAGCTGACACTCCAGGCAAGCCTGGAAACTGAATGATAAGAGAGAAAGGTGAAAGTAGCATAGGAAACCCAACACTGAGACTGAGAGAAAATAATGAAGGGAGACGAGGACTGACAGCAAATGACAGATCACAAATACTACTGGAGCTGAGGTCACGGAAACAGAAGCAGGATGTGAAAGAGTGCACTGATGAGCCATGGTCTCCTGAGTGAGACCAAATCAGCAAGAAATCTTTTCTGGTTATCTGGGAGATCTGAGCTCAGAATGCAGATAGAGTGAAGACATCAGAAAACATTCAGCAGTTACGTCAGATGTGTCACTAACATGCAAGTTTAAAAAAAGAAGCAGAAATCACAGAGGATGAGTGAGTTGAAAATCAAAAGGAGGGGAAACAGTTAAGTGGAAAAAAATAACAATAGCACAGATGAAGTAAAGAGGAGAGCTGGATACAACTACAACATAAATGGAAGAGAAGCTTAAATTCCTTATTACCATTTATGATGAGTAACAGAAATCAAGAAGAGGCCTCCATAAATGAGAGAGCCTCCAAGTCTCCAAGATGCAGGCTTCTGGAAAATGTGTAGGTGCCCTTCTGCGCTCCACCAGGCAGCCCAGACTCCTCACAGAGCCCTGTGGTTGCCCCAGAAAGGTATGACAGTGCTCCAAAGGCAACATCATACACAAAAGAAGCCAGGTCTCAGAGATTACAGATACCACAATCCTTGGCTTGGAGAAAAGGCAGGGTACTGCAAGAGGAATAAAGAGTAACATCTTACTGGAATTAAAAGTTTAAGAACCGGAAAGAAAGACGTCTTGCCACTCACAGCCAACAACAAAGAAATGGAGGAGTCTAGGCATCTGGCTTTAACTAGCAGAGAGGCAGAAAGCTGTGTTCAAACAACAACAACAAAAATCAACATTTTGATGGTAGAAATGCATGAAAAATCACTTAATATATCAAAATATGTAGCCTGCATACCTAAATAATATTCTATTTCATCCATTCCTAGGTAAGCCATTTAAATTCAAACAGAGCTGGTGCATGCACAGAATAGCCTTTTCATGGAAAATTGAGGCTTTTTATTCCTTTCTAGAGAATAGAAATGAATTGCAGGGTTTATTTCCCTGTAGCATTTTATTGCCTCCAAACATTCAAATTTTTACCCTAGAAAATCCAAGTGTGGCTATGAAATATGTGGCTATGAAACATTTCAGTTTAGCCAAGCCAACATAAATTTTTTAATTTTGGGAAAGTTCACGTTCTATACTCTACTGAAAATATCATACATGCTTTGAAACTTCAAGCAAAAACAGAACAAATACAACAACAACAAAAAAACCCCAATCTTTTCATAAAGAAAAAATGACCACTTCAAATTACTCTCAAATAAAAATTGTTCCTCAGTCTTGCTTGGCAGGTGATAGGTTTTACAGACAAACTATAAATGCTCCAAATAGACATAAATAATAGAAATAATTACACTGCCTTTATAAAGCAGTATGAACAATTATACTGCAATATAAAAATCTATTTCCACTATAATCAGCAATGAATCAGATGCCCATTAACGAATAAAGGTTGTGAATCACAGCCTTTAGAAGATCTAAGACTATAAAATACTACAGCTTCTTAAAATTTGCCCTGAAGCTTGTCTGCATTAACAATGATATGACCAGAGAGGGTTAACAAACAACTTGAGTTTGGGTTCACTGACCTAGCCTGGGTACATCTGATGTGCACCAGTTGTTTTGGTATGGATTTGAAATCCAGTACACATGGGGTCAGCCAACTCCTAAGGACACATTTTTACAGTACACTGGGAAAGTACCACGCTCTGACTTAGAAAATACAGTGTCATACATTTCAAAAAGATATTTTCAGAAAGCAAAAGAGCCTGGTTTAATACAAAACACTTTTAAGTAATTTCTTATTTTATCTGAAACACTTCTCACATCCATCAGTATCCAATTAAATCTGGTATGAGTCAGATTGTAATATTGGCTGCTGATGACTAATAAGGCAAGTCAACATCTATACATAGAACTACTCAGTGATGATACAGCAATTGGCAACTTCAATTAGGGACACTGACCATGTTTTTTTTTTTTAGTTTGTTTCTTTTGCTTTGAGTTTTTGAAGAAGTGATAGAAAATTGTAGTAAGACAAATAAGAGGAGGATACAGAGACCTTTGAACCTTGCTCTCCCTTACTGTGACTTCTAAATGCACTAGTTGCATCTTTTAATAGATCTATATAGGTCACCCAGAAATAAGAGGCATTGCTTTCAATTATTTCCAAAATTACAATGGATTCAAAGAGCACAGAAAGACTGTTTGATAGAGCAAATTCTCAAATGTTTTTCAACATAGTCACAACAATTAGCTGAGCATTTTCACCAGTGTTGAATAAGAGCCCGTATGAACGTGCTCAGAAAAATCTGAATGAGTGGAGGTGACCCACTGTCACTGCCACCACTGGTGACCACTGCATCACCCACTGCCTCAGTGTGCTCACATCCACTGTTAGGTCTTTGTAAACATTCAGCAAGCATCCAAAAATGTTAATGGGTGCAATTTTTTCTGCATGGAGGAATCCAATGACACATCTTTACTTCATATGCACTTCCATGTTGGATGCCAATTTCTCAGACTGCCCCTCTGCTGCCATCTGTCACACAGCAACAAAATGTAATGGGATATTGAGGGTAAGGTTCAACCTCTACTGCCTTACTTCCAACATCTGCCTCTGAGTTCATGGGCCACAAAATGCTTTGTCAAAGAAATATTCTTACATCAGAAATTTCCTGTATATGGGGAAGTGAAAGAGATAGTTTTAAAATATTAGCGTCAAAAAAATCAGGAGGGAAGGATGACATCACTTACGAGTTGTATGTATTAACAACTGAAATAAGCACAAGAAAAAAAAGACAGAATTAATGCACATCTTTTTAATTACGAGTAAGCAGAATAAGAACATGACTTCTCAGTTGTTTTATTTTAATTATTTTTCTCGCATATGAGAAAATAAGAAGACTTCTTACAATTATCTGTTACATGTAATGTCTCACAGAGACCACACATACTGTGAGTTACGATTTAGCCTTGTCTTCATGTCTAGCAACTGGCTTTTATCCAGGCCACCACTTCACGTTATAGCCCCATCCATGACAGCAACAGTGAGCTATAGATAGTTGCTCCAGAGAAATGTATCTGAAACTTAGCAGGTAGAGAAAAGGATGCACACACAGATTCAAGACATGGTTCAGCCATGGTTTGCTCTCTTTTAATGGAGCCAATATGGCAAAGTGCTGAATGAGTGCGGTCTAGCCCTGAACTTGCTCAGATATCTCTACATTGGACTGCACACTCTACACCAAGTCTCATTTTTTCTACTTTTAATTACTAAAACTATACTGACAGTCTGCTGCTGCTCAAAGTCCACATCCCATACCTGCATATCATAACTTTTCATATTCACAGGACCCCTATTTAAACATAATCATTTAAAATGCATGTTGTAAAGAAAATGAATTTTATCTGTGAACCCTTCATTATAAACACATTCAACAGATGAACTTGTCTGCTTTCCATATGCAGTAAGAAAGCTGAAGTGAAGATGTGCTAAGAATACAGCATAAGCAGTGAGATAATACTGTTCTTAAATAGCAAATGTACATATCCTAGAAAAGTAGCCTACAGTTCCTCTTCAGTTACTTACTATGTCTCAAGATAATAGGGTCTTTCTCTGCATAGTCAGTATGCTTTGTTTCTCACTGGGGAAAGAGGAAGTAAAGAAATAAGTTCATTTTATTATCATGAAATAATATCCTGACTTAATTTGGTATCCAGCCATGTTTGAAGTCACCCAGTATGGGAGGAGTTAGGACAAAGTCTTCGTGCATGCCCTAGCACCAGACTTTCAACTTCTGGAAGGTAGTATGTGCCAGACACATTCAACACAGAACTTGTGCACAGATCCTCACGTTGTCCCCAGAGGACATAATTCTAGGCTGATGCAATAAACCTTTCGTCTTCCATGAGACTAGATAGTTTAGAGGATTAATACATTTTCCATTAGTAATCCTCCTTGAGATGCTGAAATAGAATCACTTCTCCATAAATTTGCTCTACCACTTCAGTACCTAGCATTGCTAGAGGAGACATCTGTCTCTTACATATGAGGAAGATAAGCAGAGCTATTTTGTTACAGGATTTTGATTTCATGCAAGCCTCACCTGAAGAAGACAACTCAAAATAGCAGAAGATAACCCACTGTATACATACTTTTTCTGTAATATCAGTGTCATTTTTTTCTCCTTTTACTCTAATATATACTACCTTGAATCTCTTTTCTCTTTCTATCACCCTAAACAGTAACAGAATAATAGTCCATTCACAGCATAACCCTTTAGAACCAATTTTGAAATTTGCTTGTATTTCATCAGCTCAAAATTCCTGTGTATTAGATCAGATTTTTCCAGTGAAAATGCTAATGAGGTAGAATTTCTCATTTTGGTGCCCCTTAAGTTCTATTTATAGAATCCTTTCCAACAATGAATTCTGTTCATAAAACAAGGTCTGATTGTGCTCAAAAATAATTTACAATGAGCCCTGTCAGCAAATATTAGATAAAGGTAGTGCTGAAAGAGAGAAATGAATACTTCACATTCATTTATGATTTATGAGTTCAGAGTTGAAATGGAAGCTGCACATAATAATGAACAATGGAAATACCTTGTTTGGTGAGGATGAATAGAAGCTTTTGGCTTGAATAAGCTATCAATAGATTATTGATCTAAGCCATTACTGCTAAAAAAAAAAAAAGTTCAAAAACCCAATGATAAAAATACACTGTCAGCTAATAGTTAAAATACTCTTCCATCACCATTAGAATATAAATCTATAATCCCTAGAGTCATGAGTACTGCACATCTGCAGCTGCATCTCCTCTGCAAATAGAATCCATGCATATACAAGTTTCAGACTCTTACCCGCTTCAAGTGTTTCAAGGAGAGGTCAATTGACTCTGGACAATATCCCAGCATCTTACAGCAGTAAACTTCCATGTGATCACGAGAAAGCACAACAGTGCATTTCCCACTCCAGGACAGAGAATTATTTTTTTATTATTATTATTTTTGAAAAGGTAGCCGTGTGGGTTTTAGTACAATACTGGCATCTTGAAATGACAAAAATAAAGAGCAGGTCCACTCGCCGCTATATGTATGAGGTTGTTTCCTACTGCTTCCATTAAAAAGCAGAACTTTACAATCTCTAGTTTCTTCAAAAACGTTTAGCAAAGCAATAGAAAATCTTCACACCAAGCTAAAAAGAAATCTATTGTATCTGTAAAGTTTTTGAACTTTTTGAGAAAAAGAAATTTCAGAGGAGATTGTTTTCATCAGTACTATGAATAAAAGATGAGTTGGCAGGCGAATAACATAGAAATATTTATTACTAGCATTCACCAAAAACAATAGAATGCCTCCAAAAGCCTGAATGGAAAAAAAAAATTAAAAATTAACTAGAACTACAGAAAAGGAAATGCTGATAATTGAGGACACCTACTTTTATGTCAGATGACTGGAAAACCACACACAGAAGTTAAAATGTAATTGAACTCCATTCTGTTTTTAACATAGTTGGAAAAGGGGAGATACATGGCATAGTTTTTGCAGTTTCTACAGAGGTCTTCTGCTCTCTTCTGTGTAATGTCACCAAAAAAACTTTCAGAATATTGACTAGTACAATCTATTCCCATATAATCCACAGCCAAACATTTCAAAGACACGAGAAATTTAAACAAGGTCACAATAAAAATAAATCTTTTCAAGGTCTTCAGGAAATAAACTATTTTCATAGTTAAGTAAAAACTGCAAATATCTTTAATTCAAAATGAGAATTTACACAGGATTTCCCAAAAGACCAAAGAAAACCATGGGCAAACAGCAAGTTTCTTTAATGCATTAAAACATCAGTTAGGGATGGATGCATAGCTTTTATGTGCTTAACGCAGGCTTGCCAAAACAATAGTTAATTCCGTTTTTACTTTGTTTAAATTAATAAAGTGCAGCATAAGCCCCAACCCTATCAGATTTTAATCTTGATGTACATCCTCTGGAAACTTAACCAATGACTCGATTTCATTTTTAATAGAAAAAGCACACAAAAGATCTGATTAGCAAATAAATCAAATGGTTTTGAGATCAGAATCTGACCCAAGTCTAAGTATAGAGCTATTCCACAGAGGATCAGCACTAACCCAAACACAGCAGCCTTGTTCTGCTCCAATTCCACCCATCATTTTAATCTTTCAGTTGAGTTGCCAATATTGTCTGAATTACTTTGCTTCCATGGTAAGTGATGAGAAACAGAGGCTCAAACCTATCTCAGACTGAAGATTGGCATTAAACAGAAGGTAAAATAAGCCTGCAAGGACAGTCCATCTCTTACCTGTGACGACACAGAGGACAAAGCAATTATCTGTATCACCAAGTACTTCAGACCTTTGATACATGCTGTACTACACTGCACTGCTGTAAAGCAGCCAAACAGTTGAAAGCGCTTTTATTTTGCTGCTCGCAACATCGCTTCAGTGTGTGCCAGGCTGAAAGCATGTCTTAGAATTCCCTCCCCTGCTGTGTGTGGAGGAAAGACACACCGCCCTTTATGTTGGTCAAAGAGAAAGCAGTTTTGCCCCTTTTTCTTGAAGTATTTGCCCAGAACAAGAAACGGAACTAATCACTGTGAAGTAATGAAAAGAAAACAAGGGTGGAGAGAGCAACAGCAAGAATACATAAGAGATGTAAGCTTCAATAATTACAGCAGCATCCAGAGCAGGTACATATGTCCAGAATAAAGAAATGCAGATAATATTTAATGTAACACCTATCTATTCCTCGAGCCTTCATTTTTTTTCCAGAATTCCAGCTGACACTGAGGATGAACAGAAGGATCAAAATATCTCTATGAACACCAAGACAGCAAGATATGAGAGTAGACCTCCATCATCTCAGAGAAGCAAAGCTCCTCTTTTCTTTTTAATTTCCAAAACAGAATTCCTTGCAAAAGCTAACATCCTAAATCATAGTATAGCCATGGGGCAGCTGTGAACATCTGCAGCATTCAAGCTGCATGACAGCAGGAGCCAGGCAGATAGGTAACAGTTCAGCAAGCAGTTCTTCAGCTTAGGAAGCAATTTTTCTTTCTTCAGCAATTGAAGACTTGAGGAAAGAGGCTTCATTTTCTTGCACCTAGCAATGCCAAGACAAGGAAAATTGTTTTCTCTAAAGCTTAATCACTTTGGTTACTTGAGTCACCACAACCCAGCTTTGGGGGAAAAAAAAACAAACAACAAAAAACTGAAGTTAATCAAACCCTTGCTTAGATTACCCAGTTCTGAGGAGTTTAATTAGCAGCACCCGAAATTTATTTGTTAGGGACACACATCTAAAAGCAAAAACATATTAAAGTCATCAGAATAACATAGCTCTCCTGCAAGACTCAACTGACATCTTCTGGCCAACCTCGGTTCTACTGGTTGGTAATCAAACACTTATTCAGTTACAGCAATCAAATAGAAATCCTTTTTGTTAAATAAAAACACCTCCAAACTGTGGAGCATGAAGTCATGATTTAAGAGCTACTCCACAGCAACAAGAGCCATTTCAGAGAGCATAAAGCACAGCACACTGAACAAAAGCAGAACAGAGAATATCAAAGGTTCTGTTGTCAGAACTCACCTCCCCCTCAGCTGAGGGTAGTTTCCAATACCTACAACATGTTTCCACAGCTAGCATATTTTGGCTGGTGTGAGAGAAGTTTGAAGTCAGTCTGAGCTAAGCAGCTCACTCTGTTTGCTCACTTGTTCGTCGACTGTGTTTTCAGCACCTTTTAGCCTTGCTCACTGACATTCCTCCTCTGCCCCTGTCCCCCATTCTAATTCAGAAAAATAACTACAAGGTAAAAAAAAAATAAATTTCCCTTTAAGAAATGCCCAGTTTAAAAGGCTATTTCCTTAATCCAAATAGAAATCAAAATGCTGCTTCCTTTCCACAACTGCTCCGCTCATTCACCTTTTTCCTTCAAGTTAAAAGAGCCTCAAGCCAAAGCATTCTGAGGGGCTCCTTCAAAAAGCATAACTACTTGCCCACCAGCTGAATTACATTCAGTGTTTGCAATTGTAATACTAAATTACATCCAGTCATGCACAGTCAAAAGCACAAGCATTTAATAAGAAACTAAGAACTATTTTAAGAACAGGTGAATTAGATGCAAAAAAAAAAAGAGAGAGAGAAAAAAAAAGAAAAAAAAGGAAGCACTGATAAGTTTCACTTGGAGAAAAGAAGTATATGGAAAGCTCCGAACCCACAACCACTATGAGTTTATGCATAAGATCTCATCTGCTTAAAACTTCACTTAAAACTTCAAAATGAAAACTGAAGTACTTTTTCATCTGTAAAAGTGCAGAAGGATAATGTATTAAATGAAATTATAAAAAAAAGTTATTTGCATCTTCTCTGCCACATCTACACAGTATCTCAAGCAGCAAAACAGCAGCCAGTACACATTTTTGCTCAGGCACAAAGAAGCCAAACTCAAGCAGATGCCCAGATGTTTGATAGCACACAAATCTGGCATGGGCCAAAGGGCCATAACGTTGCTGAACAGCAGCTAACTAATGCAATAAGAAATAAGACTCTCTCTTACCTGGCTGATAACTGGAGAGATCTGACAGCAGCTGCTTGAACTGGCCCTCCAAGATAGACAAGGATTTAGTAAAATATCAAGTGTTTCAAATGACAATTACACTTATTTGGAGGTTAACTTCTCAATAACAAATACAAAGAAAAAACACCTCTTATTCATTTCAAACCATGGTTTGTAGCCTTAAGACCAATACATCCCTCAGATACTTTTCTGCTTTCTCTGCTAAGAAGTCACAGTAGTGAAGATTGCATAGAAACAGCATGCAGCTACAGCGTTGTTTCGTCAGAATCAATCACAAGATGTTAACAGTTCTACTTTCAGCTCCTCTCAGTAGAATTTTAATGCCAAATAGTTTTTGACTAAAATACCAAATATGTGTATAAACACACAAATATACACAGATTCTCAAAGTTTAAACAGCCTACCTTACCTTTATTTTCTTTTCATCCTGCAAAAAGGCAAGACAATTCGAATGAATGGAAACAAAGTTAAACCTCAAAGACTAAGTACACGAACACTCACCAGTCTGCTGGAATTCAACAGCTTTCAGTGTTTCTGTAGATGCCATGCTTGTGATCTGTTACAGCACACACAGAGCTTTAACCACAAGTGAACACACGTATGTGAGCCTATGAAAGATGCAATATTTTTGCATAGATCATGAAATTTACCAAAGCACAGATAGGCTGTTCTGGTCAAGGAACACATGCTCCCCCTGCTGACTGGTTAGTTTAATGGAACCTCAATGGTACCAACATGCTGTTATGTATTAACAACTGCTTACACTGTGAGAGTACAGTACCACTACAAGCTTTTAAGGAAAATAACAGTCTATTCAAACTATTTATTTTTATCTGAGCTTGAATATTTACCTTCTCTGCACAGGAATCTGGTGTATTTTCCTGTAAGCATTCAGCAGAAAGAATGCCAGATTCTGACAAAGAAACCACAACATGAAATCTTCCATCCATTTATAAGAATCTCTTTAAACTTCAAGTGTGACATAAATATTTTTATTTACAAAAACAGTGATTTTCCCCAGTTTACAAAGAAGTTACAAAAAAATCAAATACATTATGAAGGCCTGAACACTTGTATCGTAATAACCATAATCCGTCAGGAACAAGGAATAAGAGTTTTGAACAAAAAACAAAGTGGCAAAATTGTACTTTAACTCAAGGTTTAAATATTAGAAAAGAATATTTCTGTTAGTATTTACATCCACGCTTAATCTCAGATGTGCTACCTACATGGCAGAATACCCACCTGAGACCCCAGATTTTGAGAAACATGATTTAGTTGAACGTTTTTGACTACCGCTTCTTTGGACAGTCACAGTATTTAAAGAAAAACACACTGCAAACACAATGAACACTGCAGGATTTGCACCTAAATGTGCTTTCAGGTCCTCATATCAGAGTGCTTGCACAAGTACATTAAGGCATTAAGTTGTTAAACAACATTGTCTCTCCAAGTCACAAAATATGATGTTTATTAATTCCTATTAGCTGTGTTTGCACTTAGAAATGAAGATGTGATATAATCCAAACTGGTAACTATTTTCTTTACATATCAGGACATGTTGTTGTCATCAGCCTGTAACAAATTCCAGGGAACATACAGTTCAATCTATGATTTGCTTTTTAAACAAAACAAACTAACTGTAATGTTATCCTTTTCCACTCTAGGATAATTATGATGCTGTGTGTGAAACTGAGCAAAACTAATGAGAAATTAGAAGTACTACTCTTCTGACTGTGAAATGGATTCCCTAAGACAATCATTATTGAGTAGCAGCTGCAAATACAACAACCTGTATAAGAGCATATTTATGAGTAACACATGGAAACAGTCATCATAGCACTCTATCAAGGACAATGCAGATTTCATCTCTGGCTCTACTTGAAAAAAGAACAGAACAGCCTATTTTTGTGTCCCTTGTACTAGGAGCCTTGCTGTACATCACAAGTTTGCTAGATAACCTTCATAAGAATTGTATCACTTGATACCAGCTTTAATGTAGTTTGGTTTAGGCCCTTTGTTCCTCTAGCCACACTGTAATTAAGTAATTTCTTTATTAAGAGGTAGTCTAGTAACGTGTGCTTTTACAGCTAAAAATCAAAGCAATGAAGTACGTAAGTAAAGACCAGGTATTTTCAGAGCAAATGGAACAGCTCACTTAAAGCCAAAGGTGTTCAGGAACACTGTTTATTAATGCTCCTCTTCACCCAATTGCCTTGCAGGTAGGCTTCATCCTTTCTAAGGTTAATTCATAGCCTATCATTGTGGTTTTTTTTTGCTGATATATGACATTTTTGTCTCCACAGTTTCAGCCTCAGGAAGTGGGTATATTTAAAATTATTGAACCCAAGTGACAAGAACTTCAGCTTCCCCTCTGAAAGGCTGCATGAACCTAAAGCCCTCCAGCAGTCCCTAACACCAAAACCCAAATCTCAAATGTCTCACGCCAATACTGTTTTGCTGATGCCATATGTGCTTGCTTCATCCAAAAAGCACGACTACTGGCCTGCCAGCTGAATTGCTACACGTACTCCAATATGTACTAGATTAAGAAACCTTTTCTAAAGCAAAAGTTTTTTCATTAATTTAGCATTCAGCGTTTGCAATTATAATACTGAATTACATCCGGTCATGCACAGTCAAAAGCACAAGCATTTAATAAGAAACTAAGAACTATTTTAAGAACAGGTGAATTAGATGCAAAAAAAAAAAAAAAAAAAAAAAGAAGAGAGAAAAAAAAAGGAAAAAAAGGAAGCACTGATAAGTTTCACTTGGAGAAAAGAAGTATATTGAAAGCTCCAAACCCACAACCACTATGAGTTTATGCATAAGATCTCATCCACTTAAAACTTCACTTAAAACTTCAAAACGAAAACTGAAGTACTTTTTCATCTGTAAAAGTGCAGAAGGATAATGTATTAAGTGAAATTAAAAAGAAGTTCTTTGCATCTTCTCTGCCATATCCACACAGGTTCTCACGCAGCAAAACAGCAGCGAATAGCCAGTACACATTTTTGCTGCCAACTAATGTGCATAAACAAGAAAAAGAGCCACAGGAGAACCCACATGTGAAATTTAAGCACAGTTCATTTGCAAGCTTTGGATAAACACCCTAGAAAACAGTATTAAACTGTTTTAAAATGCACAGAAGTATACATTCAGAGACTAGAATATACATTCATTAAAGAAAATATCTGTAGCTATAATAACAAGCTGATGCTCAAAGGCAAAATTAAAGAGATTTTAGTGAAATAACAGCACTTCTGTACTCCAAGTCAAATCTGAAGACAAAGGTGTTGTGTGTTCTGTAGATGCATTTTTTATCTTCTGAATCTGTCAGACCTCATTTAAATTACAGTTGGAGTTTATATGCAGCATTTCATAGATCTACACTTAATACAAAGTATTTATTCTATATATTCATATAGATGAATGAATGCTTGAATTTCAGATGTTAATTCCTGAGCAGGGAACCACTGAGTCCCTTGTGTGTATTTGAGCAACGTGCTGTCATACAAATCCACACACAGTTAAGAACATGTGCATTCACACTTACATCACTGTTGAAGAAAATATGGTTTTGTTTCCTAGCTTAGAAAAATGGTAGGAAAAAGTGCCCGACAGTTTCAGGGCTGCCTGAATCACTTCCCTTAGTGCTGTCTCTAAAACAAAGCTTCACATACACAAGGTGAATACCTGACACTGTCACATCAAATAATGGTTTGGTAGTTTATTGAATTCAGATACAGTGCTTCAGGAGAATGCTACTCATTTTCTATAACAGTAGGACTTCCCTACGCACCACGCAGCTACAGGTATTACCCATCTGCCCACTAAATTTTAACAGCCTAATTCAAATTTGTCTCCTTTGTTCGTTTGTAAAATTTTGCCAGCAGTTCCCATGGAATCAGAACTGAGTCAGCAATCTTTAGTTCAGCTGCACTGCAGTGAAATTTCATCAAAACATTTTTCTTCAGAGTCTACAGACTTGGAAATCCAGGGAACTATCAACAAATGCACTTGTAGAAAGTTTGGGTTTTTTTTTTTTTTCAGAACTAGTAAGTAACAAAAAGGTTTCTAACACTGGTAACAGCTTGACTATCAAGGAAAAACAGTAACGGTTTCAATATCAAAGTTGGCTAGCAGTACAGAATAGCAGCAATGCAAGTCTATTCGTTGTTTCTGTAATAGTTTTCAATTGCTTCTGAATTAAAATACACTACAGTAACTGTGATATCATCTCTGTACATTCTTGCAAGGTCTTCAGGCAGTGTCAGCATCGCAGCAAGTTTCTCTTGGTCCACTTCCCCATATTCATTATTCCCAATCGCATGCCGTATTAAATGCGTCGCTACGTTCTGGTCCAGTGAGGTAATACCCCTGTTTTTCCTCTGAAGTAACAGGTTGTGCAAATAACCCAAATTAACTGGTTTCTCAAAAGCCAGCTGTGGTTTCTGCACATTAAGCTCTGTAAGGTGTCCAGCAACTAGTTTTACAACCTTTTCATTACTGAGCATCTCCCATAGTCCATCTGAAGCAATAATGAGAAACTTATCCTTGCCTCTTAGTCTGTGGTATGTGACTTCAGGCTCTGCTGTTAAATATGGGGGTGTATGGTAGTTTGGAGGAACATACTGATAAATATTTAAAGCCCCAACGTCACAGCTGTTCTCAAGAACGCTGTGTTGCAATTCTTTACTCCATTTTAGTTGCACATCTCCAAAAGCTCTGGAGGGCATGAGAATCCCCAGTAATCTGTCATTCACAATTAGCGTTTTCTCCTCAGACCTAGGATGTTCTCTCTTCAGTCTTCTGATTTCAGATTCATCATAGGCATTGTGGTCTCGTGTTAGAGGGATAGTAGACCAACTTCCATCTTCTTCATGAACCCCTAAAATTGCTCTGCAATCACCAGCATTTGCAACATGCAGGTGAATACCATCAATGTGAGCTACACACGCCGTAGCACCAGAAAAAGCTACCTGAAGGGCAGTGTTTCTCACCAGTGCATTTTCCTGGGGAGCCTGAACTTCCAGTGATATGTCCGAGTCCAACCTTTTGAATGCACTTATCATGGCTTCTTCCAAACTAAATCCTGGCTCAATGTCTAGGTCCAGTAAATGCTGCCAGTAAACTCGCAGGCTCTCAAAATACTGTGAAGTCATTTCTCGATGCTCTACATCATTTGGATGCTTGTGCAACTGCAGAATAGGAATAACTGGTTTCATACACTCCACAGCAAGCTCCATTTCTTCCAACGTTTGTCGAGACATGAGAGAAACTGCTATATAATGAAGTAATCTCTCACTTACTGCCTGAGCACAAGCAGAACCAGCATGGCCATCAAAGACACCAAACATCATCCCCCTGGTCTGCAAGCAAGTGGCTGCACTCCTGCGGTCTTCAATAGGAGTATTGGATGCCAGTTGGTTACTTTCAAACTTCAACACAGAATTAGCACTTTTACAACTTGAATCCAGTATTTTATGGGATAATTCACCTGCTCTGAGTATATCATTGATCTGAGATGGAGACAGCTGGAAAGAGAATTCTTCTTCTTCAGTGGAGGTGTGTCTGAATGCTTTTCTCAAGGAGAAAGTATTGTCTAAGCTGCAGGTCCCAGGGTAGAGAAGTGTTTTGGAAAAAACAAGCTTCCATTTTATTTTGTGTCTGTTTGGGACACATATGGAATACAAGCGTCCTCTTCTTTGTAAAACAAAGCTGTTCCTTGCTGAGCCTAAGATCCAGGATGATACAGTTCTTGACATCATAAGTCACTCCACAAGTACGAGCAACTTCTTTCAATCAAACAGGATGTCCTAATAGTCTGCAATAAAAAAAAAAAAAAGTATGCAACTTGCAAGTTTCACAAGATGCTTTCTATACAGCAATTTTCTGTACAGCAATAAAAGAAGCTCACAGAAATGTTCAAAACAGCTACAGATACAAGCATCTAAGAAGTGATACAGTTTCCATTACTTAATTACAATCTTGGTGAATTTAACTTAGCATATGACTGTCTCTTACCAATTAATTCAACAGTAAAGCTAATTTTTACTTGCCAGGTTTTTGTTTGTTTGTTTTGTCATTACAGCAAGGCTAAGTGGAAGTTCCAACATTACAAGAAACGTAACTTTTCAGTGAAAAGCCTAGTGTAACAAGACACAGAGGAAACTAATTCCTTTAAGTTTTTCAGCCTAAGAGGCAATTAATGGCCAAATTTAAGGCTGCTACAGTCCAGCACTATTAATACATTCTAAATATCAAGAGTACTCAAATCCTACAGAAAAACTGAAAGAAACATCAAGCAGATTAACATTTTATGTAACTTGCCATGATCTTCTCATCTAGAGCAAGCTAGCCGACCTTTCTAATTCTGTTCCAGCTTACGTGCTTGGCTCTTTTTATACCTTCCAGATCTTAACACAGGTAGGATTTCTGCACAGCTGAAGTCAAGTTTTACTGTTTATCACAGCACTGTGCACTCAGACAATAAGGAAGTTATACCACAGTTTTATTGGTGACTTTTACAGCTTCCAGTTAGGCATGCTCATTTAAAAAGCAATTAAAACAAGCAGCAGTGAAGAGTTCTGCTGCCAAAAGCAATGAAGCCTGGGGCATCTGAGGTACTTCTTTTTCCAGGGAAGAGGTCCATCCTATTGCTTCCTCTTTTAAATCAGGTGTTCAAGCTGGGGGAAGCACAAATTGCTGCTAAGCACAACTAGATGCCCCAAGGATTTGAGAAGCTAACCATGTTATAGCACCGCAAATACAATTACTCCCAGAAGATCACACTGGCAACCAGTTACAGTTTTCCAGGAACTCAGAAGCCACTTGAGACTGCTGCTGGCATTAGGTGCTCCAGGGCTCACCCCAGAGCTGCCACGCACTACTGCAATACCGCTGTGTTAGCAGGGCATCTGAAGAGAAGTACCAAGAAGTCAGTCCTGGCAGCTGCAAAAATAATTGTTCTGAGAAACCAGCAGAAGCTAAAAACAAACTTGAACTATTCTAAACATGGGGACATGGTTAGTGGGAAATACTGCTGATAAATGGATGGTTGAACTAGATGATCTTAGAGGTCTTTTCCAACCTTGGGGATTCCATGATTCTATAAACAAAAAGCCAACTGATAGAACCCAAAGGACTTTACTGAAATCGCATCTGGAAAACAAAAGCAAATTATACCACCAAGGCCAACTGAGAGGAAGAGCAGCGAGCTCCCACCTCCTGGGTGCCCAAGGAGGACAGGCTCAGGTTTTACTGCTGCCATCCAGAGGACAGACGGCAGTGGCAAAGCCAGCGTGTGGGCTCAGTGCGTGCCTGCAGCCTCCTGGGACAACGACATCTCCCGACAGCGCCTTGCGTTCTGCGGCACACAGAGCACAACCTAAACAAAGGTAAGCTGGCACTGCCCGCTCCAACAACAGCGAACCAAAGCACGCAGCTGTACCAAACCTTCTTCACGGCCAACCTCTCCAAGGCCATTACCCACTCTATTTCTTCTTCCTGGTCCCAACCTTCCGAGCCAGCTGGGACAGAAACAACGATGACTTTTATATTCTTAACTGAAAAAGCTCACAAAAACAGCCTGTTACACAAACCCAGCCTTCCCCCGCTCAGACCAGCCCACAACCAGCAGGTCGGTGTCCCCGCAGCAGCCGCCGCCTCCCGCTGCCGAGAGCCGCCGCCGACCATCGCGCAACGCCGCCCGCGCGGAGCGGAGCGCAGCGCACCGCGAGAACGGACCGCGCCGCTGCCGCCCGGCACGAGCCGCGCTGAACAGCGGCCGTTGCTAATAAAGGCAGTGCTGCAAGCCCGTGATGCAAGAGCCAATTACATAAAGCCCGGCTCCCCGCGGCACGCCCACCGCTCCGCACCAACACCAGCGCTTCCTCTTCGGCCGCGGCAGTGCCAGCGGTACAGCCCGAGCTGCCCGCGCCGCGGCCCGCAGAGGGGAGGTGGAGACCGCTTCCCGACAGAGCGGCGGCCACCCGCGGCGGTAACTGCACACCTCCCCTCCCTGCCGCCGCCGCCGCTCCGCCCCGCCGCCGCGCCCGTGCCCCCGGCCGTGCGCACGCACCTCACCGCCGCGGCTCCGTCCCCCGAATGCGGGGCCGACAGCCGCCACGCGCCCGCACCTCCTGGGCCGTCCGGCGCGGTTCGGCGACGGGCGCTGACTGACGGCCCCGCCGCCCAACCCGCGCCGCCGACAGCGGAGCCGCCCCCCGAGCCCCGCCCCGAGGGATTGCGGCGGCGGGGCGGGGCCGCGGTTTCCTGCGGGGCGCCGGCGGGACGGGGCCGGGCCGGGAGGGGCGGTGGCCGCGAGCGGGCGGCGCGCGGTGCTCGGCCCTACGCCATGTTCTCGGCGGCGCTGCGGGCCCTCGGCCAGCGAGCTGTGGGCGCGGAGCGGCGAGGTACAGGCGGGGGAGCGGCGGTCCCACGTCCTGCGGGTTGGTGCTCCCGGCTGACGGTTGTCAAAGTCACAAAGCGCCTTGGAAAGCGTCAGGCCCCGTAAGCTAAGAAGAAGCACAGCTGCAGCTCACGTGGCAGCTCCCTGTTTCCGTGCCGCCCTCTTGCTTGCCTGGGCCAGCATTTCCACCGAGCGCTCGTGCAAAGCTGAGCGCGCCGAGGGGCGGGCCTGCAGCACGGTGGTGGATGAGTTCGCGTGCCTTGTGGAGCGGTCCCTGCCTCGGCTTGTAGCGGGGATTTAGCGAAGGCGGGCATTTGATAAGACCCGTTCATTTCCTCATTCTACTGGCTGCTGATACTGAAGCGTTTCTCTTGTCAATAATGCATTGCAGGTCCTGCGTGAGGTAAACGCAAACCCCAGATTGTCTCCAGTGGGAGGATGTGTGGCCATCATCACGAATCTGAGCTTTGGCTGTTCCTGCTTTGCTTTGGTTTATAAGTAATATCAGTGAAACTTGGTTTCATGTCAACAGGACGACCAAAACAAGAAGAAGAGCGAGGTTACTGTAGAGAAAAAAACCAGGACGTTATTTTAGCATCTGTGGAAATGATCATTTGACACATTGCTGAACTAAAGAGGTCCTCCATGTCAGCCCTTACCAACCCACAGCTTCTTTAGCTTTTGTGCCATTGCAGCAGTGATGAAACCTCATCTGAGGAGTGTGAGGAAAGAAACAGAACTGCTCAGGCTTGCAGTATTTTTGCCCTCAGGAATATCTGATTAGAATTGTAAATTTCCGTGGAAGCAATGGTTTGGTTGCCATGGTGCTCAAAAACGCAATTTTATTCCAAAGAGAAAAAGTTTAGTTGATATTTTCCTGAAATGGGGAGAAAGATTTCGTTTGGTGCTGCATGTTAGAAAACAGCCACAGATCCGAGCCCCTAGGAGATGACTGTGTGGCTGTCACACAAGGGAGGATAGGTCCTGCAAATGACTTGCCTCAGGTCTGTCTGGGGGAACACAGATGGAGCTGGGACTTGCTGCGGCTCACAGAGCGCGGCGGTGCGCCTAGGGTGGCTTTTTGAAGGGAAATACGTACAACTTCAGTCCACAAAAACACTTGGATACCTTCCTGCTCAGGGCCTTGCGAAACAACAGTTGCTTGCTAGGTGTATTTTGCCCTGTGAATAGTGTAATAGTTGCCTTTTATGTGCTGTATATTACATTGTGAATTTTCACAAAGGGTACAGGAGCACCTTACCTGCAGAGATCTCTAATCATGGAGACAAATAAATAAATCATGTATGAGACTGGGAAAAATTAGTTTTCACAATGTCTGTTAAAGCAATTGCAATTCCCAGTTTGGTTACAAAACAAATTTCCACTCTCTGATCTTCCTATATAATCTAAAACAAATATGCAAACACCAGAAAAGCAAACAAGCTGCAAGAAATGTCAACAAACAGAGGTAAATGCAATGAGCAGCAGTTGGACAACTGTCATCCCAGCTCTTGGCCTTCATTTAACCCTTGCTGTTTCATCAGCAGCTGAGCAGTGTGTCTATAGCTGAAGTTGCAGAGGTTAAATTGATTATCCAGTTTAAGTGACAGGGCTGGTGTGTGAAGGCACGTATATACTTGCTGTGATTGGATCTTAACGTCACATTCATAATTTTTACCAGGTCTTGCTTACAAACTGCTTCAAATTAAACGGAAAACCACTGTCAAGTGAAATACATGCTGTTAGGGTTCTGTACCTCTGTAAATGGGTGTTTAAATTTCTTGAGGATAACTTAGCAGTGCAGGAACATCTGCTGGCTTGGTTTGAAGTGCTCACATGTGGAAAAGTATGTTCCTTTCCTCCTCTCCAACTTACACCTTTTTCACCTCCAGCAGAAGAACTCCTGAATTCCTGCGTTTAATATTTCATTCTAGCAACATGAAATGAAATTAGTGATTAAAATTTGGAGGTAGTACAAGTACAATTAAAATTACAGAGGGAGCAGCAGAGGTATAAATGTTGTCTGCCTTGCAGCCATGCAGTAGTGCTGGTGGAGTCGGTCAGGTCCCGTCCATCTATTACTGTTTCCTTCTAAGCAATGAGAAAAACCATGAGGCCCAGCGTTGCAGGTGGAGTACAGCAGAGTGCTGTATGAAGTGGTCACCTTTGCCTGCAGAAGGAATTCAGAGAGGAAAACAGCTAATCTGAAGTACAAGATAAGATCTCTTTTGTTCAGGCTTATCTCTGTTTTTGTTTTTCTTTCTATTTTTACTGGAGTGGTCACTTTTCTATCTTTCTGACCTCTGACCACCACCAAGAGCCCTGTCTTGTGACCCGGTGCCTCACAACATTTTTCCACCAATGCTTTTGCTGAGCTTAGTTTACACTTGTCACAAAAGATCGTCACGAATCACTGCTGGATCACGTCAGCTGTGTTACTGAAACTGCCTACAAACCTTCCTGTTTGCAGAGGGTAGAAAAACTCAGGTGACCGTAGGCTGAAGCTATTAAAGCCACACACTTAAACGTAATGGAGCGTGAAGTTTATCAGGGAGAGGATACCAGGATATCTCTGGCCTGCCAGCGAGAAAGAGGTCACAAGTGACGCAACTGCCTGTTGAGTTTGTTTTGTGAGGTTAGTTTTTATCTGATAAAGGGGTTTCAAGGACTGCACGTGTACAGCCTGCACAGGGATCTCAATTATAACCACCTATAACTTTAAAAATAATCATGGCCAAAATTACGGCTTCTCTCATCCGCCGTATCGTCATTAAACAGCTTTAAAAAATTGTATTTTGAGTGTAAGAAGCGGTGAGGAGAGGAAGCAGGCAGCCACCAGGTGGCTCCTCCAGCCGGCTGTTAGCGCTGCTCAGTTTCCGTCCCCGTCCGGACGGCGGGGCGCAGCTCCTCCCTCCGAGGGGCGGCTCGGGGAGCTGCGCTCGTCCGGCCTGCAGAAGAAAAGGCTCCGGGACGCCGTACTGCAGCCTTCCAGCGCTTGAAAGGAGTTCATAAGCAGAAGGGAGATGTATCTTTCGCACAGCCTGATAGCGATAGGACAGAGGGGAGCAGCTTTGAACCAAAAAGGGAGATGAGGTTAGGTGCTAGGAGGAATTTAACTCACAGGGCAGCAAGGCACTGGCAGTGATACCCAGAGAAGCTGTGGATGTCCCAGCCCCAGAGGTGCTTATGGCCGGGTTGGATGTGGCCCCAGGAAGCAGGGAGGCTGGAACAGGATGACCTTTAAGGTCCCTTCTAACTTCAGCCATTCTATGAGTACATTTTTTCACAATAGTTAAAAAATAAACCACTGAGAAAAGCTGTAAATAAGATAAAATTGTATTTCTAGAGCAAGGTGTAATAAGCATCTCCCAGAAAGTGAACACCCTGTGGGATTCAGCGTTTAAAGCTCCCTACGATATCTAAGCTTTTACAGCAACCTTGTGGGCTAAATATTACCCTTCTGCTGTTCATGAGTAAACCACACTTAAAGCAGCTTAGCACTACGTTCAAGGTCACAGGATGGGCACACTGTGTAGATAAGTTTTTTATTTTAGTGGAGCAAATGGGTGCAATTGGGAAAAACCAAACCTAGCTTTTGGTACACAAGCCCTTTTAACTGTGTGTGTGTTTCTCAGAGTGAGAACATGCTGCAAATACTGATCAGTACCCTCTGTTAAAGCAAGTGGTGCTGCAGCAGTACATTGGTAGTTTATATACAAGTGATACTGGTTAAATTTCAATCAGAAGGCCTTATTTATATCCATAAATAATTTGGCTCTCAAGTCTGTATTCTTCTAAAACACCTTTTATATTTTAAAAGGTCTTTTATGTTGCTTGTAATTGGGAAATAAATCATAGCAAAGCATAACAAAAGCCTAACTCTGGCAGTGGGCAAGACATTAAAGATGTACAAAATGTCAAATTGTCATCCAGAAGAATAAACTACAATAGAAACTGCTGGTCCTAAAGGATGGGAAGAATTGTGGCACAGACCAAAAATGGCTTTTAAACACAAATGTACTGTAATGGAACAAATGCCCTGAAGGCTCAGGGATAACGTATCTGTATTTGCATTATTCTACTATAGTAAAATCAGTGCCTGTGAAACTGAAGTCCTACACAACCATATCATTCATTAGTCTGAGATTGATGCATCAATTACTGATATCAAACTGTTTCTTTGTAAAGGGAGTCCAAGAAAAACCACTGCAGTACGTAGAGAGAGAGCCTGTTCAAAATAAAGGCAGAGATGCATACATGATTTTAAAATATCATTTATTTAACTTGGTAAAGAAATTAAGATAAATAGATTTTTTGCAATAGCAGTTTTCCTAACTAGCCAAGTTACATTCATAACAGCTAAAAACATTGCATTTTATAATTTTTTTTTTTTTTTAAATTTTCCTCTAGCATCTTCCATATAGGAGTCTCAAATTTAAAACAATGCTAAATTAGCCCTCACAGTATCCTTGTGAGGTAGATATCAGTGTTACTTTCAGTTTATCAAAGAATAAACCGAGGAACAGAATGTTTTATATCAGTTTGCAAAAAAAAAGTAAAAAAATTGTAGGAGTTTGGTCTAAATTCCAATCTTCCATTCCTTGTACTGTGCTCCATGCCTACTATTTTTGTCTCTCTTTCTGAAAAGGGAGAACCACCTGTAGGTGTTCTAGTCTGCCCTTCCCACACTTCTCCCTCTTACTTCAAGATCTTACTTAAACATCTACAGCTTCTTCATTTACATATTTACATACAGATTCTTCATTTAAAAAGCTGAAAGCTAATGAACCCGAATGAATTCGTAATTCGTCTGAAATATACAGATTAATTACAACATCTGAAACCTAGAAATAAAGTAACTGAAAATACACTGACAATAGGTACAGATGACATCACTATTTTTCTTACTGGACACAAAGGTCTGAAGAATTTTTTCACTGAGCTGCAAGAAGCAGCAATACAAAAACATGGCTTTTCTAAAGCAACTATTTTGCAGCTGTATCAGGATTCAGTAGAGATTAAATCTCAAATTTGCCAGGACCATCCCTGACCGATTGCCATGGCTGTGGGATGATTTGTGCAGTGATGTACATTCAGTGCAATCAAGATCTACTCACACAAGACCATTAGAGTGAAAAAATACACATACATTCTTCAGGGCATCTGCTGAAGGAAGTCATATTGCAGAGCAAATCACTTAACTGAGGTAGAATGTGAACAAGTTAGATAGCCACAAGTACATACCTGAATTGCTACAGATGTTCCTTCTCAATAAACTTAATGAGGGAGTTATAATTATGTATGTTGCATAGGCTAAAATAATTTATGTCTAAACAGTCTTACGCAATAAACAACATGGCCTGTTTTGGATCACAGAGCATTTACATTACTTATTTGAAAACAGTTGTACAACAGTATCTTAGAACAGTAATTTTGAAATATATAGTTTTCATATCAGTGCCTTCATGAAGTGAATACAGAACCTTTTTGAGTACTGCTAGCCTGCTTTGTGTCAATAGACAGCAAAGTGAAAATCTTCTAAGTCAGAGGGAGCTCAGCAAACAAGAAAAATCTAAGAAAAATTTAAGTCCACTTTATCCAAATTTCAACCATTCTTTCATCACATATTAGACAATCAGAAGATGTAACCATAAGTACTGATTACCACCTATTTCCCATCTTGTATTAAGTAGGATTTCATCTTAACTCCAAGAGAATGATCCAGATCACTATCTATCCTTTGTACTAAAAGGAGTTCTAGTTAAAAAGATCTGAGCTTGTGTTAAAATTATGCGATTCAAACAAAACACAGCATCAGAAAATGTTCGTCTCCCTGCAAGTACAGAGTGTTGTTGGAAATGGCTATCATGCACGCTCCATGAGTGATCTAAACTCAGGTCTATGGTCACTTATGTGGAAACTCTTAGATATCCCAAGGCTGTTACAAGTTTTCTTCAGGCCTTGAAGGAAGCTCGGACTGTTCTCCCCTTAAGTGGCTGAGGGGGGCGGAAGTTATTCACCATCTGGACCTTCTGGTCTTCCTCACTGGTGAAGAGGAGCATGCGAAACTTCTCCAGCTGCAAATTCAGGTGAGATAATTTACTGCTTAAAAAGGCAATTAATATTAAAGTTTTTGAAAAAAATACCAAAGGAAAATATTCAGTACGTTAGCCTGTTTTTTAAATATGTTTCAGCAAAGAATTTAACAGTATTAAAGAAAAAATAGAATCCCTGAATATTGAACAGAGTGACTATTCACAAACTAACAGTCTTTTAACTTGACCCCATTGCAAAGCAAAACAGTCATTGCTTGTAGATACACAGTGTCAAAACTGCAAAGAATTGGGAGAATGTCAGAAGTTTACCTGTTTCTCAGAAATACTGATGGGTTCTTTCAGCACTACCCATATTACACTCTCGTTAAGGGGTGGTGTTGTCAAAGATCCAAGGTATGTCCAATAATCTAGACTCAAAGGCAGGAGACATTTGGGGTTGAAGCTTCTAAATTGAGCTTTTGTCCCCTGGAAGACAATTGATATTTTACATTTCTCTTCCTCTTTTAAAGAAAAAAACTTACAAGTGCAGATTAAAGTCTTTTTGAAATAAAGTTAGAGTGATACTAAAGAGTGGGGGAGCAGAAGAAGAGCGTGTAATGATCCAGTTGCTTCATAGCAACTATTGCCTAAGCGTAAGCCTGAAGACAGAATCAGAGAACTGTTACATTCTATTGTGTGGCAAGTGTGACCTCTGCTGCTAGCTGATGGAGTTGATGTTTTTGCGCCGTGGTCTCTATGGAAGTTCAGCTTTTGTCATAAAACATCCAAAAATAGTTTAGGAAGTATATTCTCTATATAATGTTCAGTGTGATCTACAGATATCACGGCAAGATTCCTCATCTTGTAACTTGAAGTTTTTGATGCAGTGCATCTATTTCAGTAGAACATCTGAAACTGTGGAAAACTTGGCCTAAACCAATCAGTGCTCTGAGAGAAATATCAGCTTTAAGAATCAGTTGACCAAGTCTAAAAGCAGAGCGAAGTGCATCAGGCAGAAGGCCAGTGCAAGAGGTGCTCTGTGTAAAGTAGTGATCACCTTGACTACTGCAGTCTAGGACAAGATTTTCCAGCCTGTCACCATATTCAAAAATACCTGAAAGGTATGTAGTCACTCACAGAAAGCACTATCCAGCAATCTGTGGAGCTGCTAATCAGGAGCAGACAGAGCAGTTTACTCCTTGTGGCAACCTGGCAGACCTTCCATCACTACAACTGAAGAATTACACTTTCTTTCCTCTAAGTGGAAGAGATCACTTACTGAACATCAAGATTTCACTTCATGTGACCTACGTATGCTGTATAGTTGCCTTCATTTTCAGTCTTTCACAAACATGCACAAAAGAACAAATAATAATATGGCTACACAAGTATTAGATAGAATTTATTTTGCATATTAAAACTTACACATCTACAAAGTGCATTAATAGCCCGTATAAATCCAGAGAGGATAATATTTGCAATCATCTAATTGGCCTGCACTTGACAAAGAGCAGCAGATATCAACACTGAAATCTCTTGGACACATCTGGTAAGGTACCTTGAGTTGCCACTCCAAGAATAGATAGACTAGTTCCCCGTGATGATTGTCCCCTTGTAGGGCTTTGCAGTAGAAACAGGCTGAACCATGAGCTTTGACATTTTCAAGGTTAGGCTTTGTGGAAACTGGTTGTTTTGCTGAGTGTAAGAGGAGGCCTGATGAGTCATGGAACTTTTGACTTTAAATACTTCCTGAAAGGCAGGACCCCTGAAGGACCAGTGGGGTCAGCACAGCCTTGGGAGGCACCAGAGCTTAGGCAGACATTGAGGTCTGGAGATGAAGTGAGCAGAGATGTTGCAAAGGAAGAATACAACTACAGAGATGTTCTGGTGATGGGAGGATTTGTGGTGGGTGGTTTTCCATTTCTGTTTGTCTCAAACATATGACTTGTTTTTAATGATATCCCAGAAAGAAGAAAATCTAAACAGCTTAAAACTTACTTTAAATTTTACCATGTACAAAGCATCAGTGAGTCTGTTCATATTGGCATGTTCTTTTCCAATCTACAATAGTAATGGAATAGACAGGTTAAATAAGAATGACTGTAATTATGCTTTGAATAGGTAGCATATTGTTTTCTTATCTGAATCTCAAGATTTCTACTAAAGTAGGTTTAACAGCAATTTGCAGTGAGTTACTGCTTTCAGTAAGTCATCTGTTTTCCCTAAATACCTCTCAAATACGTAGCACGGTTCTCAAACATTTGACAGTATAATGCTTTTCATCATGTAAACGTGCTATTTTTGTGATTGTTACCTCCAAGAAAACACCAACTACAGCCAAGCCATCTGGAGCTGCTGCTGCTTCTCCAAATGTTGCATACTTCTTGGCATTCCAGTGAACTAAGTGGAGCTTTAAAAAAAAAAGAATAAGAATTAAATGCGTTAGTGATAAAAATTGTCAATATAGGTCTTCAGATGTCTAATAGTAATGGGAAAGGCCTATGTCTTGTCCAAACTCAGCAGAAAATTCTCAAGAGCCTCCCGATGAAGCTATTTCAAAGCTATAGATGGCATCAGCCACAATCATTTCATAGGCTGCGATCCCCAGCTGTAGTCAGGTTAACTGTGCCAGGTTGGTAGAGATACACGCTGCTTTTCAACATCATGTTTGCCAGTATGTCCTTTGTGTTATGCAGACAGGAAGGATATAGTTGAGAATTGCAGACTAAACTACACAGCAGAGGACCACTGGCGGTAGAAGTAGTCTTGTGTGAGCAGAACAGCCTCGCTGTAGGGCAAGCAGAGAAACTTGAAGAAAGGGCTGCACTGGGTGGGGAAAAGTTTGGACTTCCAAGACAGGGTAATTAACAGACAAATAATTTCAGCGTAAGGAATAAAATTCTCATTAAAGCCTGTGCTGACTTAACCACACTGAACTATCAGAATCCTGAGGAAAATCCAGACCCCGCTGCAAAGCTATTTGTCAACAGCACTAGCATGAATTGATCCCATCTGTAAGAAATGTTACCTCACATGGAAAAGGTTTGCCATCGATTGTATGCTCTGATCCCTCACTGTGCTTTGCCCCCCAGTGAAAGTGGAACTGCTTTAGCCGAAAGGGACTCTCAAAGGGGCCACCGCTGATCACTAGGCAGAAAGAAAGCAAAAAAAAAGTATTCAGGGTTTTTAGTTTCCTGTTACTAAAGCCTAACAACTGTTACCTGCTGGTTTGTACTATTGTGCCTTTCCTAGTTTGTAATATGAAAGAGGTACATCATCCAGATATTTATAAGGGTTAGATTTATTCATGGAAAACACCTGAATTCATGTAAAAAATAATTTGAAACAAATATTGAGTGGCTTCATAAATTGTTTCTGAAAGAATACATTTGACATACGAACACATGGTGACTTTTTTATGGTTAGGCTTCTCCTTTTTTAACACAAAGCCTAAGTTGAAGACCAAAAAAATCTGAAGTACCTAAAACATCAACGTGCTTCTTTTGTGCAGAAGAGCCTAAATGCACTGAGCATCAGGTAGACAATCCAGCTAAGTATTTCCTCTAAAGAGTATTCTTTCCAGTAGAGGATATCTATATTCTGCCTCCTTTAAGTATCTGATCCCATAAAAGAGGTAATATAATAGCTTGTTCTTTACACAACACCATTTAGAATCTCACATCACCTTACGAAGACAGGGAAGTGATACAGAGAAACTTCATACATCATTTAGGAAAAACACTTAAAATGAATTTTTAAGATGCCAACCATAGACACTCTATCAGTGGCAATTCTCTTGTACTTTTATACAGCACTAAGCCAATTAAGTTTTGCTCAGCAGACGAAAACTCAAAGTTTTAAATTAAAAAAATGAAGTACACTTAGCATGTCTAACATTAAAAAAAAGTTGCAGCATTGTGTGCTCCCATATGCATTGTTCCAGCTGTTCTTTGTACATGAAACTGGCCTTCCCACAGCAGTGCTCACAGTACTGAAATTAAATACACACTGTCCAGTATGTTTTGCTGAACTTAATCGAATGCACCACTGTTCCAATGCTTTAAGACATCTAGCTGTGTTGGATTACTGTCAGAATTCTGTTGTACCATTTATGCAAAGCTATGAGTCACTAAATCTACTTCAAATCAACTAAAAACTCTTACACCATGTTTGTGCTCCTAGCAATTCTCTTCCTGCTAAGTGTTATTAAAACATGGCACATGCATAACGTAAAAAGGGCAGAGGTCTTAATTGCTGCTTGTGCTCTCAGTTTATCTACAGTGATGCATAGTGCTCTTAAATTAAACTCCTAAAGCTGGATAAAGTTCACTGGTATATAGATACAGTTCAACTTAGAACTGCATGAAAGTAGTTAGCAGCTAAGATAATATTTCCAGAAAAAACTTTAAAAGTTCTCTGTAGAATGATATCTTAATGCATTTTTATGCAACAAGCTTTTGGAAAATGAGCATGTAGTCTTCCTTTCAAATTCAGTAGCTACACTTGAAAACCTGGCCGTTAATTTGGGCCACTGTTTAGGTCCATTCAAGATGAGGAATGTTAGAATTAAGTAGCAGGAATTTTAATCCCCTGACCCTATTGCAAGAGGTTTCCAGCACAGACAAATCACTTCACAGAAAGTAACTTGTTTTGAGTACCAAGGTATCCTATTATCTAGAATTGATAAATACAACCAAATAGAAGGTGAAATCAATTGATAGGTTAAAAATTATTCAGAGTATTTTTAAATGCACACCTCTATTTATCAGAGATACTTTGTCTCCATTCCAATGCTGCATTTGTTGGCCTCCTTCCTTCCCTCTCTCAGATGTAAAAGCAAGGCTTACCATGGATGTAGAATTAATACAAGTAATCTCATTTATATTTTTGCCAAGAGCTAAAGAAAAAAATACATACAATGGCAACATCCACAAGGTGCAGCCAAAACAAAATAAGCTGAAGACTGCCATTTCTAAAGAAGTTGTACTGCTATGAGGCGGTGAGGAAAGAAGAAAACAAGCTAATAGTTAATGACTGGTCCAGATAAAAATAGGTCTGGTGCAGTACAGTTATGATGGCTACACCATATGACCTCATCTCTGATAATCCTCTTCCTTTATCCTTGTGGATGTAAACTGGGGAGCGAGCCAGACAGCACCAGCATCTCTGCGGACTATCATGGAAACAGTGCACTGAGGAGTGTGCGTACCTACTCTCCTGCTGGTTGTGGTCTAGGAGTGCTGGAGTTCTGCATGGATTCCCTCTCTAGCAAACCGATCATCCCTATATAAAAGGAACCCCTGCAAACAAACAGGTTTTCCCAATACAAATATAGTTTCTAATACAGAAACTATTCAGCTCTGAGGTATTTAATGCTGTTAGAGAGACTCAAGTGAAGGTAAGGAATAATGCTCAAGCAAACAAATATAAATGGTTTTGTTTGCATACTTTGTTCTAAACTGAAACTATACACTGTATAAAGTATACTATAGAGGATGTACTTCATCGTTTCCCTCTCTAAGCCATAACATGATAGCTGGTTATGTATTGGTCTCACCTGTCTTGTCATCAGTATCTTCAAACTCAACCATAACTGAATGGCCATTGTTGGAGATGTTGAGAGATGTGCAGGATTCATAGGAGATTACAAGCGGCATCAGCTTAGGGTCATAGACTGCTTTTGCAGAAATTATATCAATAGGTGACTGACGGTTCCCTTGGGCAATAGGATAGGACTTGTGCCACTCTGAAGGTCCTTCAAAACCAAAAGAAAGCACATTATTTTCTTTCTACTACATGCACACAATTATTTCAGGATTTCACGAGGCTTGAAGTAAAGCTTGCTGAGCAGGAGTGACTTGAAAGTTTGGCATTTGACAACCTCATTTAAATTCTAAGTTTTGTGTTTTTATTAGCACAGTGTGCAACTAGATGGGGGATTGAAGCATGTTATACCAAATACACTGGGGAAGCCACAGCACATTAACAGACTGCTGCACCTTCATTTACTTGCACCACTAATCTGTTGTGGAGTCAGTAATTACATTTTTAAGGTATCCGAAGTCCTTCCAAGGTGTATGCAGACATGAGCACACTTGTAGGCACACATGCACTCCCTCAAAGAAACAGCATTTAATCCTTCCTAGGGAAGATAATGTAAAAGCTCCAGTGATTCAAATTAGATGCAGATGACTCAATCTCTTTGCTACTGACTATGCAGTTATTTTTAAAGCCATTTTAGGATTGCAGTAAATCTTTGGAGCAGATTCATTCTTCACTCATGCCCATTACAATATCTTTCTGCCCTGAGCAAGAAGTACAGTGTGCTAATTAACACTTCTGGACTTGCTGAACCCAATAGAGCAGGGTGAAAGACCAATTTAGTAACTTTGCTCTCTCCTGCCAGAGCTGGAACACCATCATGCTGTTTGAGATAATAAAAGCCTCTATGTATAAAAGAATTACTTCTGACCCCTTTTTTCCACTTCAGTAGTGCAGGAAGCAGTCCTATCTTCTACTGCTTATATTCAGGAAATATAAACATTAACAATTTCACTTGAAGATTCTAAAGAATTTTTTTTTAATGGTACCATTCTCACATAATTCCACAAACTGATTTTTGTTTTATTTTAATAAGCACACCCTCTTTGAGAGAAACTAATTCAGTGATCTACTAGCCTCTTATCTTCAAGATTTTCTGAGAAGTTAGACTTATAAAATAGTATGTTTTCATCAGCCTGCCTGTAAAGGTTGGAGTTTAAATGCTGTTACACAAGCTTAGACAATATCATTTGTTCCTTATAAGCTTTGTGTTAATATGTGTGACTTTGTTAATAGCACCTAGATGTCTAAATATGTAATGGCACCACTGGCACTAAGCAGCTTCACTCAGTGTTCAGGTGAAGTTGGTTTTGGACTTGCAGCAATTGTAGAATAGCTGCTGCCAGGAGCCCAACAGAGAAAGGAGGAGCTCCTGGAGGTCATGCAAAAGATGGGCTATTGGACAACAGCAGTCATTCAGCCATCATGCTCTGCAAAGGGTACAGGTGGCATGAAACACTGTCGTACAAATCTTTCAGTAGTTTCACACATCCTCTCACTCTGACACACAGTCCTGTAGGCGGGAAGCAAGGGAGGATGACTAAATTAAAGACTGTCAAATCAGAAAGCACAATTTGTTCAATAAGAGATCTCCGATACTGATCTCTACAATTTATTCATATTCAGAAATATATAACATATACTTGATTTTATTCACTTTAGAAGCCTAGATATCACATTTCAACAACTTCACAGAATCAGAAGATCTATTACTGCTCTTCTATTACTAAGTCTTCTAAGAATTGCTTTCAGAAAGACAAACAGTTCATCATTTTCATAGCAGCTTTTTGGAAAAGGACCCATCTGTAATATCTGCAGCCTAGGATAAAACTGCTCAGCACTGCTTCCCTCCATTTAGGAACAATAATTGCAGTAACAAAAGGCAGCAGGAATAAGCTTGTGCATCATTTAGATATCACCTTCTGCAAGCAAGCTAGCATCAATCCAGTAATTAATTAGCTACTGTTTATACTTGATGTTTGCAGACGTAGAGATGCAGGCAGCTCTGCAGGACTCAGACGGCAGTTCCAGAAACAAAACGAATGGGGGAAGACAGAAAGATGCAGCATGGAAACGCTATAACCTACCGTCATCCTGCCCATATCCCCAACTGTGGTGGCCAGTCATAACGGGACAGCTGCACCCTGCTGAGCTCTCAACTCTTTGCCAAGCACTGCTGCTTACCTGCCTTTATAATAGCTCACCGGGGATCGGGTCAGCCCCTTAAAGACACAGAGCATCCTGAGCAGCTCCGGCAGGACGGGAGCAGCCAAGTTTCTCCCGCTCCTCCTTGTGCTAACACAGTGCAGGGAAAGGAAAGGGCAAAACTCGGGTCGCTGAGGTCCAAGGGCTTAAGGAGGAACCAAGATCATCCACGGGGAACTAGAACGAATGTTTGGGAATTAAATTTTGGGAAAAGGAGCAGTTTTTACTCATTCTGCATAAGGAAGCAATAGCTTGCTCTGAGCATTTGAGCATGGTAATGTGCAGATCGTAATGGGAAGTGCCCATTTCTCCTTTGTGCTCTGCAGGGACGAACATCACCTGGCTGCTGCCTCTCTGTTCTTACTCTCTCCAGCTGCAAAAGAGTGACAGATGTTGCCAGTTATTTGTAACTACAACTTTGGAAGCAGTGCTTAGATGAGATGGAGAACATTCTCATCTCAAAAAAGCGATTTGTGCTACACTTAAGCAAGGCAGTACCACACCAATTTAACATAAATTGGCAATCTCTTTTTTGTTGTTGTTGCTGTTTTTGTTTGTTTGTTTGTTTGTTTGTTTGTTTTTAACACAGAAACCCTTTAGAAGACAAGAATGTAAATAGTGTACTTCTATTAGGAAACAGACCCTGGCAGACTGGGGAAAGGAGATGAGCTGTGGATCAGTGATGTGCTGTAACCCACTAGTTGCCTGCATCTAGCTACAGAGCTACAAGGAGATGCACAGTCCGTACTTTAAAAGCTCTTGGAACAGTTTTGTAATAAAAAACATGGTTCCTTGGTAGCAATTTTATTAGATCTAAGGAGATACCGTCTGTTAAGGCAGCATTTTATAAACACAATATTGATTTTCATAAAGACAGGAGCACACAGATAGGGATCCTTCTATTATGCAATCAAGAAAATGGGAAAAAAATCAATGAAAGCATTTTAAGCATTTTTTTTCTATTCTTGTACTGCCTCGTAGCAATACATTTCCTTTTTCAGGAGCTTTCTGTGGGAGTCAGCTTTAAAACCTCTGAGATTTACTGATGCAGGCTAAATCACTCAATAAGGGATGTAAGCTGCTGTAAAGGTATCCACGTGGCAGTTTTACAATGACTTACTCAGATCCACTCCTCCATTTACTTCTGTTTAATTTGTGTGATGTGCTGAGGTCCCTGAGCAGACCAGGCAGGCAGCAGGTGCTGACCCTGCAGGTGTGTCTGTGCAGTACATGGCCTGCACACGTCCTGCTGCACTGGCACTGGGTTAAAAGCTCGGCTGCTTACGAGGACAAAGCAGCTGGGAGAAAACTGTGATGCTTCTCATTCTTCTTCTGGTGTGGCTCTGATTCAGCAACCAGATGTAGGCAGGGTCAGTCAGGCAAATAACAAAACTATTGTAGACGTGGTGGGGAAATCAGCTTGCCAGTGAAAAGAAATGCAAGAGGAATTTTGCACTTTAGTGAAGCAGAGGCCAGAGAAAAACTGTATTCTAGGCAGGGAGCACTTCATTCAAGAGGAACTTGAAAACTGAGGCTCAAATTATGCTCTCAGGGCACAGTGCCATCGAAGTGGCATAACGTGTATGTGTGTTTGATACCATTCAACACTTCACCTTTTATCTCTTCATGTTCAGAAGCTCTAAAGATGTGTATTTCAAAGGGAAAACAATGAGAAAAGAGAAAACATGCTGGCAACATGACAGGAAGTGACTCTGCTAAGTGGGGTATGAAGAGCTGACTTAGAAAAGGTGAAAAAGAGGAGTGACAGTACATGAAAGATAGAAACAGCCTGAATGAAATAATAGCTATGAAGATAGCCATATTCTCTAGTATATATTTGTTTATATACACAGTACTTAATGTGTTTCTCTCATCTTTTTTTTCTTTATTGAGGCAAAAATTAACTTTTCCTTAAGGCTAGGATGATACGTTGCATACACAGATACCAGATATTCTTTAATCCCAATTCCTGTTGACATTGACTGCCTTCAATTGTGGATTTTCACTGACTGCCCTGAACGTATCATTTGTCACTTTCAAAGTTGCAGTAGTAATCAAATTATGGTCTCAATAGTACTAGTTTGTACCAGTGATAATTACATCACTCTGGTTAAATCCAACTTAAGGAACTGAGAAGCAGAGAGTGGTAGATGCTTAATGGGTAGATTTCTCCATTGAGAAGCTAAAAATGAGGTACCTGTGATTTCCACAGATTTCCTGCAGGTTCTGACTATACCTCAAAACTTTCTGCTCAGCAGTGAATGATAGGAAGGCAGAATTCAATCCACCACGGTGAAAAGTTTCAAGAGGTCTCAAAAGAATAATTCCATCTTCCCCCAGTCTTCACAGTTAGCATTTCATTCCTCCTGAAAAGAGAAGTAACGATGTAGGAGCAGTGCAGCAGCTTAGGACAAATACACGGGTTCTTCTTCTAAACCTGTCACTGCGTTCTCATACCAAACTACACTTTGCATTTCCTGTTGCCAAATACAGAATAGTTTTTGTTTTTTGTTTTTTTTTTTTTAATAATTTGAGGGTCCGTTATTGAAATTGCTATGTAAGTACTAACTGTTACTGTCAAAAAGCTACAAGGAAATTAGGTTGCCAAATTGTAATTGAGCATATAAAACTTTGAAGACTTGAGAAACTGATTTTTTAAGGTGAGCTGTCTCTACGACACAGATCTGGTGTCATTGGGAAATATTCACAGAAGGAGATTGTGTCAGTTGGGGACAGTGCTTTTAGTAGATATTACTGTGTCACTGTAGAGGGATGGAGCTCTGTTTTAGGAAACATAAAAGGAAGAAAAGTCACTGAGTTCCAAAGTGAATGGCTGAAGGGTACTCCAAGAGCATTTGCTTGCATAACTTGGCAGTTCTCTTTGCTGAGCATCTTTAATGATGGCAACACACACTTGAACAACCTGACATATGCCTTCTTAATTTAATAGATATGTGTCTGATGCATCATTGCTTTTGAACAAAATAGGACAGAGATACAATCAGTTTGGATACAGGCTGCTCACCCCTTTGGAATACAGAGCCTTTGGAATACAGAGATAGGAGCAGATGAAGTGTTAAAACATTCATCACTCCAGAGCTTGCCTACACCTCAGGTTCTTGAGAGTATCTGGTTTATCCAGACAGCTCATCTCTCTTCTTACATTGCCATTACTGATGCTGCCAGTTTCTAAATGGGTGTCATACTAAGATGATACTGGGCAAGGTGGGGCAGAAAAGAGGAAGTGGTGCCTGGTTCTGGGGAGCTCCCAGCCTCCACACACCATTTTTGCTGTAACTTGTCTTTGACTTTTAAAGCCATATTTATGGGGCTGCCTTATGCCAGAAACAGGGAACTAAGTGTGAAAGGGTAATTCTTATAATTTATGGCTCGACCAGTGGAGGCCATGTAATTATAGCAGTCAGCAGGTACAGAATGAGCCAATTTTTGGTTTGGGAAGACAGACTGTTCCCACTAAATTTTCCAGCAGTTCCTCAAGCGACAACAGGAGGAAGGATTTACTGTGAGAGCAAACACGGAGCCTGAGAAGAAGGAAGTTTGGGGGGGGGGAGCACAGCAAATGGGAAAAGAAAAGAGGAAGCGCTATGCTGTGTTAAAACGTCATCTGCAAAGTATATAGCTCTGCGTTCTGACTGCACTGCTGTGTGCTCCATGTCGGTGGGCAGAGAGCAGACCAGGTGCAGCACAGGGCAGCGTGATGGCCCGTGTGGGCTGACGGAGCTGCAGCCACGCACGGCGCTGGGGCTGCTCGGAACTGGCAGAAACGTCGGCAGATGTGTCAGTGCCGTCCTTGTGGTAAGGTCTACGCTGACCTTACGTGGAAGAGATTTTGTAAGAGAAGAACATAGAGGTGCATACTACAGCAGATTTGGGGTCTTACCGTCCGATACTGATTAGCAACGACTGTAACAGTGCAAGCTGTCTTGACAGCACGCCCTGGGTCAGTGTGACGGTGGCTACCGAGGGACCACCGACGCTACAAAAGCCCCGCAGCCCCACAGCCCGACCCGCGCGGGGCCGAAGCACAGCGGCGCGCTCGGGGCTCCTCGGCCGCCCCGCCCCGCGGCCCCGCCGCGCCTGCGCAGCGCCCGCCGAGGGGAGCGTGCGGCCATGGCGCAGCCGGGCAGAGCCAGCCTCAAGGAGCAGCGCTACGACCGGCAGCTGAGGTAGCGCGCCGGGGCTCCGCGGGGCCGCCCTCCCCGCAGCCCGCCCTTAGCCTGCCCGCGGAGGGCCGCTTGTCGCGGTGCCCGGCCTCGCCTTTCGCCTCGGGCCGCGCTCATCTCTTCCGCCGGCGGCCTCCCCGCGGCCCTGGGGCGGAGGGCGCTGCGGCGGGACCGGCCGGCTGCCGGCTGCCGGGAGGGGCTCGGGTCGGTCCCGCCGTGCCGCTGGGAGTCCCGGTGCCGGCCGTGAGGCAGCGCTGCTCGGGATGGGGGTGGGCCCGAGCGAGCGGCGGCCCCTGCCTGCAGTGCGGTTTGTTGGGGCCGGGCCGGCCTTCACGTGCTTGCTAAGACTCGAGGTGGTTAGCAGGAGTCGTAACGCGTCCCGCGTCCCTTCACTGAGCCTCGGACATCGCAGCGCCGTGACGTCAGCGCTGCCCGGCCGCAGCTTCAGCCCGGGCGTTTCTGCCGCTCTGCGCTTGTTCGCGGGCGTCCCACCTGCTGGCGTTGTGGTTCTGGTCCCCTCTTGCTTTTAGTGTCCTGGCGTTAAACGTAAACAAATAAAAGAAGCTTTATTCATTATCTACGTTAACTGTTGCATGTGTGGCCCAGGCAGGCCGCGAGGTTGGCTGCCCCCGCAGCTCGGAGCGCTGCTTCCCGGCTGCCGCTGTGCATCCCGGTGTCTGCCAGCATCTCGGACTACAGGAGTGTATCATGTATAACTGAACCCATGGAAAACAAAGCATTCTGTTTTAATATTTCTTTCCATCGGCAACTTTTGCCTGGGGAGTGTTTTCACCCGTACTGATGGCTTAAAAGTTAAGTGTGTTACAGTAGAAAAATGTGTACGTGTTTGTATGATGTAGGGGATGAGGATGAGAAAATGAAATGCCACTAAATGGGTTTTTTCTTTAAGAGATACTCAGGCTTGTCATAGTGAGTTTTCAAAGTGAAAGCTTATTTCAGTTGGTGCTGGTTAGCTGTTCTCAACTACTTCCCAGCTAATGGGAAGTAGTATGCCAGCCTTCATTTGTGACAGCTTATTTTTTTAAAAACTTGTTTATTCATTTCTTTGTATTCACTTTGCCAACAGAAATGAAACACCTGCAGAATGTTTATGTTTTTATTCTAATATAGACTGTGGGGTGACCATGGACAAGAAGCTTTAGAGTCAGCCCATGTTTGTGTGATAAATGCAACGGCCACAGGAACTGAAATACTCAAAAATCTGGTGCTACCTGGTGAGTAAATGGCAGCTGTGTATGTCCTTAGTGATATAGCTGGTAGGTTCACATGATGTCTAGTCAGTCACACACTTTTTTTTCCACCAAGGTATTGGTTCATTTACAATTGTGGATGGGAATCGGGTCTCCGGAGAAGACGCTGGAAATAAGTAGGTTTGTTACTGTCTTTGTATACCAATGAGGAAGTAACAGGATTTCATAAGTTTTTCTATCCCTGTACTCTTTAAATTATATGAAATTATTCATGCTGTTAAGCCTGTATGTTTTTCTCCAAGTCTTTTATGGCTTTTGATGTTTGCGACAAATACAGCATACATGATCAGCACTTTGATATTTACTGCTAAACTTTTTTCCTTTAGTTGCTGTTTCCATACCTCTTTTCTTCATCAGGTTTATAAAGGCAGTGGTATGCTCACTACAAAAATATTAGTAAATAATTTGTTAGCTGTTATTGAGAAATGGATAAGATTTGCTTTCACCTCAGCATGGTTCAGGTTATCTTCTGCAGTGCCATAATAATTCTGCTGATGAAATGTATTTTCATTAGCTTGCTGTTGTGAAACCATGCCTGATAATCCTTCATTTGGTTTCATAGCTTCAAAGGGTATGCAGCTGGGGGATAGGATAAGGAACTCTGCAGATTGTTCCTACCAAAAATGATCTGTCTTTACTAATTCTAGATCACTCTTATAGTTCAGGCAGATAGCTACAAATATCTGACTTTCTAGGGGGTTACTTGTGGGGTAAGGATATTCTGTTACATGAAGAAATAAGTACTAATGAGTCTTTAATGAGCCTAGTGAAAATGAATCTGCAGTATGATCCTGGCTTCTGGGGGGTTTGGCTTGTCTTAATTTTCAGATTGGTGGCTGAGGCAGTGAAAGTTTCCCTTAAGAAATTGATCATGAAGAAAATAAAACCAAGGCAGAGAAGAGGGAAGCAGACTTCAATGAGAACTTTGTGAGAGTCAACAACATACTTTGCATAGAAGGGGGCTTTTAATGTTATTTTTCTTCAAAATAAAAATTCACGTATTGTGTTTTTTCTTCTTTTCAGTTTCTTCCTTCAAAAAAGCCACATTGGTCAGGTAAGGATGTAACTTTAATGTTTAAAAATGTCTCTTTAAGTGTATTGAAAGAACAAAAGTATTGAATAAATACTCCTAACAATACATCTGAGTAATTCCCCAAAATATATGTACTGGTTAAAAACTCTATTTTCTTTAATAAAATTTCCCGTGCTTATTTTTGAGTTTCATAAGTGAAAAGATAAACTCAGTTCTGGAAAGACTGAATGAAGAAAATAAGACCTGGTTGAGAATATCTTTGGAAGTATAAGGTGGAGGAGGATTGTGTTTGAAGGAGTAATGCTCAGAGCAGAGGGAGAGTGGGTGAGGGGGTTGAAACCAGAGGAACAGAAGAGTACAAAAAAGCTTTGAGTAACTCCTAAAAATGCTCCAACATACCTGGAAGTTCATAAATAGCTTTGCAGTTGTTTTGTTTTTGAAATACCACTAAAACTGGTGCCAAACAAGTGTATGCTGCTATGGCTAGTGTATTTTTTTCTCCAGATAAACAAAGCTTGGAATATGTTAGCTTATGAAGAAATCTCTTTAAGTAAGTGTAGTACTAATGTACTACATAAATTGCATTTCAAGATGCTAAACCTTGCTTTCATTGCTCTGGAACAGAGTCGTGCCCAGAGCGCTACTGAACTTCTGCAAGAACTGAATAATGATGTTTCTGGAAACTTTGTGGAAGAGGTTTGTTTTTCTTCCCAATTATTTGTGGATTTATTCTTTTCTTAAGTGTTACAGTGTTATGACTGTGAAATAATAACTAGCTGTTGCCTCTATAGTAGGGTAGTTTAAGTAGGTTCATGATAAAGAATTTTGGAGAAGGTCTTAAATTTCTGAAATTAGATCTGCGTATTTGAGCATTATTTTGTAATTTCATCACCACTTTGTAGTTTTGCTTAATGTTTTATATTCAAAGTTGAAAATCCTTCGTTACCAGAAACTTTTATCATGTTTTGTGACAAACTTTTTTCTACTATTCAGAGTCCAGAAAACCTTCTAGACAATGACCCTTCCTTCTTTAATCGATTTAACTTAGTGGTTGCAACACAACTATCAGAAAGGTAAAGAATCACTAAAGTTTTTAATACTCGGCGCATTGTCCTCCCACTCCTCTTGCTTACCAGAAAGCAGTAGAATTTATGCATGTCTGTAAGAGAGGTCTTTTGTCTTTCACAATTCATTGACATTTTTTTTGCTTAATTAATCTTCAGAGCATTTGTGAAAATGGAGTTAAATATAAATAAGACAATGGATAAACATATTTCCAGGCTATGATAAATTCCTGCGTGAAATCCCTTTCTATAAGGGAATGAATTACATGTGCTAAGAATCACGATAGTGGAATTCTCATAGAAAGCTTTTTACATGTGTAGCTTGTGCAAGAGTTGACTTCATAGTTAACTACTGTTCTCTGTATATCTGAAAGACAAATTGTCTTTTTCCTTACAGTACAGTGCTACGCTTAGCTGAACTCCTCTGGAATTTTAACATTCCATTGCTGATCTGTAGGACTTATGGACTGGTTGGTTATATGAGAGTCATCATCAAAGAACATCCAGGTTAGAGGATTGGGGGTTTTTTTGAGATTGTTTTCCATATATAAGGTCAAAAACTTGTGAGAGAGATTCAGCATTTAAGTTTTGCGTCGTTTGCAGTTCCTCACCAGTATACTATGGAAAAATTAATCGGAACTATGGACTGCAATAGATAGGTTTCAATTTTACTATCTTCTGACATTAATGTACACAAAGCACTTTAAGAATCAAGCAGCTAACCCAGCAGGTGATGAACTGCATTTGATTTATAGGTTTGTGTTGAAGGTTGGGCATAAAACATTGAAGTACATTGTGTAACTTCTTTCACAGTTGTTGAATCTCATCCTGATAATGCATTAGAAGATCTGAGGCTGGACAAGCCATTTCCGGAACTGACAGAGCACATTCAGTCTTATGACTTGGATCATATGGACAAAAAGGTTGGTATATGGTTTGCATTGTGTTCCCTAAGACATGCTGACACATGGGATTCTGTGAGAATGTCTCTTGGTGGATTATTTTTTTTGGTGATGAGACTTACTTAAATAGAGGTAACAAGGCACTGCTTTTAATGTGTGGCCCAAATGTTACTGTCTGTATTTAAATCTCTAGCAAGGAGCAGATCTTAGGAAGTAAAGAACGTTCATGGGCAGTTTGTTAGTAGACAGATCATGACTTCCTTTCTGCTGCAGAGCTTTGTAGGGTGGCTATTTGTGCATAATAGAAGTTCCACTTCAGAAAAGTTTCACTTAGCTTAGCCACACTGCCTTAAGACAAAAGAATAATAATTTGTGTTACAGTGTTTAGGAAATGTTATTCCAGAATGGAAGTGTGAAACATGGCATATTTGTTAAAGTAGTGGATATAGTAGGGGATATTAAAGTTTACATTTTAAGTAAGTTTATGATTTGTCTCTTGCTTTTGTCTCTTCTAAGCTTAACAGTAGTTTCTATGCTTTTCAATTACAGGACCACAGCCACACTCCATGGATTGTGATTGTTGCCAAGTATCTAACAAAATGGTTCAATGAGGTATAATGCAAAAACTGGATGAGTTATGAGCCTATTTTTATAATTTTTAATTATTTCCACTTCTACGGAGTTGTCTTTTCTAGACTAGCTTATTGTTATGGCAGTGTGTAATGAGATGGAATACTAAAAATATGAGTAATTAAAATACAAATAAATGTATGTGAACTTGGTCAGACTTGTGGAATTTAGCAGTCTGTACGCAATGAAGATATTAATAAGTATCTTTAATACAAATGTCTTGTGTTTTTATATTTAGAAAAGTGATCAGTTGCCTAAAAGTTACAAAGAAAAAGAAGCCTTCAGACAACTGATCCGGCAAGGTAATATATCCTAGGAGTTGATTTTCTGTACTGGTAGAAATGTGCAAGTTCTTTCAAAGTTAATTTATGGAAGTCTGCTGGTCTGTACAGTGTGATCGTTTTGCGACCTGTTTGCTTCAAACAGATGAATCTTAAGATTCCCTGATTTTCTTACACATACAGTTTAGCAGTGTTTCTTACTATTTAAGATCAAGAGTGTGTTTTGATTTGGGTGGGAGGAGAGACACTGAGAAAATCCTGCTGAAAATGTTGATACTAACATTGCAAATGTGATAAAGAAGAAAGTAAGTGGCTTTTGACATTGATTTTTGCTACGGACTTTAAGTGCTTTGTCAGTTGGCTGACCAAATTGTTGGTAAGCATTGCAGTCCTAAATTACTGGTCAAGAGAGATTATGGAGCTACTGAATATATTGCAGTCTGTGAACAGGCTTCATTTATTCAAGTGTTCCAATTGAACATCTTTTGCAGATGATAAAATTAACAAGATGTTTTTTGACATTTAAACGTGACCTACGTGTAAGTTGCTGCTAAGAATGGTTCTGTCACCTTCATCTGTAGTTTCTGACTGAGCAGTAGTGGCTAACTTTGATTAAACTAGTATTTTACTGGACTCCTTTTATTAATTGAAATTGCTGCCTGGATTCATAAGTATTTACCTTAAAAACAAACAAACAAAAACAGAAAAATAAGAGGATAAGAGGGAGAGTTTAATTTCTTGTTTAATTTCTTCTTAAGCAGCATCTACCTTAATTTTGTGATTATGAACTTATTTTTCTTACAGAAATAATTGTTATTCTTGTGGTAAATAAATTGTTTAACATCAGCACACATTTATATGTGGCTACTTCTGTCAGTATGTTTTGATTGATATTTCATTTTCTGCTACTGAGGTTTTTATGCCTCAGATACATACAATACCAATCTACTCTGTTGGTGAGACTGAAATGATGAGATGTTATTTGGGGTGTTGTGATGTGTTTTTTTCTTCAATAAGGTATCTTAAAGAATGAAAATGGGACTCCAGAAGATGAGGAAAACTTTGAAGAAGCTATAAAAAATGTGAACACAGCATTAAATACTACAAAGGTAAAGTAAACATACAATAAATTTGAAGTAGTATCAAATGCTTTACTTTTTCAGAACATTCACTTTTAGCATAGAGGTTCTATGTGCAACATGGATACATAGCTAAAAGAGGATGAGTACAATTGTAAAACTGAAATGATGTGCAGTAGATCAGACCTGGACTAGGTGACACTAGCTCTTGATTTGTTTGTTCATGAAGGGAAGCTGCCTTCCTGATGATTTGAAAGAATTAGACGACAACCAGAGCTCATTGTTCTGTTCCTCTCAAACTTCTATAGCTTTAATCTGCAAAGGATAATCCAAAAGACAGACTGCTGTAACAATACAGAATTAGCAGTCGCTGGTGGGGATGATCTTTGGTTTGAGTGTGGTGTTAGGGGTCAGAAAGTGTTCGTGAAGTTTGTATTGTATCAAAGCTGCTGGCTACAGTATTGATTCTATAAAGAAATGAAGGTTTGCAAAGGACTTCTGACTAAACAAATTCTGGTATCATTGGAGTTGGATCACCTATGTAATGAGTATTGAGGTAATTCAAGAGGTAAAATCAATTAAATACAAATTCAAATGTTTTTTTTTTAACAGATTCCAAGGTGTATTGAAGAGATTTTTAATGATGATTGCTGTATAAATCTCACAGAGCAGGTAATGAGTAATTACAGGTTTGATGCATAACTATAGAAAAAAAACATCATAAATAACACTTAAAGTGTATGTAACTTTCTTGTCCATTTGTAGTCCTCTTCCTTCTGGATTCTGGTTCGAGCTGTAAAGGAATTTGTGGCAAATGAGGGGCAAGGATGCTTACCTGTCAGGGGCACAATTCCTGATATGATAGCAGACTCCAGTAAATTTATCAAATTACAAAATGTGTAAGTATCCTTTGTTTTGTGGTGGTTGTTTATTTTTTTTTAGTAACGAGTCATCTCTATTTCATCTCTATTTCATTAGTTCAGATCTGATTTAAGAAACAAAAAATAGTATGTCAGAGGTGAGAAGGGGATGAGAAAGCCCTGCAGACTTGGTCTGTCTGCTCCTGTCTGCTGTCTGGAACTAGGGCATAAGATTTTTTTCATATGTTCTAGTTTCCTTAAGCGTTAACTACCTTTCTTAGTTTCAGGTGTAGAAAAGATCTTCCTACTGATAAGAGATCCCATAACCCAGCTACTACAGTCCAGAACCTTTACTTAAAATCATTTATTAAACACACTTTGTTTTTTCCCTTGGAAAAACTTGCAAGCCTGCTTACAGAAATACTAATTTCCTAAATAGTTAATTCTAATCAATCCACTTTGAAAGAAATGCTCAGTAGAGGGTGAAGACTTGTGAATGAACAAGTCTTGCAAGCGCTAAGCAGCGGTAGCATGGATGAGGATTTTAGGAAGGCTATCTTTTGAATATATTTATCCTCAACATAAACTTAATTATTCTTGTACATTCTGGACATGATGCAAATTATTCTGCCAAAAAGACTTAAGTGTTGCTGTATTTTCATTAATTAATGAAACAGTAGGAGCCCAATGAAGGACATACAGCTGCTCTTCTAAAATGTAATAGTATTACAAACAATTAGAATGTTTTTTGCACTGATAGGTTTCTAGAGTGGGTATGCATGTAGTGTGTAAATCAACAGCTCAGCTCTGACAAGCAGTTGTACAGAGAGATAGTAAGTACATGCATGGCCTTTAGGTAGCTCACTTGCATTTGTGGTGCCTTGTCTTGTCTTTATAATGTAAACCAAAAATAAATGGTTTTCACTGCAAAGTCTGAGATCATAGTTTTAAGCTGTTATTATTAAGACTGTTTTATTATTGACAGGTACCGTGAGAAAGCAAAGAGGGATATTGCTGCTGTGGGTAACCATGCTGCTAAATTGTTACAGTCCCTAGGCAAGGTAACTACAAACATGGTTTTTCTAACAGGACATAAATATTTTTCTTCTGTACAGGTCTAAGCCAAAAGAGACAGATAAGAAAGAGCTTAATTATATAATTCCTTTAAAAGTACCCAAGTAACTTCTAATGTTTATTATCTGTGGTCTGTTTATCACTTTTGGTCTAGTCACGTAAAAAGAAAATACACGTCTGCATTATTCATTGATCAAAGAACTTATTTTACAAAAGTGAATAGTTATTTCACAATTAATGTATTAATGTCTCTGAAAACATGGCACGTTTGGCCATTGTATGTACTGTGAGTAGATATTCTCTGTTCTAGGCACCTGAATCAATTTCGGAGAGAGAATTGAAATTACTTTGTGAGTATGCTTGGATTCCATTACAGCGACTATGAAAATAATGAAATATTCAGAAATGTTTGGATGATCATGGAGTTATTAAATGTTACCTCAATATTTGAGGTTTTTCAAGTGTTTCCTGAGCATTTGCATCCCTCATTTTCAGTGGAGGTAATATGTTAGCATGTTTCAGTAGTTAGTCTAGAAAGAGTGGCTTTAAAATAGATGCAGTACTTCTCAGGTCCAAATGTCAGGCAGCAGGCTACCTCTGCTTCCTGTGATTAAATACCTCATTGCTCATGTGCAATACAAACATTAGAGTGTGAGCTCTGTAAACTTCTTGTAGTCTGTAAAGATAAAAAAGGGATGTAGGGAGCAGGCGTAGTAGGGAAGAGTAGTGTTCATGGCAATTCAGGTTGTCTATTTTGAGTGTGCATATGTGTAATCACACAGCAACCTGAATCACCTTGCAACTGGAAAACTTTCCTGTAAGCATGCCACCAAGACCATGCTGCATTGATTGATCTTTTGCTACATTTTTTGAATTATGGGTAGTAACTGCACATTGGGTTGGTTTGCTGCAGTAATACTGGAGTAAAACCTTTTTACTGCTTACTCTCAATTTATATTCTGACAGTACAGCTACATGTTAAGTAGTAGAAAATAGAGAACCCATGTTTGTTTTCCTCATGGAAGAGGACAACATGAACCTGATGGCTGTGGTGGGTAAATTACTGTAAAGGAGATGCACACACTGTGGGCTGTTACATTAACACAGTTATGTTTAGAATCCAGAACCAAATAAGCAAAAAATAGGTCTTAAATGCTTGTGAATCATAAATGTAAATGTTGTCTAATACTTGGTAGTTTGAGGTACCAGAAGAAACAGAAGTGTCAATACAATGATTATTTTTACTGTTTGATTTTAACAAATCAGAGATATGGATTCATAGATTCAATAATTGATGACACATTCAATAAGTAATGCTCTTCCTTTTGCACCTTCTGCTTAGGCAGCAACTCAGCTTTTCTTCGTGTAGTAAGATGTAGATCTCTGTCTGAAGAATATGGCTTAAACACTTTTAACAAGGATGAAATTAGTAAGTATTCCTTTTTGACACATACTATAATTGCTTTTTCAATGTGAATGGTTTGGTGATCAAAGTGAATTGTATTACACATGCTATTTCTTTATGGAGTTTTATAATTTGCCATCCACTGGAATTGTTAACTCCAGAATATTGATTTAATTCTGATTTTTGAGAAGTTCAGAGATGACCTTACAAATCACTGTAGGTTTATTCTTTATTTCAAGTTTTATTTATAATAATAGCACATAAATAAAACACTTTCTTTAAAATTCTCTTTTCTGTATGTCAGTTATTTCTGACTGAGCTGGAATGGTGCTTTTGCCTGACCAAAGATTTAGTGATAATTATCTCAGCCTTTCACAGTTTAGGTTTTCAATATGTAAATATAAATGAAATAGAAATGTAGTTACTTTATAACAATTCATTATATATTTTTGGAACCTGCATAAATTTAAAAAAAAATCTGGAAATTTTTTCATCAGAATTTGTTTAGATGAAGGCCTTGCACATCTGCTGCAGCTTCTGGACATAAAGTTACACGTGTATAAACTAAATGTATACATAAGCTTTGCAGTATTCCCCATTCTGGTAAAAGTTCCTTGAATTAGTTGATAGTATCTAATGCAATTTAAGAAACAGTTATTGCTTAGATTACTAAACTGTATGTTAAAACCTGTGTTTTATAATTAGACATCATAATTTGTGAAACATGCATTGCAAAGCCTGAAACTACAGCTTATGAGTATCCTAATTAACACAGCAGCTGGCAGTTAAAACATGAACATCTTCATTGAACAGAGTTTATATCAAATATGTACAGTATGGTTTTGTCACATGAAATCATGTATCTGTCAGCTGACCCATTTATATTCCCAGTGGCAAGTTTTTGTAAGAATTCTGCTTACAACAGAAAATGTCAAGAAATACTTGATTTCAGGTAAAGTCCTGCTTTTCACCTTATAATACCAGCTAACCACTTCTCTTGCTGTTTTCAGTTTCTAACATGGATAACCCGGACAGTGAAGTAGTGTTGTACTTGATGCTACGGGCTGTTGATAGATTTTATAAGCAGCATGGTAGATATCCAGGTATGTTTATACAAGCTATGTCAGTGCAAGAAATATAAAAATCCAGTAGTTAATACAGTACTAGTTTAAAAACTCCATGTAAGACATTTGTTGTGTTTTCATATTAATGCAACTTTAATGATGCACAAATTGTATTATGTTTTTTTGGGGGAAATTTAAGGAATTTATCTAAATTGATACCACTGAAGTGGTTTATGAATTAATTCAGCTTCACAGCAATTTGTTATTATCATGAGGGGCACCAATAGAATGATTAAGTGCTAGTCTACTATTACTAATATTAGTTAGCTTCTTTTCTTTTTCTGGAAAATCTCTAGTTAAGCTGTGTTTTAACCCCAATAATTTTGAATATAGTATTATAATTCTATGACCAAATGGTGAATTTATTTTCCAGGTGTCTACAACTATCAGGTAGAAGATGATATTGGAAAACTGAAGTCATGTCTTACTGGTTTCTTACAAGAGCATGGTTTGTCTGTAGTGGTGAAAGATGACTATATTCATGAGTTGTAAGTATAATACCATAAGAGCCACCTTGTAAAACTGACCTGAAAATACTAACTGTTACTTTGCTGTCCAGTTGTCGCTACGGAGCTGCTGAGCCACATGCTATTGCTGCCTTCATGGGAGGTAAGAACGCTGTTGTTTTGAAGGCCCGTAAATAACAAAGCAAACTGCAGTTGTACCTCCTTTCCTTCAGAATCTATTTAAGCCATGGGCTTGTCAGAGCTAATCCTGTTATCATGGACTGTAGTCAAAGTCCTTTGTTCTTCAGTTGTGACTCCTGCTGGCAATGATTTAGAGTAAAAGAAACCAAGTAAACTGAAAACAATCCAGGTGGATTGATTATAGTATATTAATAAGAAGGATTCTTTTAATTGACTGAAAAAGGCTTTTTTTAAGGGATTACTTAAAATAATTTTGAAGTCTGATATTCATAGTAATACCAAATGAATTACACAATTTTAAAGGAAAATGTGTACAGTGTTAGTTCTGTGTTAAGTGCTGGTTAGATACAAATAGCTGTTACCATTCACCTTAATACCTGCAGATTGAATTATCTAAAAAAAATGTTTCAAGTTAACTCATACATCACTTCTGGGTGATCTTCTGATTTGATGTGATGCAGTGCCAGCAGTGGTTTCTTTAAATGCAGTGTAGATTCAGAACTTCTGATGAAGCAAAAGTGGGTATGTATGGTGCTTTAGGGATGTATGTAAAGATAGGTATTTTGTGAAGAAATCACAGAACTCATTCTTCCTATAGTGGAGCATAAAGTTGACAGTGAAGTGACACTTTATTTTTACACTGTAACTGTTGAATTGACATACTTGAGTGGAACTTTTAAAATAGAACTTTCCACAGTCAGTCCTTCGGCAATCACAAGTTGTGTGCAGCTGTGCATGCCTGTACGTGGCTGTGTAGATACGTGCCTAGAGAAACGTGTACAGCAGTGCACATCCAGCCAGAGCTGGGGCTGTCAGAGCTCTCAGAGCTGGGGTCAGTCTGCAGGATGGAAGTCTCGTCTTTGTGGGGCTTCAAGTGCCCTTGTAACTACATGACCGTTTTTTTTTTATAGGAGCTGCTGCTCAGGAGATCATCAAGGTCATCACGGGGCAGTTTGTGATTTTTAACAACACCTATATTTACAGCGGGATGTCACAGACGTCAGCCACTTTCCAGCTGTAGGATGACCATATCCGTGCGTTGCCGCCGAGCGGTGTTGCAGCGCTCCGTACACAGCGCTGGTGCGCCACGGGCCGGGCCGTCGGGCAGAACCCGCACACTGAACGCCTTGGTTGTCATGTTTTGTTGGTTTTTTTTCCTGAGGACGAATAAAATGATCCCAAGTCTTGACTGGAGCCGCAATGCGGGCCGGGCGCCGGCTGTGGCGGGCGGGCGGGGCGGGAACGGCGCGGGGCGGGAACGGGCGGCTCTCCTCAGGCGGGAGGCGGGGCGGGGAGCGGGCGGGGCCGCCGCCGTGGCGACGGATAGCTGGGCTGAGGCGTCGGTAGCTGTGAATGGAAAGCGGGGCTGGCTGCTTTCGTCGGGTTGGCACTGATATTTCTCAGAGCCGTTGCTCTACTTCGGGAAGGATAGCTAATCTGTTGTTACGCTGGTTTTATTGCTGCTGAAAAGTTTCCACCTGCAGCTAGGCCATCGCTGAGAGCTTGGAGTCGGTGACTGCGACGCTCGCATCAGCCTCTCTTCGCGTGTGGGACTCGGAGCTTGGTTAAGGAAAATGGCGTGGTCCACCTGCGTGTGTTTGGGCTCCTGGGCGGCCGATAGCTGGGGCTGCCCTTCGGTTCATCCCAGCATGACGGGGCGCAGACTGGAATAAGCAAGAGCTGCCAACGAGCCTTGGCTGCCGTTCTGTTTCTTGGCCCGGGCGTCGCACTGACTGCTGTGCCCAGATCAGAAACGGAGCGCGCCAGGCTGATGTAGAACCAGTGCTGTGGATGTTTTCATTTCACATATTTTGTGTGTGACTTTAGTGAGCTAAGATAAAGTCTTAATGTAAGAAGTACTCAGTGCCAGGGCTCCTGCTCGTTACTGCCTTTGTTTTTGATACTAATAAAGCAGTGCAGTTTTGGTTCGGTGGCGGTAGGAAAGAGATGGATGTATTTGTGCTGGATGTCAGATGTGATTATGTAACATTATCTGGTGATCTCACTGCCTTTTGGCTGATGACAAAATTGGCAGCCTGCTGTAAGGAAAATCTGAGGAGATTTATTGCATTAAATGGCAGCCGTGGGTATATTTGTTTTAATTGTAGGTGGGTTCTTTGAGCAATTCCACACTGCCATTGTAGGTCACCAGGTTGCTGCAAAACACTGACTTTGAAAGCCATTGGCATAACAGTAGCTATAAATACTGTCCATATTAGAGCATTTCTAAAGGAAGGCTCTGCCATGAAGGCAGTATTAAACTGTGTCAGATGATAGCATAAAATTTGAAAGTTGTTAAATTTTGTATTTTTGAATAACAATAAAAAAAGTTATATGATCTCAGCAAAAAGAAAATGCCTTTTCCTTGCAATTGCAGAACAAGAGCAGGGATGCAACCAAAAATGGAAAATCAAAAGGTGCAAAAAACACAGTGTGGTAAGATACCCCAAACTGTTTTCCTTTATTATCTAAATCTGTTTTACAAGGCCTTAGTAGATTGTGACAAGACTTTCCAAGGAGGGTGAACTGTTAGAGGGAGATGTTTTTTCCTTATCAGATTTTTAAGATTCTTGCCTTGTTCAAACAATAAATAATGTTACCACAAAGTCACTTTCCTGCTAATAAGTACCCACATTTTTCTAGTATTTTAATTTTTTAAAGAAACCCACAACTGTGCAAGTGCTTCAGATATACAGTATCTGCTGCTGCCAAGTTAGTAAATAGTCATTAAACAAGTCATTACGTTATAACAAAAGTCTAAGAAACAAGTTATCATAGTCATTTATCTCCTTGGGGTTGTATGTTATTGCCCCTTTTCCCAAATGCTTTGTATTAACCTGCTAATGTAAGCACCTGAGTCAAGGTGCTACCTCTTGTGCAAGTGATTCAGTCTTCTTCAAATAAACACCAGGTAGCAAGCCTTGGCATTTAGCTTAATCCTCCTGGATTCTCTTGCTAATGCACTCAGGTCTTCATGACTCTATATATGACTCTATTATTCACTAAATATACTTAATGCAACTTGCAAGTGGAAGACATACTATTTAGTAACTTGTATCCCATTTACTAGCAATTATTGACATTTACAATAAGATAACAATGAAAGACCAGAAATATTAAAATGGGGCTGCTACTTTTATCGAAGCAGTGCTCAAATAACTAACTATGGATCATGCTCAAATCACTGTAGATAGGGATATCCATAATGGGACGTAGGTTATGCTTGCTAGGTATAGATGTATAAAAGTGTATAGTGTATAAAGTGCTTTTCTTGTGCTTTTTTTTTGTTAGATTACATATTCATGCTATGTTCTGGAGAAGTTTTACTTTAATGCTAAATGAATTTATATGAAGAAAAGATAACGCTTCACGTGAAACTCTCTTTTTTATGTTTAGATATGAAAACAGATTTGAACTTACTGCTTGAATGCCTTAAATACCAGATGGACTGCCCTTCATCCCAGAAAGAGGCTTTGATTGCTATTTATTCAATTTGTCAACAAAACAGTAAGAACCATTTTTTCCTTGGAAACAACACAATCACTTCCATTTGCAATGTATGTTAAGAAATTGGTTGTTACTGTGGGCAGAAAAAAGCATTAGCCAAAGGATGTAAGACTTTAGGAACTGTAACATCTTAATATTTTCTTTTTGCACAGTATCAAAAGTAAAATTTTAATTTTTGTTTTTTTCCTGTTGTAGGTGAAGCATGTGAATATTTACGAGAAATTGGTGGCTTGGGGTTTATAAATGATCTTGCAAAGTCAAGTGTTCATGGCATGGTGAAGGAAGCAGCTTTATTTACACTAGGAATCATAATAGAGAGTAATGGTAATAAACACTGCTTTGTGTATTTCTAAGTTGGCCATGATAATGTTATATTGTTCTTTGTCTCTTATCTTTTTGCATCAAAAATCACGTTACATAATAATTAGTTAATGTGAAAGGCAGCAAATGTGTTGCTATTTCACTGACCACCCCAAGATTTGAAGAAATAAGGTTAGGGTTAATATGTCTGTCTCTCTGGGATTTATGTAGCCAGCTTGTCTGTATGACAACAGGTAGCTCTGCTTCCTCGTTAACAAGTGTAATGACATGCAGACTGTTCCAAAGTTTGCCTGGGACTGAGATAATTTGGAACTGATGGCAGGAGGAAGCCCTGAGTCCCTTTGTAGGTCTGTTTTGACTCCACTCACCATGTATTGGATACCACTGAGCATCTATTTACTGTATTAACAAACTAATTAATGACTGTAAATAGTTTGCTTTAGGAGTTAATGGTTTTTATTTTCTGGTTTCAGTTTACTGCCAACAAACTTTGTGTACTTCTGCATTATTTGAAGACCTCATTTTATTTTTAATGAATAAGGATTCTGGCATGAACTTGAAAAGAATGTCTGTTTATGTTATCTTAGCACTGGTTTCAAATAATAGTAAGTATTTTTTCCATTATAACACACATTTTACTCACATTCCCTTTTTATGTTTTCTAATTTGTGTGATGGAAATTTGGAACACTTTGTAAGTAATGTTTTTATAAAATTGACTTATCAGGTTGCATGTAAATCAAACGTAAGAATATAGAATCATTTAGCTTGGGAGAGGTCATCAATGTAAGTAAAATAAATCTAAGTAAATTGTTGCTTACTGGGGTTTCCTTAAATAGGAAAAAATATTGTAGTTCTAACAAATTGATTATAGTTTGTAAAACAAACAAAAAAAACTCAAACCAGTCGTTTCTGACAATGTGTAGAAAAAGTTAAGCATAGAATAGAAATGTATTTGCCAAAGTTTGTGTGATCCTCTGTTGAGGGGAGGGTTATATATGCTTAGGGAATGGAAAATTTAAACACAAGTTAGACTTGGCGCTAAGATTTTGTTGCACTCTGCTATGTGATCACTTTCAGAACTTGGCCAAACCTACGTCAGAGAAACAGGCTGCATTAATCTGCTGCTGCAGTTATTCAGGTAAACAAACGGCTACTGTTAAAGCAGAAAAAGTAATAGAGTATTTAGGACTTGCTTTGTTTTCTTAAACAGAACAACTCTTTCCACACCTGAGCTGAATCTGTCAGATGAAAATATAAATAGCTGCTACCAGCTGTGGTCTTCGGTCTGTAGTACTCTCTGTGCCTGTGTTAACAATCCTCAGAATGGTAAGTGCTGCTGTTTAAAAACTGTGGTAAATTGTAAGTTTTGTTCTCATTTTTACTCTCAGCTGAAATTTCACATTATGCTTGGATTTGAGGTTATTTGTTTTTACTTTCCCAGAAGCTAATCAAAAGATTTGCTGTTCAGTCTTTCCGCATGCAAAAGAGTGGCTAGAAAGTTGCATGGAGCCTGAGATAGTTCGTCCTATTTGTTCATTTGTTGGCCTCACGGTTGCAAATAACTGTAAGATAAAACTTTAAACAGTTTTTATTTTGTGCGCTTCATTCAATACTTAAATGTTTAATTCTCTATTTTTGTCAATCTCTGCAAGTTCATTTTCTGCTCTTACAACTATTACACTGGAAACTAGATTCTGTTGTTTTTTCTTACACTGCACTGGGTGCCTAAGAATGCAAACGGCCTCATTGGTTACGATTTAGAGAGGTCAGTAAAAACAATTTGTGAAACTTATTTTACAAATATGAGTGATTACTGCATCTTGAAAAGAATGTAGGTGGAACTTGGGCATAATGTTTACCATTTGTATGTACATGTTTCATGTTAGGGCGATTTTTGCATTTCTCAGGACGAACATAAATCCAACTTCAGTTCTTTTATGCGGGTATAAATGATTAAAAAGTGCATGGAAAAATAGGGATGGTCTAAGAATAAGAAAATTCTAAGCATTTAAGAAAATGCTAAAACAATTTGATACAATTTGAGATTTGTAGTATTTAAGACTTTTTTTCTTTTCTTACTAAGCCCCTGTGCAGAAATATTTTGTTTCTGTTGGAGGATTGGACACCTTAGCTCAAGTCCTCATCAAGCTGATGCATGATGATTCCTGTCTGAGTCACTCTAGCACAAAACTTGCAATAGTAGTAACAAAGACTCTGGACGCCTGCATTGCTAATGACTGTGAGTGAAAAGACTGCCACTTTCATACCTGATAATTCTAAAATTGTCTAGTTTGGTGAGAATGTGGTATGAATGGATATGAAAGGCAATTAAGTCAAGTATATCCAAATCCAGTTTGTATTGCAGAACCTATCAAATTCAAGTTCCTAGTGGGAATGGTTCTGTTAATCTGAGGTGGGATAGTGAAATAAACACTGGAAAACTTATACTGAGAACAAAATTAAATTGCTGGTGCTAGTTTTCTGTAAGTTGAACTGAAAACTGGAAATATGGTAACCTTGGATCCTGGAGTTAGAGCTGTGCTTCTGCAGGCCTGTGTCTGTACTAACAAGCTGTGCAAGCTCAAACATGGAGCTACGTAAATGAGAAATGTGAATATAGTTCCTGTTGTGTCTGCAAAGCATTGTTACTTTATTGTCTGGATGGTGATAGCTCAATGAGGTCTTTGTGTATTCCATCTGAGTTGTGTTGGCCATGATTAGTGTATTTCATGCTTCTAACTCAAGTTTCAGAGACCTTGAGAGAATATACCTGCACCTGGTTTTGAGCCTAGACTGGTACGTGACTGGATTAGGTTTCAGCATGCATATGCTAGCAGTGCTGTTTCAGCAAGGTTTTCCCTCTTTACCAGAAACACTCCTAGCTCCTTTTGTAGCAGTTCGGTTTTGGAACCAGTGAAGGATGTGGAAAAACTCAGCAGAGGTGTACAAAACTTGCACATTGCAAATGATTTGTCAGATCTACCACATCTCTACAGAGTGCAATTCAGAGAAAAGAGCAGTGCTGGTTATGAGGGATAGCACACGTGGAATTACTGCACCAGTAGAGATGTGATAATTTAAACTATTGAAATGAAAGTGAGACAGAAGTGGGACTGCTCAGTTCCAAGGCTCTTGGAGGTCTGCTGACAGTTCCTTTAAACACCATATTTGAATGCTGCCTGTTTATTTATTATCTGATAGATTTGTCTCTTGAATTATTTTCAACATGATAGCTGCCATGACTGTTGTTTTGGTGAAGTATCACACTGTGTCAGAACTGCTGAACCTACTGTCTAATGACACTCTGGATACGGGGGAAAAAATGAGCATTATTCTAACAATTGGACACTGTACTGAAGTCTGTGGTAAGATTTTTTTAACATATTTTTACTGAATTCTCATACACTAGCTACTTTAATGGTATCATTTCATCAAATTTGGTAACCTGAGGGGATATTCTATTAAATAATGTAATTTAATATTCAGAAAAGTTTATTTCCATCTCTAAACCTTAAGACCTGTTAACACATAGTATCTTCAAGGGTTTAAGAAAAGTAAGCTATTACACAAGAATTCAGAACTGGCTTTAGGGATCACAGGGTAAAACTCATCTGAAAAATTCTACAATTCATTCATTCAGACCAGAGGTCAAGAAATACAAAGCATAATTCAAATATTTTAGACTATAGATAAATGGGTACAAATGTCTGCTGTGTGATTTGGCTTAGTCCTCCTTCATGTTTCTTACAGCAGTTTTGAACTGTGGTCAAATCATCCTGTGTGATCTAGAGTGCTTCTGTTGCAGCCTGGTAATAGGGTCATTGCAGCACGCTTGTATTCTTATTAAGAATTTTTACAATTTTTTCTTTTAGAATTTCCCTGGAGGTTATTGGTTTTAGTTTCTAAAACTACTTGTTAGATTAAGCATGTGTGAGGTTGGAACTAACTGATTTTCATTATAACTTCCTATTTTAGAAGAAAACCAGTGTGAACTGCTCGAGAACAATGGTCTTCCACTTATGATTCAGGTACTAACTGAGTCTCAAGATGAGGAACTACACAAGGCTGCTACTTTTGTGCTGCAGAACTGCAAGCAAATGAGTAAGCTTACTGTTAGTGCTTGAGAAAATTAGAGATGATTGCAGTATTTAAGTTCTCTCAGCTTTCTAGATCATTTTAAGTGTAAAAGCTTTGTGATTCTTTGTACTTAAAGATACTTATTTTCTGCATGAAAGTTGTATATTGCCACCATAGAATGATAATGGTACTTAGGCAGAAAAAGTAAAAATTTCAACAGTGTTGCAATAATGCATTTGTGTAACCCATATATGTAGGTCCTGTCCATAACATTTTCCATCTCTACCTGATGTGCATAATATTATGATTTCACACAGAATAGAATACTAATTTGGTGTATTTAGGGACTAAACCAGTGGATGATCAGGCCTGTAATCAAAGCTACAATTGTCATATTTTAAAATGTTATTAATTTTTAAAGCAGGTTATATTTTTGGTCATCCTGATAATTTTTTTAATTAACTGTGTAATACTGCCAATGAAATAGAGACGTACCTGTTCCTTAATTCACTGAGTAGTGAAGGTATTATGCAGTACTAGTTAATTAAAAAAGCATGTATTTTGCACTAAAAGCATATCTGAGAGTTTGGTTTAAATGCAAAACTGAGGGGATATGGTGCTTTCCACTGTCTGTCACTATGGAGTATTTTTTCTTCCTTTAAGCCGTGTGAGAAAAGGAACCGTTGAGTTAGGAATAAATCCATGATAAAGTGATACCTTAGAGGCAGCATCATTGCTACAGCTTAACTGCAAGTTCAGTGACTGCCCAACTGAAACACTGCACTTGCCTCTTGTAACTGCAGTTTGTCTTTGAAGTGTATTAATGTGTGTGTATAAATGTAGATTAACAGCAGGATCTATTTTGCATTGGAAATTACTGAGGGACCTGACCCTCAGAATACTAAAATATAATAAAAACTATAGGTATTCAGTGGTAAAATTTAGAATGTTACTTCTATTTTTGTTTTATACAGCTGAACAATTGTCCTTGAAAATAAATGAGAAGTCCCTAAGTGTGAAAAATGCAGAAGAGCTGGAGGTGGACACGCAAATCAGAGAAAGAAGTCAACGAAACTACTGGAAGAAAGCAAAAGACATTCTGCACAGAATAAACTTGATTGAAAAAGAACATGATGAGATTAGCATGTTCATGAAGGTAGGGTAGAATTACACAGATTTTGAGTCTAAGGAGCTATAGGAAATAAGCCATTAAGATAATTTCATTGTGAGCTAGGAAATGAAAGAAAACATTGAATGTATGAGAAACTACGACCTTCAGCTTTTGCTGTTATTGCACATAATGCATGCTTAAAAATACAAACTTGTAAGTGCAGTACAATCAGGAAATGCAAGTATTTGTATTCTTATGAGCTATTTTAGTTGATTGTAAAATCAGATTTTCTATAAAGTTGAGATCATTTAGGTTGGAAAAGCAACAGCTTGATTTTCTTTAATTGCTGATCATTTTTATTTGTAATCTTAATATTTGCATGCTTGAAATGCCCATGATTGTACTGCTGTGACAGGATTGCTAATGGCCAAATGTGAACACAGAATATGGTATTGTTATTCCATATTTTCTTTGTGCCATGTAACTAGATGGTATCTCTGATTGTGGAGTAGCGATTTTTGCATTACTTAACTGGATGTTGGGGTAATCTTAAACTTTTCAAGTGATGTGTATTAGTAGCAAATACATTATTTCAGCCTGGAACTATGGCTTAATAACTGCCCTTCAACTCTTTTGGCAGCTGTACTGTTTTGTTGGCTCTCAATCAGTCGGGAGTTAAACTGGTCTATTCTAGTTAATCTTGCTAATAGGTTTATTTAGCATTTTTAATAGAGCTTGTTTAGTCATTAAAAAATGCTTTTTAATAAAGGAAGGAGCAGAAGGAAGACTGTTTGACAGGAGTTCAGAAGCCAGTATTGAAGCATCAAAATCCCATGAAGTGAATCCCAGTGATACAAAAGCACGTATAGAAAGAACATGCAAAGAATTATGTGGTCCACAGTTAACTTATAAGTTGGATGATCAAGTTCTTGCTCTAGCTGTAAATTCTTCTGCGCTGACTGTGAATCCAGTAAATGCTTCTGCTAGAAAAAGTAAACAGAGTGATATTCCACATTCAGCTTATGAGATGCAGTCAGGCACTGCAACTCAAAGTCATAGTGTAAATGAAAAAACAGCTTGTGAAAAAAGTCAGTCCCTTCTTCAGGTAAGGTAGGTATCTTGTATTGAAGCAAATTTAATAAGTTGCTCTTTATTATGATTGCCTAATTGAACGTCAGCCTTTTCAATTACTGTTAACTAGCTTTGTCTTTTGCTACAAGTGGAAAGCTGAAAATGTTTGTTGTCCAGCAGGAAAATATTCTATGCAAGTATTTTTGACATCAGAAACCAAAGATTATAGAGTCTGTAGCACCATCATCTGTAAAGTCCTTTTTTCTCTTAATGATAGGATTGTGATGTGAGTATGGAGGGCCTGTGACAGACCACATTCTAATAATGCCTTAATCGTGAAGAAGGTGAAGCATCCATAGATTGTGGCCTTCAAATTCTCACTGACTAGATGAGAAATTGACCTGTTGGTGTGGATGAAACCAAAATACTTCTGTATTGCGCACTTACAAGGAGACCAGCAGTTATAGAACAGTTCTGCAAGAATTTGCATTTCAATGTCTATGAATTAGGAAGAAAACTTTGTTTTTCTTATGCTTCTCTTCCTTCCTTGCTCTGCTAAGTGGGAAGAAAAAGATGTTTACAGTTGTTTTGCTGTTCTCTTGCTTTGCCCACTTGTCTCACAAAATGCTTGTTTTCCTGTTTTCCTTCTCATGGTCATCTTTCTTACTGATAAAGAAAAAATTAATTACAATCTGCATGCTTCTTGCTACGTAACTTGGGATAAATGGAATAGGTAATAGAATTTTTTTTAGAATTTTCTTTGATTTTTGTTTTGTCTCTGGAATTGGTGTATTAATGTACAGTTAAATGTGTGTTAAAATTTGTTCACATTGTTAATCTTTCTAGGAAAGGCTTACTTCAACAACCAGTGAAGACTATTAAACATATGAAATGGGCAAGCACATCAGGTACAAGTAGCTAAACGAACTCTTATTTTTAGATAGTTTTGTTCTTAATTAACTTTTAATGCTTTTATCACTACTTTTTATCAGGTATAAAATAGATGACAAAATATGTACATTCTGTAACTGTTTGAATAATTTTGGAATTTTATATTGTACACAATTTTACTAGGAAAATTTGTTCTGCTTATAATACATTTTTTTTCCTTTTTTAACTACTCGAATGTCTTACAGATAAACACTTAAAGTCTGAATGCAATCTATACTGAAAAGTATAAGCCCTTAATAGAAAATGTGCAGGGGAACTGCTTTTGTACTGTGTTTGTAAGAGCAAGGATAGAACCTACCTGAGTGAGTGATTTCTGCCTGAAGCTATCTGTGTTGAATGCTTGTAGATGGTTGTAGGATGAGGTTTTTCAGATTTGCATTGATCTTCTTTCTCTGGGGTATTTATTTCAGAATTAGGATCCGGTCAGTCAAATCTTTACGCATAAAGTAGTTCACTATTAATTTATAAAACCATTCATTAGTTTACTGTTTGTCAGAATGGTAGCTTTACAAGGGTCCAAGCTGATCTCCACATACAATTATTTAGATAGAAAATAAGTATTATTCCAGTACATCACATTTTGAGCATCTGATTTTAAATATTGATATTGTTCATATGACTTCATTAAGCAGTGTAAGTTTACAAGGCTATTTTGGTCTGTTCAAGTTGAAACAACATGCTTCATTAGGAAAGTGAATTAAAGTAAGCATTGAATTAAATGAAATTGTTCTGGATGTACAACAGTGTCAATATGATCCTTTTAACTTCAGCAATTTCTGTTCAAGTTTTCTGCTATTATGCCAATTAAACTTTCTTGGTAATCTACTAATAGAAAATACAACTGAATGTTGGTATGCTCACGTGTGATTTCCACGGAAAAAGATAGCTTGCATTTTCTTCCTAATGTTTTTTCTTCCTACTTCAGACCAACATTCATTCTACTCAGACATAACCAAGGAAGAAAAAAGTAATTTGATTATAAATGCATCCCTTAAAATGACAGACTTCATGTGTTTAGGTAAGTGTCTCAGGTCTTTCTTTGCTAAGTTCAGAAAAGAAGAATTAAAGAACCAGCAATTCAGCAAGTAAACTTGGCATTATAGAAATTACTTATTCTGTAATTTTTATCTGCTTCCTTTCTTTTTTCTGCATTTAAAATAAAACAAATGTTGACATAGAGCTAACCTATTCCAATTTTGTTTAATGTGTCTTTTGTCTTTCCTCAGGCTTAAAAGAACATATTGTAGCTACAAGAATACTTAGGAGCAGCTGTTTTCTTCTTTTCCTCTTGGAAAGAAGCAGGGAAAAAATGGAGCCCTGTTCAATTTGCTTTTGTATTCATCTAGCTAAGCCTCTAACTATTATGCAGTTCTTTTTTTCCTGCCTTACTGGTGTTGAGTACAGACAATTTTGAGATGGGTAATGAAAACTTGGAGGTTAATTGTAGATCATAGTCAGCAAAATTCTGGTTTTTACAATGACTACCATCCCTATTTTTTTCCAGGTTGTACAACAACAGGACTGTCTTACAATAGCAGAACTTTTAGTAGGATGTTGCAGACTTGTCCATACCTGTGTGGCCGTCACAGAGTCATTCTGGAAGCTGAAGAGAGATATAAAAAGAAACTTCAGAAATCATCTGGCTCTAACAAAGGACATGCAGCTTATGAGAGTAATTATTTTGTTGATTTGTTTTTTACTAACTCTCCTAATCCTTTTAAACTACATTTTGAGTTCTGGACTTGTTTGGCCTGATTCTGATCATCCTACTCTTGTAAGCTCACTTGTTTTATATGATTTACCACTAATTTGTGCTAAATGAGGTTGGAGCTAGTCACTTGTGTTTTGAATTGGTGTACTTGAATCTTGTACTTGAAGCCATGGTGAATCTTCATTGCAAGCAATGCTGTCTTGTTTGCCAGAGTTTGTCAAATATTAATAGAAGAGAGTATATGAAGCTGAAATAAAAGTGAATGGATGAACCTTGTAAGAAGCTTGTTTCATTCCAGTATAAACTGCCAAAGGATGTAAGAGGCCTATAATTGTTAATCATAATTATAATTAAAAATGCATCTGATTTTATGGTTTGAAAGAGGCATTTAAAAAAAAAAACAAAAGTTTTTTGGCATTTTTAATGGTGTTCATTTGATTCATTTCTAGAAATAGTGCTGACTCCAGTGAAGAAAGGAAAACTGCTAGTAGAGACATCTTTAAAGAGCAAACAGGATAATTTCCAAAGTAAGGCCTTAACTTGGAAGTTAGTGCAAAAACCACTTATTGTCTGAATAATTCTCTTCCAGGGCTTCACCACAAGAGCTTGTGGATAGGAGTTATAATCAAGTTCTGTGGATTCTGTCAAAAATCTGTCAGACAATGTGCATTCTATAATTGTGAAACTATTACACTACTTCACAATTAAGTTTTCTGATACATTGCTGAATCCTGGTAGGATTACTTTTGTGCCACCTGCTGTTTTTTGTTTTGTTTTGGTGTTTAAGATGTAGAAAAGGCAGTAGATCAGAGCACAGTGCATCTGTCTGTTCTTGGATTCAACATAATTCTGTTATACCATTATAGCAGTGTTATCATATAATACCTGCTTTTGTTCCTGCTTGGTTTTTTGACAGGCACTTGAGTTTCTATGTGCTAAATAGCTAGATGTGTAAGACTTCAATTATACAACAATACCGGAACAAGTATCAAAAAAGTATCAGAAAATTATCAGAAAATTAAGTAAATAAGGTATTTTTTACCTCTCCTGCATTACGAGGGGTGGGGGTAAGATAGAAAAGTGAGGGTAAGTTCCATGAGTTGCCCCTTTAAAAAAAACCAAAACAACAAAAACTGGTTATCTTGATAATGCATAACAACTGTTCATTTGTAAATAGTGGAGTATGTGTCCTTTAAAATTTTCTATAGCATAGTGAAAAGTAAGTTTTGTTAACTCTCTTCATTACTCTGCAGATGCATATATTATACATAACTTACAAGGAATTTTCTTTAGAATCAGGTGATTCTGGGTACATCCTGCAGAGATTTGACTACAATCATGAAATATGTTCATAGAGGACTAACCAGTACTGTCTCTTAGGATCAATGACTGGAAGTTCTAACATAAGCTAAAGCAGCTCTCTAAATCAGTACTTAAATTTTTGAACATGTTACTTTAAAAGAAACCAAACATTCCCATTTTGAAAAAATCATCCCACCCATCAGGAATTTATTTTTAGTGATCTCTTTCCAAAACTTCTGTTTACTTCATTATTTAATTTCTGGTAATGGCTAGTGGATGACTTATTTTTTTTAAATCAGATTCAAAAGCAACTAATTCTAGCAATTAAACATTTTCTGAAGTTAACTGGGTTCTTCAGTCTTTCCTCAAAAACCAGATGGTAGTATGGCTCAGAAGATACCGTAAGTTTTAGTTCCTGAAATGTTACCTGTGTTTTGCTGCTTTGTTTTTTTGAAAGTAAAATACATCATGTTTTGTTGTTTTTAAGGTATTCTTTTGACTCCAATTAGAAAAAGTAAACCCAATGCTTTGAAAAGATATGAACATAATAAAAATACCCAGTTAACTGAAGAATATAACTTGCAACCAACATATGAAAAATGTGAGTATCACCAGAAAATTAGTTCTGTAACAAGCATAACTGAAAGACCAGGTTTTACCTTTTAGTTCAGGGCATTGAAAAAAGTGTCCGTGCTTGCTGCTGGAGACAAATAGCTGAGGATTTTAATAGACATTCTCGTAGCTTCGATCATAAGATTACTTAAGTTTATTTTCAGTTAAATCCTATTGTCTGCTAGTTGCTTCCAGTACCTAACTAATTCAGACATGTTAATGCCAATATTGAGAAAAAGATCTAATGAGAAATAGATATTAGTAATAAGGCAGCATGTGCATATTCATGTTCATTAGAAGAAATGTTCCTTCCCAGCACTAGAGTCAGTCTTACAGTAGAGTTGAGTTCAGTTCAAAGTAACTGAGGTTTGGTCTTGTTCACAGTTTCATAGCTTTCCAAAAAAGACAAGATGCAAACTTGAAGAGAAAGTGTGAAAGAAATGTGCAGCCAGAAATGCCAAAAAAGAAAAATTGTTAACAGGTTAAAAGAAAATGGTTTACATTCACTTGATGAAGATGAGGTTACCTGCGTGCAGCCTTAGACACTTGTCTTTATATTTGTAAAATCACTGAAAACTGTGTAATTCCATTTGAAGTCACGTTTAACAGAAGCCCAGTACCTAAGTGAACCATATTAAATACAGATCTTACCCTGCTGATTCTACTGCAGTTATAGTGGCGTATCCCTGAAACAAGTTAACTGTTTTTTTTATTGTTAGTTACTTTCAAATAATGGAAATGCAAGTATACTTATGTCCTGAGCTTGTGAAAGTTGGCACAGTATAGAAATGGTACATACCTAAAAGAAATAGCTGTACTGACTGGAAAACAAATACTGAGAGTAAGTTATGTAAGCACAACAAAAATACAATATTTTTCTGTTGACATTTACCTTTATTTCAGTAAATGGGTGACAGTGAAGAAACAGCTGAACGTAACATGTTTGAAAAATGTCATTGTATTGACTGTTTGTTTGCTGGCAACACAATCTCAAATAGTTCTGAACAATAATGCATTACTTCTGTATGTGAAATCTATGTAAGTTGACATAATTTTTAATTACACCAAGATAAATACAGAACAGTGAGAAATGTTACCTGGATATAAACACGAGCTTTAAACAAGAGAAGAACCTGAAAAAATTTCACAGATGAAGAAATTAATGATCTTTTAAAGAGAATAAAATACATGGGTAATCACTGGAATTTAATTTTTTGTGGTGCTATCCATCTCAGAAAGGATTGACAAATGTTAATCTTTCTGAGAAAAACAACAGGTTACAGGTAAATGTCAAACTTTCTGCAAATCAGATGTACTTACGTGTCATTTTTTTTTTTTGAGCTTTTGTCCCTGATTTGCCTTGCAAAGAAATGTGGGATGAAGAATTGGCAACCTGTGGGCTGATCTTTGTGTCATTTCAATGCTGTGCACGCTGAGTTATGAACGGCCTCTGATATAATCTAATCAGTTTTCTCACTAATAGAGAACTGAACTGGGAAGCACTAGAGTGGCACCTGATAGGGTACAAAGTTTCAGCTGAGGGCTGAATTAATACCCATGTTTGCTAGGAAGAGGATATGTTCTTGGTTCAGTCAGTTGGTGAAGGTCTGTGAGATGTTCTGTTGCAGCTTTTGCTTTGTTTTGTGTGTGCTCCTTACACAGAGGTGTGGTCTATGGATGGAGTAGGTAATATTTCTGCTGTACTCTCAGTAAATGTGTGTGTGTGGGGGTTAGTGATTGACAGCCATTTATACTCAAATCTTTTCTAAAATTGTACTGTGTTTTGTGACAATGGTTGTCTTGATATTTTTATCTCCCATCTTGCAGAAACAAGAAAAGCAAGGACCGTCATCAGAGTCTTTCAAGAGAATTTTGGATTTTTATGCATGAAGTTGAAGAACAGCATTATTAACAGTGAGGTACAGTCACAACAATTCCAACTTCTAGAGAATTTAGATGAGTTTGGACTTGTGTTTTGTACTGCTAACATTCATAACAAATTGTTATGCTTTGCAGATTCAGTTAAATTGTAAGTTTTTATAAATAATGCCAATAAAGCCTTTACCAGTAAAAGTTACTTTTAGTTTTCAGAAATGTAAACTTCTTTGAAAAGTTTTGATTGTGACAATTAATTGGGCTTTGAGCATTTCTAGTTTGCTTCATCCTATTTGCAAGAAAAGGCTTATTGCCAGAAGCTGGTAAGAAGCAATGTTCTGACTTCCTTCTTCTTCATCAGTGAAATTAGCAGCTGAAAGACTTTGTCATGGGTTTTGGTGTGTGTGGGGAAAAATAGGATACACTATTAAACATGTAGGAGAGATGCAGCCAGGTCAGCAATTCAAATTAATGTTAGCAGAAATGCTTGGGTGACTGCAGAGGTGATAAAAACCTTTCTAACGATATCAAGACATTTATGATGCTAGTAAGTACTGAATTGGAGAATGCAATTTGTTGGAAATACTCAGAAATCTACGTACTAGTGGAATTTCTGGTCACAAAATTGGGTACTTCCAGAGAGGACAGTGGTAGAACAATCTTTTATATTCTTATATCCTGTCTCACACAAAATTATTTGCAAACGTCTATGACAGAAAATACCGAATGTATGTTTGAAAACTGCTGAGTATAGTGGATGAAACTTGAATGGGTACAAGTAAATGGTAATACAGAGCTTGTGCAAATGGCAGAACTTACAGATGGAACACTTAGTATGTGGTTCATCTGCAGTATTTCTTGACTAGTATGAATGACTTGGATGAGAGTTGTGGACCTACATGAAATACTGCAGCTGTGAATGATACACAGTGTCTACTGGAAAATCTGATTTCATTTTATGGTGGAATTTCTTTGCTTCTTGTTCATGTTAGTGAGCAGAACCACTGTTTCTGTTAAGTTCATAATATTTGCTTAATCTTTAGGGGAAGCATTAGTGCCTCATTTTTCTTTTTTTACCATCATAGCCTTATCTGAATTCTGATTGTTAGTTTAGAACGGCAAAGATTTAGTTACTTTGCTGTAGGCTTCCACAATGATGTAGCTTAAGTGCTTAAAAACAAGCAAGAATAATCTGAAGTGGAAGCATCAGATGACGCTAATACAGTAAATAGGTCTTTTAATGCTTTTCGTCTTTGGCACTTCCCTTTTCTTGCTCAAATACTCAAGCAACTGTAAAAATGCCTGGAGTCTGTCTCATCCATCCTCTTTACTCGCGGTGTGTGAGAAGGGGGCTGTGAACGTTCCCTTAGGTCGCAGTGAGTCCCGTTCTAGAACGCACCACTTCCTCCCCGCTCTCTCCGTGCCGCACAGCGGGTTCGCCCTCCTGCAGCGCGGGCGGAGCGGAGCCGCGCCGTGCCCGCCGCCAGCAGGGGGCGCTGCCGTGCCGGCACCGCCCAGAGCGGGGGGCGCTGCCGGGGCTGCCCGGGCGCCGCCTGATCGGAACGCGGCGCGGCTGCGAGCGGCTGACGGCCGCCAGGGGCGGGGCGCGGCGGGGCGGCGGCGAACGGCGGCGGGGCCGGGAGAGCGGCGGGCCGGCCGTGCGGGCGGGCCGGGGCGAGGGAGGAGCGGGGTCCTCGGCGGGCCCGGGTGAGGTCACTCTTTGTGGCGGCGGTTGGCAAGATGGCGCCGGTGCTGGTGGAGAAGAAGCTGCTGGGGCCGGACGGGCCCGGCGGCGCCGATCTCCCCAGCGAGGAGGAGGAAGGGCAGAACCTGTGGTGAGCCGCCGGGCCGGGGGGACGCGCCTTCCGCGCCGGGACGGCGGGCCGGGCCGGGCCGCGCTGCCGGGCGTCCCGTGTCTGTCACGGCGGAGCAGCCTGCCTTGTGGGGCCGCCTCCGCTCACCTGCGGCCGGGGGCAGCCGCGGGCCTCGCCGGGCCCGGCTCGAGCGAGCACCCCGCTCCGACGGGCAGAGCCCCGAGGCGGCCGCGCTCGGGCCCCGCTGGCGGGAGCGGGCGGCGGGCGGGGCGCGGGCGGTGCGGCACGGAGTGCAGCGGGGAGCCCCGCCGCAGGGCTGAGGCCGCGTCGCCGGGACGGCGGCGTGCGGGGCCGGAGGGCTCTTACCGCGCGGGGACCGAGGGATGGGGTCTGGGGGGCCGCGGCGCTCCTTCTTAGGCGCTTATCTCTTGAAAACAGCGGTAACGGAGGAAAAATGTGTGAGCGAAATACGGTAATGGATTGTGGGAAGAGTTAGTCATCAATTGGAAAGTAATGCATTGCAGTGACGTGACTGCTGCTGAGGGAGAAAAACTTCACCGCGTGTGCTCTAGGGATTGTAAATCTCTCCCTGCAAAGGTGGCTTCTTTCTGGAGACGTTATAAAGAGAAATGAACTGAAATTCTTACCTGGTTTGTGAACAGGGTGAGTGTACCCCAGCCCGTGTGGGGTGTGGAGCTCAGGGCGCTGTCAGGGAGCGCTGTGTGTGTGAGCTGTGTGTCCGAGCTGTGTGTCCCTGCTGTCAGCCTGACCGCGCCTTCTGCCTTTCCAGGTCATCGATACTGAGTGAGGTTTCCACCCGGTCAAGATCTAAACTGCCCTCTGGCAAAAATATCCTTGTTTTTGGTAAGTAGCAGATGCAGGAACGCGGTCCGTCTGCTTTCTGTAGAGGCAAAGCATGTTGAGAACAATGGTGTGAACACACTGACGCATCAGTTGGATAAAATTAGGTCCTGTAACGTGATCTGTGGTATTCTTTTCTCCAGGCTGGCAGTTTTACTTTCTTTTTGGTTTATGCTGTTAACTTGTTAACTTGTAATGTATAATTAGATAAATGGGAGGTAGCGATAGACAGCGGAGTGCTTCTTTCTTATTGTTGTGGTATCAACTATTGGATTCAGCTGGCATACTTGGAAAAAAACCCAGCAGGCATAGGCCAAAAATACACAAGAGGACTTTTTGTTTCCAGGTGTGTTTTGAAATTCTGTTGAAGTTAATTCTGAAACTGTCTTTTTCTTTCCTGTAAAAACTTACTGGCAGGTGATGATGGCTCAGGTAAAACCACGCTTATGGCTAAAATACAGGGAGCGGAATATGGCAAAAAAGGAAGAGGACTGGAATACTTATATCTAAATATTCACGATGAAGACAGAGATGGTAAGGTCATCTTATATGTAATCTGTTTATGTAATTAAGTAGCTGACATGTTTTTATGTAACTCTGGCTTCAACTTTGGGTCACACCCAAGTAGCTGGTTCCAGTGTTGCTGTGTATGTTCTGTAAGGTATTTTGATTTCTTAAGTGAAGGGCATTTTATGTTCAGATTTGGTCTATTTCTTGCCTGTTTTATAGCTTCACCTGTGAATGAGGTAGAAGTGCACTTGACCTATTGATGTAGCTCAGGATTCAATTAATTTCAAGGTAGGTAAGTTTGTTGGTGTTGAGTTACAAGGAGATTATTTTCATTTGGTAGAACTGCCTTACAATTACAGAAAGGTGGTGATACATCATCAAAATGGTAATATGGATATCAGATCAAAATTTAATATGAATTTTGGGGTTTAAGGTTTTCTTGGTTTCTTGAGCAGTGTGTGGAATTTTGGTGAGCTGTAGCTGAGCCATTTTGTTGGAGTTGACATGAAGTCAGAAAGTATTTCTCAAATTGCGGCTTTTCTCACTGTCCCTTTTTGTTGCTGTTGGTGATGATGATGATAGCTCTTCTTTTTAGGGTTTGGAAAGCAAGAGGCTGGTCTAACAGTGAGAATACCACTAATCTCATTTCATCTATTCTGCTGAAGGTTAGAGACAGGGAAGAAATGAAGAGTGAGCTTGTTATCCTTGCTCCTAAATCTGCCTGTGTCACTGAACTTCTTTGTGCTAGTTTTCCTCTCCCAAAACTGAGAATGGTGGTCTTTCTGTTCACGACCTTCTGAGTTTACAGTTGGGAAAAAGGAAGCAATGATGGTAGAAGGAAGCAATGATGGTGGTTTAACTATGTTCCTGAAAAAAAGATGAACTGGGAAGATCCTATTGTGACATTTTGGGAATGGAAATGTACTGAAGGTTTGCATGAGTTATTAAGTACTGTATGCGTCTGGTTGTTATGGAGATTGGTCTTGTGCTCATATGGTAATAAACTGTCGTTAGATACTAGATTCGGCACAGTTCATGTATGAGCTCATTGCCTGTGTCATCAGTGGGTGCCTGATGTTACAGTTCCTAAAAATGTTCTGTGGTGTAAGTTTCAGCATTGAGGCCATTCCTTACTGCTTGAGATTCTTCACGTTTATGCTTCCTCACTGTATATCATCTTCTTCAGTACTGCGTAAATAGATCAGAGTGAAGAAACCCTAGGGCTGTGAAGATGCTGTGTGATACTGAGCTTAGGGCAGCTACAAAGGGGATGGTATTACAAGCAGATGTAACATAACGTAAGTTAGGTGTGATGTTCTTAATGGTGCTATTAAGCCTCAAGTATGTCCCTACTCTGGAAATATTTGGGGCTATTCCTGAAAGCAGTAAGTATTTGTGGTGGTTAGGAGAGGCTTGTTGTAAGAACTCTGGGAGTGTGTAGCGGGAAAAAATCAGACCTTTTTGACTAGCTGACTCAGCTGGATAATTCAGGTTTTCATGCATCCCTTTAGTAGATGTGTTAGGATCTAATAATATCTGCATCTTTCCTTTTTGTCTTGTTAGCGTCATCAGCAAGCTAAATAAATAGCAAAGTGGGTCAGGACCTCCTAACAGATGAAGTTAACACTCTGATTTCTCCAGTACATGCTCTGTTTTGTTTTTTTAACTCTTCATATGCTTTAGGTGCTCGTATTTGGATACAGTTTTGGGAACAAAACCTTTATAACTGTCCCACAGTTCTTGGAAGCCATGAAGAAACGAGATAGGTGGTCAGAAGCTCACTGCCATATATTCATTTTTGAGGGTGTCTGCTTTTTACTTAGTCTACTTGAGACCAACAAACCACATGGATTTATTTCCAGAGGTGTCAAGTCAACACTGATAACTGAGCCTCTGCGTCAGGGTGAAGAAGGTCTTGTCAGCTTCTTTTCCAAATGCTGGAAGATGACTTTTCTGTAAGCCCTTTTTTTCTTTTTGGAAGAGTTTATTATTTCCATGAAAAATATTTTCATTATAGTGCCGAGTCATTATCTACTTCCTACCTCGCTTTGCAAATCTTAAGGAAGTCTTCTGTGTTGCTTCTTATTTCCACCTCCTGCTCCCTTTCCTGTCTTACTTCTTAAAGGATGTTTGTATCTGACTCCTCTTATGTTTGACGGAGAGTCACTTTGCTTCATGCTGGGTGACCCTGGGTGTATGATTTAGTTTACTGTTGTCTGTTCACCTAAGAAAAGTTACACAGATGCATATAAATTTTTTTAGCACCTCGGTGCTTAATATAGGTGCCCACTGACTTGTTTGTTTTCATTGGCAGTGGTGGATACCTTGCTTGGGTGTCAAAATGCATATTTGGTTCGGTTCTGTTTCTGTCAGGCATTAGATGGTTGCTGTAACACATGCTGCTTTGATCTTTAGGCCTCAGGATAACTTAGAGTTTCAGTACTGGACCTCTTCTACCTGAAAAATCTCCTCCTTAGAGTACTATCCCAAATTATGCCTAGGCCAAGGCATTTGTTTATGCAGAGACTCAGGGACACCTAACCAGCAGTACTAAGAGAGAGGATTCTCCTAAGATACAGTATCCTTTGAGCATATGGCTTCTATGTATATGGCACCTCAGTTCATCAGGATGAAAGTACTTACAGCACTAGCTGTAGAGTTATCTCAGAATATTTAATAGCCTTGGAGCTCAGGCCCTAGAATCCTCTGTTAGTGGCATTTCCCAGGGATGTAAGTTAGAATTTGTTGCCTTTGTGTTGAGCAGGTGTCTTTGTGTCTGTGCTAGTCTGTTTGCTTTTGAGAGCTGTGTTAATTGGTAGGTGTAGATGGGGGAGATCTGCGTAATTTTCTTACAGTGTTTATTTATGGAGTAGCGTTCGGACTCTCATAGGATCATAGGTCACAGTTAAAGAGACGGTGTGCAGCAGGTAAGTGAAATAAACTACATCAGCTGTTCAAGTGGCTGGCTTTGTAGCAATGCCTGTATGGGTTAGCAGGCAATTATAAATACCATAGAGATCTTTCAGTTGGTCTTCAGATTACCTCTGCAGTACAGTTGGCTTTGGCTGTGCCAAACGTGCAGGTGAGATACAGTCATTCATACTTGTAAGAAAATCAAGTAGTCTTTTTTTTGCCTCAGGTTTGGACTGGCCTCAGTCATATCATGTACATATTCCAGTTGAACTGGTTATTCCAGCGTGAGCCAAGGGCTACTGGTTTCTAATGGGAAATTTTTTTGTCAACATCTTTAAACTAGTTCTACTGAAAGTGATTTTCTCCTCTTTTCTTCCACGTATGGCTTGAATAAGATATGTCTAATTACCACTGATACATTTTGAATAAAGGAAATGTCATTGCACTTCACAGAATCAAACTTCTAAAGTAAAATTCATCAAAGATGGAAAACCCTTTTCGGAGCTTAAGGATAAAGTACTGACAGGATTTGGAGATGTAGTCTTAGCAGTGATTGTAATAGTCTTTAGTTAGCAACACCTGTTACTCCAGCAGGATCTAGTAATTATTTGCTCTGTGTTGGCATCTTGTGTTGTAGCCATGATGAAAGGTCCAGTTAACATTCACATCGTATGACTAACAGGGAGCTTGACGTGGTGCTGACAAAGTTGAATTTGCCTTCTAGTCCTTGCCAAACTGTAAACAAGCAGTGCTGTAGCTTTCGGTGTGTTTTATATTCGTAGCAACTCAAAATCCCAAACTATACCTGATGGTTGTCTTTTTACTGTAAGAAGGGAAGAAAACCTTTCACTTTTTATTTTCATATGGTGCTATCTTAAAAAAAAAAAAAAAAAAAAAAAAAGGCAAGAGGCACAATTACGTTACATTAATGTGAGAGTTGGGCTTCCAGCCTTCTTGGCAGGTTGATATCGTCTGAGTGACAGTTCCACTGTGCATTCTAGATGTTAAGTACAAACTGAACCCTTAAGTAAGACAAAGGTGTTTAGTAAACAAAATCTTTCCAACATTTAGTTATTGGCTTAAAAAAGAGGCTGCAAATCAGTGTATTAAGTAGTTCATTGAATTTTGTTACCTTCTAGGATGTGGAAGTCCTTTTTGTGATTGAGACAGTCACCACAAGAGAAACTGTCCAAGTGCAAATGAGAGTTTAACTTCTTATAGCTTATAGGCAGACTTCAGTTAGTTTTCTAAAAGTTTCATGGTCACTTGGATAAGGCACTGTGCTATTAACTGTCTCTTAAGAACCTCTGAAATATAGAAACCACCTGGGTTTGTTATCTGCTGGTGTATTTCTACCTCTGGGAATGTGCGAAGGGATGCATGGGATGAGAGAATCCTGTGTAGAGGATTTGTGTACTGTTGTATTTGTTATCACATTATTTGCCAAACTTCTACCAGACTTTCCCTCAGTCCTTAGAGTCCTTCCAATAGCTTTTGATTCATTGTCCAATACTGTGACAGTCCTTTGTGAGTATGGGGAGGGGGGAAGGGACAAACAATTGATGAATGGTGTATTTCTTAAATATGCAATAATTATTTTAACTGCTCACTGCAAAAGATGGTTCTGAAGTGCCCAACTGGCAGTAAGATCTTTAATTAATTGGGAAGCATAACTGTTGGCCTTTGTGATGACTGATGATTGAATGCCCTGTGATACCCTAGCAGTACCTAAGTAGGAGGATAACAGAGATGTGAAAGATTGACTGCCTGTGTACAGCATCTTGATGTAGTCTGTCTGTAATATGGACTGTTCTGTAATGTTATTCGAGACCTAATTAGCAAGAGATATAAGTATATCTCTGCGCTCTTTTCTCCTTCCAATTTCTTCAGTCAAATTTTTGCCTTTTTCTGGAGCCAATGTTTTTTGATCCTGATGGATTTTTTTTCTTGAAGTTCTGACAGCCACAAAGACTGGATTTATTTTGTGCAGCTGAAAGATTTGGAACACGTCAAGGAAATGCAGGGACAACTGATCATAAAACTCAGTAGCAGTTTTGAAAATCTGTGCTCTGCAGGGATTGGCTTGCAGACTGAGTGCATGTATTTCATAATTCACCTCTCGTCTGTAATGCTTGTGGAGACCCACTGTCCCTCTGGACATCTGGAATAGAATGGAGAACACTTTGAAAGAGATACTACAAAGAGTCTCCTAGATACAACAAAGGGACTTGCGTCTTTTCCAGTGGAAATTTCTGAGGGTAATGGAATTTGGTTAGACTTGGTTGTCCAGAGTGCCTGATGCATCACTCCTGGATGATGCTGCATTTTCAGTTTCTTCTGCTCTTGGCAAAGTTCATGCTTGCTGCCTGTCCCAGGGGATTATTTCCCCTTGCATTTCAACAAAAATTGTTTGATCGCTATCCAGGTGCTATGGGGAGAAACACAAAAACTAAAATACCAAGTCTTTTGTCCTGTACTAATTCTATGAAGAGACTGTAAGTAGAAGCCAGTGTTAAGTCACTGTGAATTAGGAGCAGATAGCTTTAAAGTTTGGTAGGTTTTACGTTTATCCTGTGTTTGGCTCCTCCTACTCCTGTGCTAGAGACCTAAGCTGCTTACTGCTTGTATCTTGTTTGCAGCTTAGTTCTGTTGTGAGATGTCTTGGGTTTATTAAAGCAGTGTCTGAGGAACACTTAAGGTTTCTGACTGAATGCAGCTGTGCATGCCCTCTTTGGAACTTGGCATTACACATGTGTTAGATGGGTGCTCGATTTACTCCCCATATACTTATCTCAAATTGAGAAAGGCCATCTGATGACTAAAAGCTGTTGTGTCATCTGTCAATAATAAAAGCCAAGGAACTGAAATTACATGTTAAACAAGAAGATTCTGAATCAAGAACATTCCTGTTTAAATGGAGGCACCTACCAATGAATGTAGGCATTTGTATGTGCACCTGTGTGAAACCGACAAGATCTGCTGGTAGCTAGGCTCTGCTCTTTCCTTTGACACTGAAGAAGTCCTCTGTTTACTCCTATGCTAGCAAAGCAGCAGGCTGACATCCTTTGAGCTACAACTGTGCTTTTTCTTTTCAGATCATACTCGCTGTAATGTTTGGATTCTGGATGGAGACTTATACAATAAAGGGCTGCTGAAGTTTGCTGTTTCTGCAGAATCCCTGCAAGACACCATTGTGGTCTTTGTTGCGGATATGTCTAGACCTTGGACTGTTATGGAGTCTTTACAGAAATGGGCCAGTGTCTTGCAAGAACATATTGATAAGCTGAAAATTCCTCCGGAAGAAATGAGAGACATGGAACAGAAGTGTAAGTCTTTGTGCATCCCTACATAATTGCTTTTTTTTTTTTTTTTTTTTTAACCTGTTTCTTGCCACTTTCTTTGGTAACCATTAATATTGTCTGGTTAGTGTTTTCAGAATGCATTGAATAACAATTGCTTTGAAATTATGAACATAACACTGATTCAAGTAGATTGTTAGGCTTTAAAAGAATTCTTGCAGTTTTGTTGTGCTAGCAAAATTTCAGGTGAATTGTCTAAATTCCTTGCAGTCATGAGATTTTGATAATTTTTTTTTTTAAACCGTTTCTTAAGAAGTTGACTATTCAGAATCATGTTTTTAAAAACAATGTCAAAATTCAGTAGCAAAGTGAGCTGTTTGGTTTCCTGTGGTATCCAAAGCAGGTTCCATTCCCTACTATGTATGTTCCCAATATATTTGTTTGCCCTTGCTTTTCATGAGCCTCAGACCACGGTCCTGGTACGTCTCACTGTGGCTGTTCTTACCCTGTGACTATAGGAATGTTGTATAAATTTAGTTTCTTCCCTGGCATAACTGTGGCAGGAAGGAATCTGGCACAGGCAAGCAGTCACTGCTGCAGTACTGCTTCCTGCAGCTTCTTTTCTTCTGAAATAATTTGAAGAGTTCTTACAGACTTCTTTTCTGTATTCAAATTGAATTACTCCAAAAATAAATTCCTCCAGTGGAAAAGATCTTAGCAACGTGCTCCTTTGCAGCTCAAGTACAGATGGATACTGATCTGGGTGGGCGCTGCTTTCTGTTGGTGGTGGTTTGTTTTTTGCAGGACTGGTTGCTGTGTTTACACCTTGGCAAATTCTGTCTCGTAGCTTCCTTAAGTTCACTTTAGGGAGCAGTGTAATCTGTTTGGCATGTGGGCATTCAGATATATTTCTATAGCTGATCTCCTTTCTGAATGTTAAATACTGCTTTCCCAAAAGGCATGTGCCTACACCGTACTGGTTCAAGTATATGCTTGCTGATTGAAGCCATCTGTGGTTTGATCATCAGATTATATTAAATAAAAAATAATAAGGGAAAAAGCATTATTTTTGAGGAGTAGTAGATGGAAAAGCAGTTTGATTTCAAAATACTGCCGCTAACCTGACTTGCATTTTTGGAAGTGCACCGAATTTTATGGCAATTAAAATAAAGATGAAATTCTTTGTGCTTCTAAAGCTGACTTTTGAACAGAAAAGTGTGTTCAGCCTTCACTATGAATGCACTGCGTGGAGGAGGCAGTTACAGTCACAGCTTTAGCATTGCATGTCGGGCGTTGAGAAGATGTTCCAGGAGTACTGCCATGGACAGTTATAGAGGAAGTACCTTCGAAATTCCTGGCATATCTTGATTTTTGATAGAGGCGAGGGAAAGGAAAATGTGCAAGCTGCCTGTTTGACACACTTGTAGGGCTCTGCTGCCATCGTGTGGGTGAGCGCTGAACTTCAGTCTGTTACGGACATGCACGTAAAACTGGGCCTTCGACTTCGCTGCAGAGCATCCCTCCTGCTGCTTCTCTCAGTCACTGTGTAGGATAGTTGTCTGCTCTCATACGTGACTTTTGAGTTTCTGTAGGCTGTGCCTATGGCCAAATTACTGCTTAAAACGTTGGCTGCCATAACAGCCAAGTATGCCCAAGAAATGGATGCTATAGTTCTGGCCATATTTTGCAGCGTAACTTCTTTGAAAATAAAAAGCTTGTGTGCCTGAAGCATGCTTTGTGACTGTGGTCCCCTAAAAGGCCTGCAGAGTTTTCCCTGCTGAAGTTCTGTATGTGCCTCCTGAGATAAGCTGCTGCTCAGAAAGTGGAGAACTCCATGCACAATAGCAATTATGAAAAAAAACTGGGATGATAAAGCACGTATGTAAAGCAGGCAATCAGAACATAGAATAGGTGCAGAGCTGTTAAATTCATGCTAGTAAAGCCCCACTGCAGCATTCTGCCTCATGGAGATACGTGTTTCCTGATTTCAGCTTATGTAACCATGTGCTCTTCTGCTTGCTTCTAGACTTAAGGTGGGGCACGTGGATAAAGCTTTCAGTAGCTGTCAGTTTGGCAGTTCTGGTTCTTGTTGGTTCTGGGGAAATGTTTTCTAATTTAACTGTTGCTAGGTTGTTATTTCTCTATTACTCAGATCTTACTGTCAGTTTCCAGAAAAAAAATGCTGTTAGCTCACCATTTTTGAATGGAATTGAATGTTGGACTGCTTGCCTTTGCTTTCAAGGTTTTTGTGGCCTTTCTCCACCCCGCCTTTGGTGTTTGCTGTTTGAAATACTGACTCCAGGCTCTGCTGGGTGGATAATGCCAGACTCCATCTGGCACATAGGAGGCCTTCCCTTTGTGTTCAAGAGCTTCCATGATGGGAGGCAGGATGCACGTAAGGAAGCAACAGGCTGTCTTGAAAAAAACTGAAATACTCAGAATATACCAAGAACTTAATTTTGTCTGTGCTCACTCCTCTTACTGAGCTGCTCTTGCTCGCTCTGGATTCAAATAAACCTTCTGTTCTTGTGTTTTAACTTCATGTTTAAACAGTGATTTATCAGAATTAGTGCAGTAATACATGAAATCAGTTCAGAGAAAGTCTGAATTATGCCTCTGTACTTAACGCAAAAGAAAAAAGAAACCAACAAACAGAAATCAGTAAGTGCAGAAGTGCAGTATGCTTGTAAAGTGGCTGGTATGTTATGGAGCATTTAGAACTGAATGCATGAAAGACAGTAACATACCAGAAAATTAAGTCGTGTCCCCTGTTGAAGCTGAAGTGGTTTTAGGTTCTCTGCCTATTCTGCATCAAACATACAGCTGTAAGAATTTTTAAAGTAAAAGAAACATACTTTTCCTGGACATCTCTTCAGCAGTCTCTCACGCAGACCAACATTTATGACCACAGTGCACAAAAAAAGCCTGTCTGAGTTGTTGGTGAAGTGGACTGGAATGGTAGCAGGGAGTGATGGGTTCTGAATGCTGTTTAGTATTTTTCTTGTTCTTCTACTCAGTGCTTCTGTGTTCTGTCCACTTACTGAAGCTGGTGTATTTTGTCTGTAAAATCTGCTAGTTGCTTTCTAGGTGCTGCTTCCCATCAGTTGCTCCTGTGTCAGGAGCAGTGCCTGCCCTTACAGGTAACTTCCAGTGATTCTTTGTAAATAATCAGCAGTGTAAGAACAGAATTGTTCAATTAATTGGAAGCTTGAATTCGCTGACTGTGTCAAATGCAAAAATATTCATATCATCCATTAAATATAAATAAAGATCTTAACTGGATAAGCCGCAGGTTTGATAGACAAATGAGCACACTGTAGTGGATGCTTTATTTTTGTGTTCTTATTTTTTAATTGCATATTATCGTCTGGTGATAGTTTTCAAGTCTGCTAGGCAACTCAGTGTACTCACATCCTTACTGGTGCGTAGCAGCACTCATTCTTCTGCCTTCTGTTGAATATATGCACTTTCTTATAGAAATAAATTGAAGCAAAAATGTTTTTTTCACGGATCATTAAAACAAAAAATGGTGAATTAATGGCTGTACCTTACATGTCATTCCTTAATGTGGATTGTATGGCAGAGAACATACTAATAGCTTGCTTTAAGGAGGAGAGGAAATGCAGGTTCCTGTGAACTGTTTGGGTGCATGATGAACTGCAGGTCCAGTAGAAATCTGAGAGCGGAGATCAAGTGGGAAAGCAATGGATAAGTGTGAAGTTGCTGTATGACAAAGAAACACCTGAAGGGAAATGAGCGTACAGTTCTCCTAGCAGTTGTTTGTAGACAAGAGGTTGGTGGTTGCACCTGTGATGCAGGTTTACTCTGACTGAAATTCTGCATGGAACTTGGGGCTGAAGGGGAGTCTTGACAAAACTCCTCCAGCACCCACCACTCCCTGGTGTTTAAGTGGCTTGAAGCAGGCGCTTCTGTGCTCAAGATCCAATTGCTGGAGTTTCTCAGTACAGCTTTCAGCTGCTTTTATCCCTAATTACCAATTCAGCAATACCTTTGCTAACTGAAACTGTGTGTTCTGTAGCAATTCTCAGTGCTAGCCCTGGGTTAATAGCAGGCTGTGTGCAGGACTGGCAATGGACAGCAGCAGTGTGCTGTGCAGTTAGCTCTGTGGCACACAGATCAGCCAGAGTGAGATGCAGCTCTCTGTGTGCAGGGTACAGTAGAATTTCCGTCTCCAGCTGCTGAATGTGAGGCAGTACTGGCTGAGGGCATCTCCCTGAAAACATTTGGGTTTCTTCTCCACCAGAAGGCACTGCCTCCCCAGGTTTAGAAGTCACTGGATTCTTTTTTATTAATAAAAAAAAGAAATTCCGTGGTTCTTGTGAGATTCTGAATTGATGACTGAAACTCTGTAGTAATCCATGTTTATGTATTTATTTTTATAACTTTATATTTTATAACAAGAACCTAGAGCTTTTTCATGAGAATGACACACGTTTGTTTGTTTCCAATGAATACTGCCATTTGTGCAGCTTTGGGCAGAATTGTTTTTCTTATTTGTTCTTTCTTCCGCATCTCATTCTGCCACAGAAGTATTTCCTATTTAGAAAAGGTACAGTGACTTCGTTTTGCAGGCTTTGTATTACAGACTTTGTAGAGTTTTTACCATTTCCTAAACCTCAGAAGTATCAGATGGCCCTGTCACGTGGCTGCATGTACTGAACAACAGGCTCTTTGTGAGCGTGCTGGCGGCTCAGCCTTGTGGAAGAGCTTTCCTTACTGTATGTATGTATGGTCTGCTCTCACCATGGATCTGAGGACTTTGTGTGCAATAAGGATGCCTTCATGGGGGCAGGTGGTGGAGCTGTGGGGTGGTTGGCCTGGGGTGGACAGTGGGCTGTGGCACACAAGGAGTTGTCCCCCAGCTTGGTGAAGGAATATGTGGGTCCCACGTTGCTTCCCAAATGGTGCTAATACTATTTTTAGGTGCTTCAGTGTTTGATAGTGTTCAGTATCAGTGGAACACTCAGCACTGCCATAAAATGGAAAGACAGAACACATCTCACTTTCTCCAGGCTGTGCTGTAATTTTGCAGAATGTAGTTGAGTCTCTTTTGCTAACATTTAGATGTCCTTGAGTTTGTATTTATGTAGTGTATGTTTTATGTTTCTGGCGTTTGCCTCTGTAAGAGAAATTTAGAGTAACAGAAACTTAAATTATGGTCTATAGGGTTAGTATTGTAAGAGTGGCTGTTTCAAAATAGTATTTTTGGTGTCTGTTTACATTCTTACCATGTTTTTGTTGCGAGACCAGATAGAAATTGCACTGTGTGTAGACTAGGCTGTGAAACTAATTTACGTTTTCTTTTGGCAGCTCCATTGTAATGAAATGAGTTGAACTGAGAAACGTACATTTGTGTAACCAGTGTTACTGGTTTGTAATAACTGCAAATTGTACTTGATTTAGCTTGCTGTAACTTTTGGGAGAGTTGTGTTGGAAGAGGCAACAAGGCTTAAAGTTGCATTGTGTTCTTGTGGAATGCTCATTTTAAAGAAAAAGAAGAAAAAAAGGAGATTTCAAGTTAGCACTTGATAAAAATGTTTTAGCTCACATTACTTCTGGTCTAAAAACAACAGCTAATTCCTTTGTTTTGTGTCACAAATATCTCTCTCTTCGTAGTTATAAAGGAGTTTCAAGAGTATGTAGAACCTGAAGAAGGCTACCAAGGATCTCCTCAGAGAAGGGGCCCTTCTTCGGGCCAAGAGGATGAAAGTGTTTCTTTGCCACTTGGAGAAAATGTGCTGACACACAACCTTGGTATTCCTGTGCTGGTAGTTTGTACAAAAGTGAGTTTCTAGTTCTGTTTGCTACTGTGGAAGGACCTAATTACTTTAGTGTTAGAATGTTGCATTATACAGCCATGCACAATTTATTTTGGATTAATAATAAAGAGATTTATTTTAAAAGTAAGCTTCCTTATCAGTGTCAATTTTTAATTTTGCAGAAGGGCAGTAACATACTAATCACTTGATCTTTTGACATAGTGGTGGTATTTCAAAACCAGAGTCTTAGAGTAAATGTGCTGTTTGTAATACTGAAGAAAAGGTAGAGATGTGCTGGGATTAAATGACTGATTTTTTTCTGATATTGTTTTTCTCCTATTCTTCCAGTGTGATGCAGTGAGCGTACTAGAGAAGGAGCATGATTACAGAGAGGAGCACTTTGACTTCATTCAGTCACACATTCGTAGATTCTGCTTACAGTGTATCCTTTCCTGCTCTGGAGAGATTTTCTGAAATCTGGAAGAAAACAATGTTTTAATTTTGAATTACACATAAAGTTAATCTGAGGAATTGCACTTGAGAGTTGTATTTAGCTATTTATTATGTAGCATTTCTTGTTGTGAAGTTGTTTAAAAATGCATACAATGTGCAGTTTTTCAAAGGTAAGTGACTAGGAGGCACCTAACTTTTGTAGTCAGTAAAAATATCATGAGTCTTCTCTTGTTGTGCTTCCTTTCTTTCCCTAAACGCTGAGTGGTGACAGTTTTTGTCTTCAATTACTTTTTCAAACATGGACCTAATAGATACGTGACCTTTACACTCCTGTTTTGACATTACTAATATAATTTTAAAACTATATCCTACGTATTTTTCCTTAAATAAGTAATCAGATGGAGCTGCCTTGATTTATACATCAGTTAAGGAGGAAAAGAACCTTGATCTGTTGTATAAGTACATTGTACATAAAACGTACGGTTTTCAGTTTACCACTCCTGCCTTAGTGGTAGAAAAGGATGCAGTTTTTATGTAAGTCAATTGTACAAAGCAATCTGGAAGCATATTGCTTCTATTGAATGTGACACATTATACAGACATAGATGAAGGACCTACATCAATTATTTTATTGTATTATATTCTTAAGTTGGAAATGGAATGTAAAATACTATAATAAATTTAACTGAGAAAAAAAGGAAATGACGCTATCTTTAAATAAATAGTTTAAGCAAGTATGTTTTTCTTCTAATGAAAAAGATGTCATTGCAAAACTAGTCTTTGAAAATAGTATTTAAAGAAATAAGTGAGACTCGAGGAGTTGCTTTCTTTCATCATTTTTCATATCTATGAAATACTTTTAGACATCTCTTCTAATTATATGTCCTCAGTCTTGTTTTTAAACAAAAATGACTGTGATTAAATCTTTTGAGGAACTTCAGCACATATCTGTTGTGCTTCCAGCAAATTGGAAACATCTTTTAAAAGTGCTACTTTTGAAGTTTTGATTTTTGTTACTTTAGATAAAAGATACTGGAGCATACTGGCTGGTTCTGAAAAGAGCAGTATGTAAACTTGAATGGTTTGTGTCATTTTTTCAGAACAAGTGGTTTGTGTATCTGTAATTTCTGTGGCTCAAAAGACAAAGCTTTCCTTCAATTCTTTTCATAGACCTGCTGGTTGGGACAATGAAAAGAAAATCGCCATTTTACACGAAAACTTCACAACAGTGAAACCAGATGATACATATGAGGACTTCATTGCAAAACCTCCTGTACGAAAGGTAAGAAGAGGTAAACTTTTTCCGTCTGATAAATAAGTACAGTTTGCTTGAATGGTTGCTAACAGCAATGTTGAAAGTCTTCAAGTCTAAGTACTTTTTTCTGTATCCAAATGCATAAACTATCAGGCATTTATTTTCCACTAATTTAAAATACTAAAACAAAGAAATCATTCACCCTAGTGAATCAGAGGCAGTCCAAAGTCATCCATTTCATGTGAACCTTTTGGGAAGTGTAGTGCAAAAATGCCTTTTGTAAACTGAGTGTGCTATTCTAAGTGTTCAACAGTTTCACAAGTGCTTTTGAGACTATTATAAAAAAGAGACCTTGGTAAGGAAGAAAGTATATTACTGTATCACTGACATTAGTGCTAACCCTTCTTGTGATTGCATCAGCTGTTAAAATTGATTAAGGATCAGTGTAATGGTTTTGGGAGCCGTGGGATTGAATCTGAGGTTTTGCAGAGTAAGGTAATAAAACAGGTATTTGAAAGATGCTGATGAGATTGAAAACTAAACTTAAAAAGACAAATATGACTACTTATCAGGTACTCTTCTTCTGAGGGGAATTTCCACAGGCTTGCTTCCTTGCCAGGCTACTTCATTCACATAAAATATTTTTTAATCACAGCTTCTTCCGTATTTCTTCTCTTAATGTGTGAAAGAAGTTAAATTATTCTAAGTAACAGTGCTAAACTTTTGTCTCCTTTTCTTTGCTATTGACCACCAAGCCAAAAAAAAGTTGAAGTCAATTTCTGTTTTTAATTAAGTATTTTTTTTCAACAGTTAGTCCATGATAAAGAGCTGGCAGCAGAAGATGAGCAAGTATTTCTTATGAAACAGCAGGTAAAAAAACCAAAGCCTTACTATAGAAGACTTCACTTTAAGCTCTCCATTATTATTTGCCTCCAGTTTTCCATTCCTCATTCGCTTTATGAGATACTGACTTCTCAGCTTTGCAACTTCAAATGTAATTGTGAGCTAAGACTTACATGTATTTTTATGCATACGAGTAGAGAATATGGCCACTTGTCTTGGTAAATTGAAAGGAAAATATACTGAAAACAAAACAAAAAAACCATTCTAAGGGAGAAGAATAAGATCATTACAGCTAGAGGGTTGAAAGACTTCAAGCTGTCAAATTTAGCCATGCTGTGTCTTATTCTCCTTTGTTTATAAGAACTGCTCTGTTAAAAGAAAACTAATAATAGTTTTCTGTGTAGTTGATTGTAAGTATCATAAAGGTTATAGAGACTTGAGCGTTTGTGGTTCTGATTTGTGGTTCTGAAATGTTTGTGTAAGACAAAGGACTGAAGGAAATGTATTTGTTTTAGCTGTCTCCTAGTGGTAAAGTCTGGAAGTATATAAATATTGAAGAGGAAGTCTATAAATAGCAGAAAAGTGAATGATTAAATGAACTAATAGTTAGTGAGCTTCACTGTATTTTATTCCTTTGTAGTTCCTGGAATATATTTAACATTCTTAATATTCTGTTTTTGCAGTCATTCCTTGCCAAACAGCCAGCAACGCCTACAAGAGCATCAGTAAGTAGATCCAAGGGAAGAGTAGGAGGTGTTTTGTTTCTTTCTAGGGAAAAGAGCGAGAGATTCTAAACTGTAGAGGTTCATGTTATAAACATGAAATAGATAATCTTTTCAAACTTCAGAAAATTACAAAATATTATCAAATATTTTAACATTACTAAAAAATGAATTCATTCTAACTAGCTGTGGAAATCAGAAATATCTGATGATTATTGAACTGAAAATTTCATACACTGATTCATTCTTTCTCTTAGTGGAGGCACAGACCCAAAATAACCTGTGTTGATTTTGTTTATTTATTCCCTCTGGTGTACAGAGTATGAATATGAAAGTTTATTTTTTTAATGTTGCGTTTAGTTTATGTAATCAATTCATTCAATTTGTTCTCTGATCTGTGTGATACAGCTTTTTTTTTTTCTTTTTTCTTTTTTTAAGGAATCTCCTGCAAGAGGACCTGCAGGATCCCCAAGAACTCAAGGCAGAGCCGGTCCCGCCAATGTACCTAGTGCCTCACCAATAACATCAGTTAAGAAACCAGATCCAAATATCAAAAGTATGAATTAGCATCTTACTATTTTTTTACGTGTTGTTTCCTTAGAAGAAAGCATTCCTAAAAAAGATCTTGGAATTTATTCACTAGCAGTATAGTGTTAGTTTAATAATATGAATCAATTTATGGCATCAAGCCAGTTTTTTTGGTTTGATTTTGTCATGTGTGACTTGGAATTCTGTTACTGCCAAGCAGTTATGCAGAGTTGAAATACATCAATTCTTTACATTGCTTAAGTTCATTTTTTATGCATTCGTTGGATTATTAGAGTGGAGACTGGTTTAAAGTCCACATTTTTATACTTTTCAGCCTGGAGAAGAGAAGGCAGTGAGGTGACCTGATAGCGGCCTTTCAGTACCTAAAGGGGAGCTACAGGAAAGAAGGGGAAAGACTCTTTAGCAGGATCTGTGGTGATAGAACAAGGGGAAATGGTTTCGAGCTGAGGGAAGGTAGGTAGGTTTAGGTTAGATATAAGGAAAAAATATTTTACAGTGAGGTTGGTGAGGCAGTGGAACAGGTTACCTAGTGATGTGATTGATAACCTGTCCCAGGAGACTTTCAGGGTAGGGCTGCATAAGGCCCTGGGCAACCTGATTGAGCTGTGGTGTACATTGCAGGGGAGTTGGACTAGATGGCCTTCAGAGGTCCCTTCCAACTCTAAGGACTCCATGATTCTATTCTATGATTGTATTCTATGTTTGAGGTTTATTTCCTTGGTTTGTAAATGTTATCTCTGTATGGGAAAAAATAAATTCACTGGTAGTAACTATTGTATATATATATACAAATATTCTTTGTCTTTTTTGTTTGTGTGTTTTGTTCAGATAATGCTGCAAGTGAAGGTGTCTTGGCTAGTTTCTTTAACAGTCTCTTGAGCAAAAAGACTGGCTCTCCTGGGAGTCCTGGTGCTGGAGGAGTGCAAAGTACAGCCAAGAAATCAGGTATGGAGTTGTTACTGCGTATTTGAAATATTTTATTTGACCTGCGTTGGCCTAAATGTTTGTATCTTTTAAGCTGATGGGTGAAGTGGCAGATCTTGACAGATAACGCAGTGCCAAGATGTGCACATAAAGTTCTCTTAGCGACTACTGCAACTTTGTGACTCAGGGCTTCTATTAAACTTGTTATAACTCAGTTCTCTGAGTGAAATGTAAATAACATTTGATTCTTGACTGTATTCAGAAGGTGCTAATCTTTTATATTAGAGTTCCTTGTCTTCTTGACGCTTAACTACTACTTAACAGAAGAGCATTTCACTGGGTTTGGAATGTAGTTTCCAGTTGAACTACTGAAATCATTCAAATTTAAATGAATTATATATTACCACAGCTTGAAGTTATAATTATTTTATTATTTTATTATGATTCAACACATCAAGTGGATTTATTCTGTGTATATGCCTGTGACTGCATTGTATGCGATATTTACTAGTAAGCAATTACAGTATTTTAGATGAAAATAAACAAGTAGAATAGTATGTATACAAAATTAAGCATTGTCAAGTGTATGGTTGTTCTAGCCAATCTGAGAAATTCACTTCTTTGCTGATTGCTTTACAGTTCATTTTCAATATTGGCATTCCCATCATGCTGTACTCTTAAGAGCCTTCCTTACCTCCAGAATTATTGCACTACTGAATTATTGCTAGATACTCTACTTTTAATCCTAGATATGTGAATTCATGTGTAATTTAATGATCAAACCCACAGTTTCTGATAATGGTTAGAGGAGAGTATAAGACCCAAACGTTCTGAACTGGAGTTAAAAAAGAGGTTTGATGCCAGACAGTGATGATATAGCAATTGAACAAGAGGAATAGTTGGAGCATGTGTATTTGAACTGAAACTATTTCTAGAGAATTAAAATAAAGTGTGTATGTTTAGTTATTTATTTTCTTATTGGAAAGCGTTTTACATGACTTCATAAACTAATCTCCAAAATGGCTAGAATTTGACTTCTGGGAAGTCAGTATTTTGTGGGTCCGATTATTTATGTTTTTTTCTCCAACATTTGCTATGAATTCTGCAAATCTCCTAATTAGATCTCCTTACTGAATTTATTATTTAAGTAAAAATAAAAGGGTTTTTGTATTATATATCCCCATTTCATTTACATTATAGAATTTTATCTACATTACAAAATAGTAAATTCTGCCCAAAAATAGAGTGCTCTCTCCCATTAAACACTGCTTCATCCAGTTCAGCGTTTGTGTGATTACTTGCTGCAATGTCAGCTTATCTGTTTTTACAGAAATAAGACTAGAAATAATTTTTAGAGGCTATTTCATCACTGTTCTTTATCAAAGTAGAATCAGTTTTGTAGTCGCTGAGTGATATTTGGAAAACAGCAAAACAACAACAAAAAATAAATGAAAATCATGAACAGAAAACCTCTGAGATAGATGCAATGTCATCTCTCTGGGAAGTCTGTTCCAGAACTTAATTTATTAGGTTTTTTTTTTTTTTCCTAATATACAGTCAGTACATCACTATTCCAGTACTATTCATCTTTTTCTGGAGAGATGGGAGTATATCCTGTTTTTCTTCAGAGCAGTCTTTGTATTATTGGTCATTTTCCTGTGATTTTTGTCCAAACTGCAGAAATACATTTGTCAGCCTCTCTCATAGGGTGTATCAGTGGCTCTGATAATTCTGACTGTTATGCTATGTACTTTCGATTGTCTGCTCAGATGACCTTTTTCTTTTGATGCTCAGATGTGAGTGCAGTACTTCAGACAAGGGTTTGTCAGCCTTTACTAGAAATTACTTAATCTGTGTTACCTGTGTTCCTGTTTAGCCATCACAGCATGACTCATGCCAGGGTTGTATTTTTTTGGCTGTATGATATTGGTCAAGCTTTGTTAGAGCAATACGCACAGTTTAATACAATTTCCGCATCCTCATAGGATGTTTTCTAGTCTTGATTAAATTACCTAAATATTTACAAAGGCAGTATTTTATTTCTTTTGCTTTCTATTTTTTGACAATTTATATAAATAACTTTTTTACTTCTAATTCTCTTGTTCAGAATCCTTTGTAGTTTCTTTGAGAATGCTAGCCTGCATATCTGGTAACGGTTGGACAGTGTAGATTGCTGTTCTTAAATATTGACTAGTGGTATGGATAATTAATGGGTAATTCTATGAATTACAGTTTATTCTTCTTTTTTTTTTTTTTTTTAATAGAGACTCTTTTTTCTAGTTTATATGAAGGTTATGTGAGATGTGATATCGACCGCTTCTCCCTTCTCCACAGGACCTGTTATCCTATCATAGAAAGAAATTTGGTTGGCTTGACACAGCTTATTGGTAACAGATCCATGCTATCGTACTGCTAGGCTGTTCGTAAACATCTAAACCATCATTGCATTTTATGGACAAATACTAGAGTAAAAACTAACTAGTTTTTAATGAGCTTTACTCTTTCCTCTTTCAGTCTTCTAGAACATCATGTGCCTTCAGGAGTTCTCAGAGATGACTAATAGCTAGTTTTTTGTTGTTGTTGTTGTTTGGTCAGCATTAACTTCTAATTTAAATAGATTATTTCTCTCATGAAACATCTAGAGACAGCAGTCACACATACTTTCTTAACTCTTTGTTTTATTAGACTAAATTAGATGAGTTCTTTTCTTGCCTTCTGTAAAAGCTGAGCTCTATTTTCTCTGCTAGTTTTTCTTCATTACTTGCCATCATTGGCTTATCTTTTCTTGAACATGAGTGATTAGAATTGTGTGCAGCATTCCAGATACATCTCCTTGTAGTGCCTGCAACATTTGTCTTTCTTTGGTGGAAGTCCTTCTCCTGAGTGATCACAAGATTGCAGTTGGCTTTTCTTGGCTGTATCAAGTTGGTAGCTCACACTCATCCCCTCACTTTTGGAACAGAACTGTCGGCTTTCAGTCACAACAGAATATGCCTGTTCCTTGTCAGATGATGTTCTCACATCTTATGCTCAACCAATATATGATTAAACTTTCCTGAGAAGGTAAGAAGGACTCTTAACACCGATGTCTGAAAAGCCCTTGTTGAGTTTATAAAGGCAGCTGTTTACTTGTTCTTTTGTGGAAGGGTTGAGGAGAGTATCTAAAAATGACTTAAAATGAATTAAGGCAGCCTCTTTCATGTGAATGTGTACTAAAATAATATTTGTAAGGATTTTAAGTATCTAATCTAAACTATTTTAAGAGCCCTAAGTTTTCAAAAGGTTGCCGCTCAAAATATTTATCTTTTAAGAGGATGCCTGTTTCTCCTGCAGTTGTAAATATCCTGTGGTTGAAACTGAGATACTGTTATAGGTTGAGAGAGACGTTATGGATTTTAACTGATGATCAGCCTGATCAATTGGTTTGTCCCATGTCTTATTTGAGAGAATACTCTAATCTGGGTAGAAATCCATCTTATTCGTTTCTGTGCCACGCAGTTTTTCACCTACTCTATTTGCTTTGATGTTGCTGGACTATCTTTTTCCAGTTGTAGATCTTGACTCTTCAGAAAGCTTCAAATGATGGATTCTGTAATGAATGTCTTATTTCCTTACGTATCTAGAGATACAAAAGATTTATTTCATTTCTGTTCACAAGATACTTTCACTTTGTAAAGTTTGACTTCAGCCTTCCAGATGAAGAACTGGAGTTACCATCTCTCATTAATCTGGAAAGAAGGCTTATAATTGTATAGCACACACTTAATTGGCTAAGGCTGCTATCATTCTTGATGATATTCTTGTAGGGAAACTGAAAGCAAATATCAATTTAGTTTACAATGGAGGGGAATTTTAAATTTTCTTAATAAGAGCTCTTTTGTTTCTTCTCATTTGAAAGGTGATCATCTCTGACATTGGTAATGGGGAGTGTATAAAACTACGTATCATTCAATAGTTTGGCAATGTTTTTCATGTGTGATGTGAAGTAGTTGCAGGTGAGAACTGTAATGATACAGTTCATTTGTTACATATAAAAAAAGCCATGGTTGTTGTTTAGACCTACTTTTGCTCAAGTGGTTTGAATTTATTTAAATCAGAGTGCCCTTATTCTACAGGGGAAGTTCTTTGTATTGTAATTTGTAAATTTACTACATTTTTTAATTTAAAAAAAATTGTTTAAATATTGATGCTTTGAATAGATGCTTTTAAGAATACTGTGGCTTATGATCAGCATTTAAATCTAAAACCTATACAGTGATTAAAAGTAGCCTTTTAACTTAGTCTTTGTACTTTGGAAAAAAACACTTAAATCTTCAACAGTCAAATCGTGCCTTCCTAATGTTTTCAGCATGTACCCTGGAAAAAATCCACCTAATATTTCACACACATTTGAACTGGAAAACAGATGCTTGTTAAATTCTTTGGCTGTGTAAGGAAGCTGTACATGGTTATATAATCTATTTTTTTGTCTAAAAATATAGGTTTTTAATCTTAAATGCTTGTATGCTGTGGGCTTTAGAATATATTGTTCCAATTTTAATGGTTAATTCATCTGTGGGTTTATAATTTTCAGAATGAGGGAATTAAACTGTAGTTTAGTGGGAGAATTGTTAAAAAGTTTTGAGTCTAATATAAAAATGTATGATATGCTGTTCCATGAAATACTTCAGTGTGTCTGTTTTCAATTGAAGAAGTCCTTTGAAATGATGGCTCTGAGATATTAAATGAGTACGCAGTTCATGTCCCCCTTTTTAAGGGAAGCATTGTCTGCAGACATGAAAGAGTTAGTTGTTTAATATTAAAATGCATCAGGAATAACTGCGACCAAACAAATGTGATTTTTCTAGCAGGTGTCCTACATACGTGGGAGAGCTTGTGATTAAAATCTTTGTTGAAAAGACTCCTTGCTATATGTACTAATAATAGAATTGTGTACACTTAATTTTTCTAGAAAATTCTAAATGTGATTGTTCTTAAGATACCGGTTGCTTTAGCATATGTTGCAGATATACAAAATACAAAGCATGAAAATAACTCAGCATTTTGATTTTTAGTGTCGAATCAAATCTTATATCAGTCTTTATGTAGATATTACCTTGTATTTAGTCAGGCCCAGTGTTCTTGGGTAGGTGGTGAAATAAGAAGCAATTAAATAATGTATTGACTTAAAAAATGATCCTATGAATGCATGTACTCATCAGTTGAAATATTTTCTGGAAGGTAGATTGCTTTAACTTGGTTCTTTTTCTTTTTAGGACAAAAAACCGTTTTGACAAATGTTCAAGAGGAATTGGATAGGATGACTCGCAAGCCAGACTCTATGGTAACAACAAGCTCTCCTCCGACAGAGAATGAAGCTTGATAGCGCTTAAAAATGCATAAGTAAATGACCAAATAACTATGTATATTGATCTGATAAGACCAGGAATTTTCTGCTATGGCAGATGCTATCAGTTTTTTTGGGGCAGGGGAAATGAGCTTACTACGTCATTGCCTTGTCCCAGTAAAAAGTGCACATTCAGGAAGTTTGCATATAAAATCCCTCTGTATAAGATAACCATTTAGAGTTTATATAGGGCAATTCTTTTGGTTTTCGAGGTAAGCAGGTGCAGCTGCATTTCCTGTTGTGAAGAGCACAGAGAAGCAAGATGCAGAATTATTACTAAAATACTACTTATGACTGCACATAAGGCAAGCAAGAAATGGAATCCTCTACCAGAATTATTGGAATTGGCTACTCGTATGTTTACAAATGAGTTAAATACTTGGAAAGGTGGTGGTGATGTAACAGAACATTAATTAGGTTGAAAGAAGCCTAGGTAGGAGATGGAGCCCTAAAAAGGGAAGCAGATTTGAATCAGTAAGAAACAAGAATGTTGGATTGACTGGAGAGGAGCAATGTTGTTAAATCCTGTGTTTCGCATAGGGTAAATAATCCCTGTTTTAAAAAAGACTACTTTATATTGGAGAATTCCAGGCCAAACACTAAGCATCATGGGAATTTATTCTTGTTATAAATCTTGTTTTAGTTTAGAAGAAAAAAAAACGTCTAAGAGTGTGGATGCCCTTTCTGGTGTAGCTGACAAAGGGAGAAACTTAAACTTGTTTAGATCCAAGTGCCTGGCACAGCGTGTGATGTGTCTTTAGAAGGTGCTTGAATTTATTGTGCACTGTAGTACAAACAGTCACTGTTTGGTTTTATTTTAAAATGCGTAGTTTGGCAATTTGTATTTAATTTTAAGTCCTGTTTTCTGATAGCTTCTGCCTTTTTTTATGCCAAGAGGCTAGCCTATGAAGAATGGTCGGTGACGTATCATTTTCCCATAATGAAATGTGCTACAGAACACTCAGTATTTTTTTCTTACTTTTTGTAACTAAATATTAGCTACCAAGCTACAACTGTTTCCTGCCTTATACCTGTGGAAGTTTTTAAAAAACTTTCAAGGCCCTTTTTCCAACCACATCTGCTGCAGGTGCAGCCAACTCCAATTCTGAAGGTAACCTAAAAAGTACGAATGTGTACATGATGAACATAGTCAATAACTTGTTTTGTATTTTTTTTTTTTAATGTAGCATTTCATTTGGAAAGATGGGTTGTGGTTGTCCCCGTTGCTGTGACGGAGCTCTGTCCATGGTCACAGAAAACCATCCTTCTGTAAAAACTGCTATGGTTACTGAAATGGCACTTTTGATTTTATATATGGTATGCTTGTTTTACATGTACACACTACCCTAAATTAAAAAATGCCAAGCATATTCTGTGCTCTTAATGCTGAAGGGAAAAACCACAATTTGAATTATGCAGAGTTTACTTTCTGTTGATACAAACTTGTTGTACTAAATCCGATGTCTGGATATAACTTCCCTAATATATACTGTTACTTAAATATACAGAATTAGATCGACCACTAACACAGTACTGGATGTTAACTTCAAATCCTATGTAACATCAAGAGGCTGTTCTTCATGTAAGTCTGTCTAAACATTATCTAGGAAGCTAAGAGTATTTACTTGCCTCTTTGACAACCGTTAACGTGAGCATGTTATTTGTGCCAGTTTTGTTGAAAATGGTTTTTTTTTTTTTACTTTTTTAAATAAAGGGTATGATCTACAGTTATACAATTGTCTAGATAACAGACTAAGACTGTGGATGGCTGATGGGAATGTGGATGTACTTCCTGGTGTAATGGGTGCCAGTTGCAAGTTGCCACACCAGAAGTAATTACACTCTGTCCTTCTGACACTGAGAATTGAGACTGGAGACTGAAACATCAAAGGCGTGACAAGAAAATTGGAAAAGTGTGTGATTGTAATGGGATAGAGTTTGAAAACCTCAGTCCAAAATTGTGTTTTTGCCATCTAACCTGATAAGCACTTTCTCTAGCAATACAGCTAAAACTTACAGTTGAAGTACTTCCCAGTTTTATAAAAGTGTTAAATGTACTAAAATTGATCAGAACTGATAACTGTAACTTAATAGCTTTGCAGAAAGATGCTTCTGGCAAAACAGAAACAGATTTCCAGTTTCTAATTGCAAGTGAATGCTCCTAGTTTATCAAAAGAGTTGTAAGTAATGTAGCATCCTGTGGCTGCCGAAGTCTGCCAGCTTTGGTGAGCTGCACAGTTGTTCTTCTGGTGTCTTCAAGCATTGGAACCAAAGGCCAATTGCAAACAGCCTTTACATTTTCAAGTGAAACTTCATTTTATTTGCAGATACACTTGTATGGTAGACTGTTTAAACTATTATATGACTGTATTTATATGCATTATGGTGACTGCATCTACTATTCATGTTTAAGAAAACAAAAAAAGAAATTGTTCAACTTGAAGCAAATATAAAAGTTTAAAGATTGGCCCTCCATAAAAATGCTGTGGTTATGCTGCTTGATTTTAAGTTTGCACTTTTTTTATTGGCATTTAAAAAAAACTGTTTAAACTGAATTTCATATTTTATTTAATTTAACTGCGTTGAAAGTGACTGCTCTGTACATCATGAACTTAACAATATACATGCTGTAAATGAAAGTTCACTGTCCTGTATACTAAGGGTATTTTTTGTTTGTTTTTTGGGGGGGAGGGAAGGAAGGTGGAGCAGGGTGGGGTGGCGGTTGTTTATTTTGTTTGGTTTTTTTCCAACTTACAATTAGGACTGCAAATGTATGAGACAAACCTTAGACCAGCTGTATGGCTTTAACCAGGTGCAGTATGCAGTCATGTGGGATCTTGCTTTCTAGTGCTGGCAAAATAAGGACATCTTTAATTACTGGCTTCAATAAACACGAATCCAGACTGCTCTATGCTGTGATTTTTTATTTTTTTTTTTATTTTCACTTTTAAGATCACCCTTCTAGAGCTGTTTCTGTGGGAGCAGAACATCAGTGAGTTCAGTGAACAGGAGAGTTAAGTCAGCTCATACTGTTGTGTACAGGGTGGAAAGCTAGCCACTTGGATGGTGTAAATAATGGACTGCTAATAACAGAACTAAGTTTTTTTCTCTTTGGTAAGTACAACAAGTTTTTCTTAGTAAAATGGAAAGAACAGACCAATTTAACCAGAATTTTTCTGTTTACTTGTTACTCGAACTGGATGCCTTTCTGTTCTCCTACATAGCCTGAAGTTCTACTTCATTAATGTTCGTGAGTCATTTCTGTTACAGAAGGCAACTGAGTTTCTGATTACTAAAATACATATTTTGTGTAGAAGTGAAGCTTTATGAAGCCACGAAGCAATTATTTCTGTGGAGTTACCGTAATGCTTCTTCTTTAAATGAGTTCATTAATATACAGTAAAGTATTACTTTTGGTCCATTTAAAATGCAAAACATTCAAGGTGGGATTTAGAAAATAATTTTCGAATGTATGATGAGAAATATATTTGGAGGGGAACTAAATGAAAGTTTCATCTTCAGATGTGTTGAAGCTGGAAATGACTTTATTCATAAAGACCGTAACAGTGGATAGAAATGAAGGAACGCCCCTGGAACTCGTGTGTACTTCACTGTTGTTTGTCGGTAGGGTTTTTGTGGGTTGCTAGTGATTTTCTCTCTCAATCTTTTTTTTTTTTTTTTTTTTTTAAGGCAAATGCCTCAATAAAACAAACAGGCATGAGGTAGCATGGTTTTTATTACACTGTGAAAAACATCTTTCTGGAGGCTCTAAGCTACTTGCTCAAAGTAAATCTTCCCCTGACTCTGCTGTTCCAGAAGGTGGCATTAAGCTTTCTGGCTTTTCAGCCATGGCAGGCTTTTGTTAGCATATGAAGTTCTCAGATAAGAAACTTTGCATGAATAAAGTCAGTCAGTTTCTGAGTTGTTCAAATACACATGAGGGAAGGGCTGTTGATGACCAGGATGTTGCTAACAACCTAAAAGAGCCTCTAGTTGTCTGGAACAGAACTACATAGAATATCTAAAGTTACTGTTCAGTACCGAAAGTAAAACCTGTGAGTTGCTGAGTCTTTTTAATTAAAACAAACAAATAGTATGTTCAGAGGATAGAGACAGTTCAATTCCAACAGCACTCTTCAGGTGGAGCTCAGCTTTCCCTTTGATGTAAATCTACTAGCCCTTCTGGTACAACCTTCGTAGTAATTAATTATTTGTTCTCTGATCCACTCAGATTTTGCAGAGAAGTTGATGTAAGCACAAGTAATTAAGAAAGTCAACAGTGTGAACAAATGCTTTGGGTCACTGCGTGGCTCTGGTTTCACAGCAGAGATGTCTGCAGTGAAATGTTACTGTGCCTTATAATCAGCCATTCCAAGTAGTGGGTGTTGCAGTAGTGTAGGTGTGGACAGAATCTGATCTAACGTGCTTTTTTCTTTCTAGAAAAGTGGAATGAAGCAAGTGCTGATATGTGCGTGTATATCAGTGCTTCTGTAACGCTTGGAATTGAAATACATTTAAAAGAAAATAACTGCTTTTCAAGTGGTAATGTGCTACAGTGCTTCAAAACTGTGGATGTCTATAAATAGCAAGTGTGGGTGGAGCATCGAAGTCTGCCTTAAGCTGGTTTAAAAGAACAGCAATTAGTTGTATCAGTGCGTTAGACATTTCTTGTGCCAAATACAGCAGTGCACCTAGAAGCACAGTGCTCACACTGTTTAAAATATCACTCTTGTAAAAGGTTTGAGTTATCCATACTGGCTGGCACGTACATCATACTAATAAATACATACTTGAAAACTGTCTGTAGGATAATGCTGTAAACATGGAAGCAATTAATTTTCTCTACTGTTGTTGTTTGCAGACTTTCTATGTGGTAGATTGAACATTTACTAGTTGTAAACTTTATTTGACGAAAAAGATCTTTGACTCCTCTCCCGTAGACAATTAATTATTAACTATGTTTGACTGAAGGTTTCTGTAGATGCAGCGTTTCAGATGGTGGTGAACTGAGGATCAGTGCCTTTAAGCAGTGCTGCTTCATACACCATTTTAAGATGGTATATTCTTTGCTTGTGATGAGCCCTTAATAATTCTTGTGTGGCAGATATTTTAGGACAACTGCATTTCAAAGAGCAAATTGCAAAAAAATACCAAATGAAAGCAGTTTCAGTTATTTTCAGTAGCACTTACAATTCTAAGAATTTCCCTAATATGGGTTAAACTTTTTTTTTTCCTGAGTCTTAACTAAGACACTCTGATTCTTTGCTTTCAGAACAAAAGCTTAAATAGCAATGTCCAGCCCTGAAGAAAAACACTTGTTTTGGCCATATACACAAGAGAGCTGAATTTGGGTGCAGAAGCTGATGGAATCATGCACAAGCTACCTTTTTTTCTCTATGAATGTTAATACTTGCTCATATGTAGCACCCAGTGTTCCTTTATGGTCATGTAAAAAATGTCATCCTTGCAAAAGTGGTTTAGAACAATTTCAAAAACTATTCAAAATATACCAGAAGGATTTTTGCAACATTAAGGTTCTAGGAATAGTCTTACACAAACATAGAAATAATTTGCAGTAAAATAGTGAAGTTCTATAGGAAAGGAGACAAGCAATCCTAAATCTCTGACGCTCAGTTTATCAGGTTGACAGCATTCAAAAGAACAAGGACTTCTTTTTGAGAGAGGGATTGAAGTGGCAGGATTAGACTGAAATAAATGGCAGGAAAAGAGGGAATGTGATTACTGAAAAGATAATGGATTCAGATGGCTACTGAGGCTTGGACCAGAACATGTAATTGTTCGCTGGACTTTGAGCCAGAGTGCGGAGTGCCCTCTAACTTGCACAGATTGCTCCAAGCGATTGGCGTCAGTCTTTGTCTTGCCTTGTGTTGTGCATGTTTGCACTCGGAAAGATCCCAGCCAGCTTTTTGTTCTGATGCTGACCATTTGACTGCAGTACAAAGTGGTAAAGGCATGCCAGAACCAGGAACAGGGAAGTCAGATTGTGGTCCAAGAGCACATAGGAATGGTGGGTAGGTGTTGGGGGAGGATAATATGTGGCTAGACTCTCAGTAATTAATGTCTGTATTTGAACACAGGACTTAACACCCATTTTGGTTGCAGAGAAGACTTGGATGTTGCACTCAAGTTTACTTGAATTTATTGATCATGTTGTAAGGGGTAGAACAGAGGTGGAGATCAATGTTACTTGCCCTGGTTAGTTAATGAAAACTGTTTGATGTGGATGATAAATCATTATCAAGTTAAAACCTCTCTTTTCCAGAGGAATCAAGTGATTATTTGTGAAGGACTTGGTTTAATGACTGTATTTTGGAGATCGTTAGAAGGCTAATGAGATAAAAATCTTCATGTGCTCTGAAAGATGAAGCTACTACGGGAAGGAGGAAAAACTTCAATTTTATTAAAGATCAGTCACTGACTCCAGAGAAAATTACTTAAAACCAAAGCAAAGGCAAAAGGCTTAGGGTGAGCACTTGGTACTTATGGCCAAACCCAGGACTGGGTTTGTGTAGCTTAGGTGTGGAGGTCAGTAAGGAGTGATACAGAATTGTGCCATCAGTGCAGTAATCTCACCGTGACCTGAATGACAAAACTTGACAGCTAACAGTATCTTTTGGTAATAATTGTTGGCTCCTGTTGTCAGGGGCTAGTTTTGAAAGAAACAAGTGGTGTATTAGTCATTGATATATGTAAGAGTATTAGATTGCTGAATTAATACCAACATTCATGTATGTTATAAACCTGAGTTATTTTACACGGGCTTATTTTCCTGGTAAAGCAACACGTGACCCAGAAAAGCACTGGATTGCCAGAAGGCAGCTATAACTAGCAGCTGTTCAACTGGCTGTGTTAGGATGTTTTGATTTAAAAACAAGCAACGCCTTGCAGTGCTGTTGTAAAGGGCTGGGAGATTGCCAGTGAAAATGGCAGGATCTGAAATATTTAAAACTTAGCCAGTCAGAATCTCTCCGGATCACCTTTTAGCTGAGCAGAAATACAGCACAGCTATTAACAGAATGCTGTCATACTTAAAATATTTTACTTTGACCACAGTTTTCCTCTTGCTTTTGCATTTGTGCTCTGTCCTGTTCTACCCCCTCATTATAAGCAACTTGAGTCTTTTGGGCCATTTCAGTTGAGAAGGATCTCAGAGCTCACTGAGCTAATACCAGTTGCATGAAAATTAGTGGCTCAGTAGAGAAGACAGATCCAAGACTTCCTGTGCTTAGGGAAGCGTTGCCAAGGAAGTTTGGCCAGTCGGCAGGCGAGACAGGCCAAGCGCAGATCTGTCAGTCTGCACACATGGAACCTGGCAGAGCACTTGCTTTCTTTTGCTCAAGCAGTAGTTAGGGACATAAATAGGAGCTAAGCCTACTGCGTGTGAAAGGGGACCCTCGGGGGGTGCTGGGTCACTGGGCTCGGTGGGAGGGGTGAGTGGGAAGGTGGGAAGAGAAGACTGAAGTCTGCGGGGAATTGGGATTTATTAGTTCCGCTTTATACAGCCTTGTAAATTTGGGGCAGTGTGCCTGCATTGAGTTTATAGCTAGTGATGGAAGACTTAAAATTATTTTTCCTGTTTAAAAAAAAAAAAAGCCCAAACTTTCCATTGCATGTAGAGGACCAAATAACTAAAGAAAGAAATACTCCGCAAGGGAAAGAGCCAAATTTGCTGAATGTCAAATTTTGTTGCATGTAGGAATTAAGTGCTGTTGAGTGAATTAAGTTCTTTGAACTGCTGTCACATTAGCTGATGTAAGCAATAACTGTAGGTAAAACAAATTCCAAAGAATAACTAAAAAATGAACTTTTAAAACCTTTGCAATTCTCCACCAGAGGCAGAAGGAACTGCTTGGTTTGGTTACGTAACAGCAAACAGTATTAAAACAGTTGAGGTCAGTTGTTTTCACTGGCCCGTTTCATCCATGGAAAGAAAGAATGCAGTGAGTGTACTTCATCTTCGTATTTATTTATACATTTTATTTAAAGCCTGCTGAGAGACCTTTAAAACTTTGTTTGTAAAACATGGTTTATACAATTTTTCTTCCACCTTCTCAAAAAATGATCTTTTTCCCTCCAAAGGGCTGCTGTATCCTCCACTCTCCATCTCTTGCTGAAAAAACTCTAGATGTCACAGGGCAGCATGGCCATGACCATGCAGTCAGAGGGAACTGCTGTTCCTGACCTTCTGTTCTGGACTTGTGTGTTTTTGTGGTATTATTGGAAGAAGACTACCTTTTTTCTCAGTTGAGATTTTTTTTTCCCCTCTGTTTCCTGAATAAATGTAGTGCCATGAATAAAGTAAACATTGCTGTCAGTCTCTCTGCATATTTTTCAGTGTGCTTCATTATACAGAATTCTTTCAAAAGAAATACAACCCACGGCCTTGGCTGGTTCCCAGCATCATTAAAAGTCCACTGGCACTTTTCTTAAGAACATGAGGCTTTGCTTCTGTTTTTTATAGAAATTAATTTCACCTCCCTCATGTAGAAAGCCTGCTGCCCTTCATCCCAGATGTGGCTGCGGTGTAATCCCCATCTGGCACTTGCAGGTTGCAGATGTCCATAAAGGCTTTTGGAGGTGAAAAGAGTCAGTGAATCTTCATCAGTGAGGAAAGCAAGGGGAAAGAACGGGCCAGTAGATGCTATTGAAGGAGATGTCAATTTCTAATCCAGGAGAAAAAAAATTCTCTCTGAATGGTTCATTATTCATAGCATGTAAAATGTTCATCAGTCTGCAAAGACTTATTTCATTGCCAATAGTGTCTTAATTTTTATTTTTAAGGGGAAGTTCTGCTTACTGATGGTGAAATTCCAGGGGTGATATTACCCCTTTTCCCCTTCAGAGGGTGAAGCCAACCTTACGGAGCTCCCTGGGACAGGTCTTGTGATGACTTCAAGCCACCAGTGTCCTCTGGTTGCCTTTGTGAGCCCTTACAGCTGGCCCATGGTACACATATTGGAGGAATTGGTCACACAAATATACAGGTGCTGGAAGGCCTTCCAGGGCTGCTCTGGTTGTTTTGCTGAGTGCAAATATACAGGTGAAGGTGTTGAAGTATATGTGGGATGATGTGATGTATAACAGCGTAGATGTGAGCAGGGCTCACAGACACTTTGTGTTGTTACCTCTGTAGTTTCTTAACCAGACAAAAAGCCACAAATGTCACTTGCTGTGCTGTGTTGCTGTGGAGTTACCTGTATACAGTACCCTAACCAAAATGTCAGGATTGAGAAGGAGGCACTATCTGCCCAGTGCATATATTACTATGTTTTGAGAGCGTTCAGTGGAAGAAGCAGTAGAAGCATTTATACATTGCCCTTTAAATTAGGTCCCTTCTATTCTCCTGTCTGCTTCTCTGTATGACTGCTTTGACCCCTAGCTAAGGAATGCAGTTCTTGGGTGGCTTTGCGTTGAGCGTTCTTAGCCTGGGAGGCTGTGCAGTACTCTTCAGCTGTGCTTGGCTGAGGTCAGGTGGGTATCCCTGCCTCACTCAGCAGTGGCCATCCTCTGCCAGTTAGAGATTACCGACTGCCTGACTCCCTGCCATTGCACCCAGTTGTGTTTCTACTGAAAGCCTGTCTCAGAACTTGTGTCTTATCCGTGTTGTACGTTGCATTATTTTATAACCGACTCAGCACAGTTATTTGCCTGCTTCCTATGCTGCCAGTGGCCACAGAATCGATGTGTGCATGCCACACTCAGGCTGTGAAAATGGAGAATTTGCTGAAATAAGGCACTTAAAACTACCAGACGTTTTCCTACAGCAAGTTCTTTATTACATTTTTAGATTTTTTTTTTTTTTTTTTTACTGTAAAGTTGAGCGTGCTTCAGAACTTTTTACATTGAGAAATTCAAGGAAAAAAATCCTCTTGATTCCTGAGTTAAACTCTAATCACTGCTCAGCTCTCCTGGAATTTGGCAGCATACCAGTGCTCCTTCCCTTTGGTAGGTCATGTGGAAATACTGGAGCATTTTCTTAAAGAACCTCTCTGCTCTGTTCAGGTACCTGCATAGATGTAGCTTTCCTGTAAGGATTCTAATTCCTTTCACACTTCAGCTACATTTTCCTCACAATAAGCACTGCTCAGATCTACAAAATTTTATATATCAGCTTTAGAATACTTTGTGCGTTAAAACTACACCAATGCAACTTCTAAAGTCTGGTTTTAAGTTGTTGTAGTCACTTGCAATAGAACCATACGTTAATCTTGAAAATGAAATTTAACTATGTTTAATGATGTGAACCCACAAGAAGTTCACAGGTTTACTGAAAGGTGTATTGAAGGCTGAAGTTTATTAAAAGCTGTACGAATAGCTGAGATGAACTCAGTCTGATCAGCGATAATATTTAAATTATTTTTTCCCTCATTTTTTGCACCTAGATTATCATTTGGTTATAGTTTATCACCACAGGTCTGGAGATTCTTTCTGATGGGGAATTTTTAATTCTGCCAGAGCTGGCTTAACAGTTCTGTAGAAGTACAGATCTTTAATTACAGTGCTTATGAACAGCATCCAGGTTCTTACTTGTTTCCACTCTTCACTCAATTTGTAGAAGGATGTGAAGTGTCCTCTGACAACCACGATGACCTGGCTATTAGCTCGATGCTGTGATGTATCCTGAGTGCTGATCACTGACACGTTCCCCATTTTCCAACTTGTGGTGTTCAGGCGCGCAGTGAAATAGCAGGCTTTGTTTGAAGAGCTCATGAACTTGTGAAAACAAAGTTATCTGAAAGCAACGTGATTTGCCTTGGATGAATGCAGTGACCTTTTTACTGGATCAATACTTTTATTTACATATTGAACGTAGACATTTTTTTCCTTCAAGTGCTACAGAGCAGAGTGAAAAGGTGCCGTAACAGGCAAGAATGTGTGTAAAGGATTCCTTTGTTAAATATTGGCAGAAACCTCACAAGCCCTTGCCAAGTCTGTCCAGCCCACCCACCCATCCAAGAGGACGCCAGAAAACCCCCCAGTATGGCTTGGTATTGGCTTTGTGCCACTTACAGCATGGGGAAGCTCACTGCATGCTTCACAGTGCCGAAAGGGGCAGCGTGGCTGTGGCTGGTGATGCCAGTCCTGCTGCCCTGCACACAGGTACAACGTCTGACACCTCGGTGCGTGACGGTGTCAACATGCTTGCTGAAAGCACAGCCCGTAATTGTGCTCAAATATCATTGCAGACTTGCAACAAAGAGAACGCGTACCGTGCTTTCAGGACTCAGGCGATTAGCTCCCCGAAGAACAGAGCATTTGCACTGGTTTCGTAGTTTGCGGCATCCTCTGAGTGCTTCGATGATTTGAAATGCATTTAGACCTTGTGTCCGCCATTTTAGAGGGAAAACGAAGCTCTTAGGAAGCTTGCAGAAGGCTTCTCAGAAGACAAAAAAGTGGAACTGAAATGGAATTAAGGCCTCTATCTCGCTTTTTTCCTAAATCAGTCAGCCATTTCTCCCCTTGACCTTCAGTTGCCTTCTGCAGTACCACTTTTTTTCTCCTTTACTGTTGTTTAGATTGGAAGTGCAGGAGATAAATCCAATGCTGGTTACTGGATATTTAGAAATGTTACACTGCTCACAAGAGCCTTCTGAAAGCAGCGTGCTGTCTCCTGCAGATAAATGCTAAATGTATGGGCACATGTGGAGAACTGATAAAGAAGCAGAATGTAATGGGAACGGGAGAAAATACTGCAAGGTTTCTAGTCCTGTGTTGTTGGGGACAGCAATATCGCGATGGTAAAAGTCTCGGGCAAGGGAAAAGTGCTAGAGGAATTAACATGTATGTGAAAATCCTGTGACAGAAATGAGGGATGGCAGGAGCAAGGGCTGCAATTCTTTTTTCTGCGAACGCAAAGGCCGCCTTGAATAACAAGAACGACAGCAACACTATTTTCGATACACGCGGATTCAGCGATGGGAACTTCTACGGCGAATACAAAACAGGTAAGGACCAGGCGAAGCGCCGCGCCCCGGCCCGCCCGGAGCCACGGGGCGGCAGCGGGAGGCACCGCGCCCGCGGGACACGGAGCGGCCCGGCGACCCCGGGCAGGTGCTGCCCCTCCCAGCCGGGTGGCTCCGGGCGGGGCGGGCGGACCCGGCCCCGGGGGCAGGTGCCGGGCAGGGCCGGGGGGCGGAGCGGGCTCTCTCCGCCATTTCCGCTGAGCGCAGGGGGGCGGAGCGGCGGCAACGGCAACGTCCCCGGCCGGAGCTGCCGCGCCGAGACGGGAGCGGCGGGAGGGAGCGGGGCGGCGGGAGCCCGGGCCGGGAGTACGCGGCGCGGGCACGGCGACTCCGCGCGGCCCTCGGCGGGGCGAGGGCGCCCCCCCGCGGCGGGGCGGAGAGGGGCGGGCTCCTGCCGCGCGGGGCAGCGGCTGAGGCGGCCGGACCGGGCCGGGGCGCGGCGCCATGCGGCGTTCGAGCGTCCCGCGCCCCTTCGCCTGACGGAGCCCCCGCGGCCGGCACGGCCATGCGGCCGGCGCTCCGCTAGCAGCTCGGCCATCCCTTCGGCGGCGGCGGCGGCGCCGAGCCCGGCACCATGAGGAACGGCGAGGACCTGGAGGGCTTCGACGGCGAGGCGTCCAGCACCTCCATGATCTCGGGGGCCAGCAGCCCCTACCAGCCCACCACCGAGCCCGTCAGCCAGCGCCGCGGGCTGGGCGGCCTCCGCTGCGACCTGGACTACCTGCGGGGCACCTTCGGCAGGATCAAGCTGGCCGAGGTGGTGAGTGCCGCGCCGCGGGGCGGCCGAGCGCCTACCTGCGGGCGGGCGGCCTCCCGGGCGTCCTCCTCGGCAGCGGGCGGGCGGGAGCGGCTCTCGCGCCGGGGCTGCGGGCGCGCCGAGGACCCGCGGCGGGACGGGGCGGAGGGCGGCTGCTCTCGGGCCGAGGCGGCCGCGGAGCGAGCGGCGTTACCTCCGTCGGCCGGCACCTGCTGGGCCGCCGCCCGGCCGCCTGCCCGTGCCCCGGGCCCGCACGACGGCGTGAGGGGAGCGGCGCCGGGCGCGCGGTGCCGGAGCGCTGAGCCGCTCCTGGGCGGGGAAGGGAGAGCAGCGCGGGGCCGGAGCTGCTCTGTACCGGCGCTCCGCTCGCTGCGTGCGTCCCGGGCTGAGCTCCCTCGGTGCCCGAAGTGAGGAGAAACCCCGAAAGCAAGCAAACAAACAAACAAACAAACAAACAAAAACCCCATCCTAACGTGTCTCCGTTCTGAAAGAATTCGTGTAGCGTTTCTTCATGCGGCGCTGCCCAGCTCCGGCGCTTGGCTGGGAGCCCTCGGGGGGCTGCGAGCACCGCTGCGGCGCGGTGTGGCGGCTCCCGGCTCCTCGGGCGCTGCTGACGGTGGGCTCCGGCCGGGCCGCAGTTCGCAGCTGCACGCTGTTCACGTTCTTGAAATTAGCAGATGGATTTTAAAGGATGTTTTAAAATAGATACGAAAATGGCAGTAATTTGGAAGCAGTTTTCTATGTAGTTTCTTACGGGGTGCTACAAATGGTTTCCGTAAAATAAATAAGTTCTTTGAGAGCTGTAGCATTTAAAAAAAAAAAAAAAAAAAAAGCAAAACTTGTATGTGTTACTTCAGTGTTCAAAACCAGTGCTGTTTGTGCAAGGCAGAGCTTGCACGTGCAGGTTTCGTGTAAGGTGCAGTTGAGGTGCCCCGGGTCCAGCAGCGAGCGCAGGGTCACGGCAGGTTGTGCTGTCGCCATGTCTACGGAAACCCAATGAAACTCAGCACTTGGAAGTGCCTTTTGTGTTCTTGTCCCTGTGCCATAGAACAAAATGTGGGAGTGTTACATGAGTGCCCCGAGCAGGCGTTAGCAGTGTGTGCATTGCATGTTTTCAGGAGTGCGGCCGGAGGACCTGCCGATGCTGTGCAGTGCCGACCTGTTGCTGTGCTGCTGAAGCTGGCCCTGCAGTACGAGCTGTGCGGTGGGGCTGCCCAGTAGGTGAGAGCCATCTGCCCTCGGGATCCTTGTTTCTGATCCCACACTGATCTCTTCTGTAGTACACTGGTAACTCCAGCAAGTCACCTTTGAAACCTGCCATTCAGTGAGCGGTCATTGATCATAAGTAAATAAATCCATTGTTGTTAGGATAGTGTTTTAAAACGTTGTTTTGAAAACATATGGATTTATATGGAACTAATTTCAAAGGTTTGCAGAACGTGCCCTGCTGGAGACACGTTGTAGTTCATGTGTGGAGCATGTGAACGCAGCGGTCGGACGCTGACAAACTGCATTAGCTGGTGTAGGCTGGAGGCCTATGCAGCAGCTCAGCGAGCTCAGGCTCTGCGTGGTTTTGAGCTCCAGAGGAGCTGTGTGGCTCGTGGTAATGACTGGTGGGGCAAGATGCTGAGTTCTGCTTGCTGACTGGAAGCAGAACGGTCCTGGAGAAGGAAGAACTCATTCCACGATGCACTGAATTCACTTATTTGACAAATGTAGTTTAGTTGTTATTATGCTTAATAATGCCTTTAATGTACTGTGGGAACTGAAATGTGTCAAAGGCCATTGTGTAGTGCTGACTAGTTTTTAAAAATGAGGAGAAACTCCTTTATTGCACAGATGGGAACCTTTCCTTCCTCTCTCCTCCCCCCCCCCAAAAAAAAAAGTGTGAGATTAACAGTGTCTCTGAATATTGGTTTAAGAAAGAAACGCAGCAGGAAAGATGACAGTGCGTTGCTTCATTTAGCATCAGGGTTGTGTTAGTCTGGTTGGCAGGCAGGTCTGTAGTTCAGGACAAGCACGGCCACTTGCGTTCATCTCTCACTGAAGGACTCCTACAGCACAGCTCTCGTGCTGTGTGCGGGGTAGGGCTGCTGGGTGCTGCCACGGTGGCATCCACATGGTGTCTTTTCTTCCCAAAAGAAGGAACCAGGAATGGGGAAAAGGCAAAAGCCTGAAAGGAAAGGCAGAGGGCCTGCAGGGCTCCACGTTGCTGTGGGTTTGTCTTCATCCGTTCGAAATGCTGCTGCAGGAGTTGCTGCAAGATGGAAAGCGGTGTGAGGGGGAGGCCTGTGGAGTAACTGAAGTGCTGCTAGATGGGAGGACGGTTTTAGCTTGTTATCCATATCTCAAGAGAATATGTCAGAAGCTGCCCTTCGGAGGGGCCCTGCTGCGTTGCAGTGTGATAAAGTTGATGGTTCATGTCGTGATCAGCGCTTTCCAGGTCTTCACTTGGCTTTCATTTCCTCAGCTCCCAGATAAGGGTGAGCAGCATTGCATGTTGTTGTTAGTGATAAAATGGTACGTGAACCAAGAGAACTATTTTGATATTTGGGATTTTCATTAGTCAAGGCTAAGTTTAGCAACTGTGTGGTACATACGGCTGACTGCTGTGGCTATCAGCGTGTAATATGAAGACTAGTGAGAAAGTAATAGGAAGAAATAGCCTTGTAGAAGAGCTAAGTGTTGAGCAGGTGTTGGTTTTTTTTTTTTTTTTTTTTGAAAGCTTTCTTGTTAGGTGAACTTTCCAGAACAGCTCTTTAGCTACACCTTGCCATTGCAGTGGGATAGCTTTGTGTGTGTTTGGATGTGTGAGGAAGCACCTGGAGTAGTGGAGGTTGGGTAGAGCTGTGAGCCTCTTTGGGAGGAGGGGGGGAGGTGCTGAGCAGTGGGTCATGTTGGTACAGGAGAAGGCAAGAGAAGCCAGTGCCCTTATGTGCGGCGTGTGGTGTGACGGCTGTCCTTGGAGATGAGAGCAGAAAAGCTCTGTAGTTTATTTTCATTTCTCTTTGGCGTGATTTTATGTTTCTCATGCTTTGGGGGGCTTTAGTACTTCCCATGGAGACTATTGTATGATGAAGCAGATACAAGTGCAAAGCTTTCCTATGGACATCCTCAACTGATTTGTTGTGTTTCAGATCTTTTTCCCCTTTCCCTTGACTTTGGCTAACAGAATCTCTCTCTCCTTCCCTGAGAATGTTTATTTGGCACATGAGGAACTTCTTCATGGGGAGTTGTTTGACTTCAGATAAAATTGAAGGTGTGAGAGAAAGGGAGCAGCTTTTCTAAATGTGTTACTGTCTTTCCTTCATTGTTATAACTCTGCATCTTGCAAACCTTACCATTATTATTGGACTTGAGCGTCAGAATATATTCACTGAAATTCCTGTAGAGATTCCTGCCTGCTGTCTGCTTCTCCATCTCTTTGGGAACCCGCTGTTCTCCCACTGTTCTGCTAGGTTTTCACAGGCAGTTGATTTAGGATCAAGTAACTGGAGCACTTATCTACAAAACAGTACTGAGCCAGTTCTTGTGATGGTGGTGGTAGTTTGGAATGGTTCATCTGGAGCAGCAAGATTGCAGAGCAACCTTCTGGTGGAAGCAGTGTCAAACCCTTATGGTGTGCTGCCATGGGGAGGCTGGGTGTTTGCTGGCTCAGACAGCACTAGACGTGTTCTTTATGTGCCAGTTCCAAAAATCCATCAGATTCCTCTTCGAGGAGATAATGCTTCTGCTTGGGAGGTCTCTGGGCTACAAGTCACTGATGAGCGTACTGGGAAGTATCGCTGCGTGCTTCTCTGCTCTGGTTCTGTTCTGTATGCTATTGCTTGTTGGTGGAGGCAAGATTTTGGGCTAGACGAAATCTGGTGGGAATAGCAGTTCATATGTTCACAATTTTCTGAATAAAAAGTTCCATCTTCATTGGTGGAGAGTAGCTGAAGGTTGGAAAAAGGGTGGTTTTTTTCTTTGTTTTTTTTTGTGTGTGGCTTACTATCTTTGTATGTTTCCAGATCCAGACATTGGTTAAGGGCAGGACTACACTAAAGGTTTTTGCTATTGGGGTCTATTACAGTGAAGAAATGAAAGTGCAAAAAGCCTGTTGTATTTACGATACCTCCACATACCTACCATAATTCTATTGAGAGTTCTCATTGTTTATAATAGGGGAAAAAAAAAAATAGAAGAAAAAAATAGAATATTTACTGTTCCAAGCAGTAAGATAACTGCCAGCTACCTGAACTAGTGCCAGGTGTAACCAGACATCTTGTTTAATTATCACAGCACTCCTGTGCCTTCAGCTCATAATCCCCCCCATCCAGAAGTGATGAGAGTGGGATGATTTGGGTGCCCCACTGCTCAATTGATCCAATGCTCAGCATCTCAGGGCTTGAACAACTCTTCCCTGCTTTGTTGTCCCATGATCTGCCTGCACTACTCTGTGCACCTCTCCTGGTATTTCTGAGGGTTACATTGGTAGTTTATAGCCATTCTGCAATTAACTGTAGCTCCCAAGTTGTGTTCTGTTGTAATTTCCAAACAGCAAATTTGTGTTTGTGTAAAAAGTCCTTGTGACTTTGTGCATCATACGTTGCGCTTGGGTTCTTGGTGCTGTTTGTAGCTTCTTGTGCACAAGTCAGGAGTTTGACATTGGATACTGCTGGTCTTTGGCATCTGGCCCTAGAAAAAGGACTTGCAGTATCATGTTGAAAGGATAATATTTTTAATACACAAATATGCTTAGAAATCCAGTTTAGGTAGGCTGTGTCTGTTGGGTGTCTCTGAGATGCTTCATTTCTCTTTGGAAAGTTTTTCTTTAAATGTTGTAGCTCTGTGTGCTGTGTGGCAATGTTTTTGTACTGACATTCTCCATAGAAGGAGAAATGATGAGATAACACCAGCTAGCTTTGCTTTTTGTTGTTTCTGTATGTGTGTAAAGAAAAGGTGATGGCTTTCGTCCATGGGAAAAGCCATTTTCATTGCTCTCTTTCATGGGGTCTCTTAAGTATCATCTAGACGTGGGCTGTTGTCCTACTGCTGCTGAACTCCTAATTCCAGTTAGAAATTTCTCTTTAAGATGCTGGATAGCTTTAAATTCTGCCTTCAGGAAAAAAGTTCAGTAATCTCTGTAATTTGTATGCTCTATTTTTTTCCCCTACTGTTGCGAGGCATTGTAAGTGGTGCTAGATACACAGTACTTATTGTAGATGCTGCAGTGAGAACTGTAATTGTAGTGGGGTTATGGTTTGGAATGCAGCTTCTTTTCTCATCATCTTTCTGGTGATCTGCCTGAGGCTGGAGACCTGGCACTGCTCAGCATGGAGGAGACTGAGGGGGGATCTGATCAATACTTACAGTATCTAAAGGGTAAGAGTCAGCTGGATGGGGCCAGGCTTTTTTCAGCAGTGCCCAGTGACAGAACAGGGGGCAGCGAGCGCAGACTGGAACGTGGGAAGTTCCATGGGAAGGCGATGAAAAATTTCTTCTCTGTGATGCTGGCAGAGCGCTGCAGAGAGGTGGTGGAGCCTCCTTTTGTGGGGATATTGGAGACCTGCATGGATGCTTTCCTGTGCGGCCTGCTGCAGGGAGCTTCTTGGCAGGGGTTGGGCTCCGTGGCCTTCAGAGGGCCATCCCAACCCCTGCACTTCTGTGATGAGCCTCCCCAGAGATTTAATTATCACTTTAAGGTAGGAAAGGAGAAGGACTAGAAATTTAAGAGGTTGTGGTTTTCTTGTAACGTAAGCGGTGCAGGAGGAATCAGTTACTTCTGTTGTTGGTTAATGCAGATTGCCGGTTCATCTTCATATGGTTGGTAGTCATCCCCCTCTGCTCAGGGGTGTGTGTGAGAAGTACCTGCCTTGCTTCCTGCGACCAGTAATTCAGTACTGAAATTTTCCATGTGGTCATTTGAATAGAAGTCTTAACAATGGGTCATCTGCTGTCAGTCCGGTGGTAGCGGTCATGATTTCTAAATTAGAGCTGAATAAAGTACATTCTGGATTTAAAAAAAAAAATCACCTGATTAATTCTCAGGTGATTGATGTAGTCAGCTGCTTCCAAAATGTGGAAGTCATGTTCAGGTTTCTCTAGAGCTTGTACTGTTGCATCTTAAGAATAATGGGAGGAGGAGAGCGGAAACTTACTGTGCAAACCTTATGTAGAACAGATGTAGGAATGCACAGTCATGGCTGAAAATGTGTCAGCAGCGTTGCTGGCTGTGGGCAGAGAGGTCTCGGAGCTGGCACAGCACTCAGCACAACTGGGAAGTCAGCATGGATTGAGCTGTGCTCCGTCTCAGTATGTAGTAGATGTCCAGGGTGAAGTGTGTGGTCACACTGCAGTTTGTTGTTTGAATAGCATCATGGCTGACGTGTGGCTTTGGTTAATTGTGTTGTCTGCAATTAAACACAAGCATTTCCATTTTAGTAGTTTTCTGTACTTCTGTACAATTTAAACTGAAGTGTTTATGCAAGAAAGTAGCAATCATAGCTGTAATAAATATTATAGAACACTTACATGCTGTAAGTAATAACATTAGTTCACCTTTATCTCATGAAATAATTTTGATTCTAATAATTGATATTATGACTTGAATGTGATAAGTTAATTATATACAGTTCAATCATATACTGTTCTCAAAGAAACTAATAGTTGCACCTAGTGCTTGGAAATGTCTTGACTAACTTAGATGAATCCTTGTAGTGAATATTAGGATCTTTCAATGTAATATTGCTTTGATATTGCTTGGTAGCATCTTCAAAGCACTTAGGAAAAAAGTGCTTCTGAGCTAGAGGAATGTTCCTGAAGTGCTGGCTGTATTTGGCTCACACTGTTGGGACGGTCGCAGTGACAGCCCACCAGGTCAAGGTGATGTTGGCAGAGCATGAAGGCTTTTGTGTTGTTAACAATGTTTTATAGTTGTTGGCCTGCGCTGTGTGAGGTGGTTTCAGTCCTGGGGCGGATCTGTTCCTGACTTGTAAAATTCCAACTAGGTGAATTTGCCATTGTGCAGTGAGAGCCTGTGGGTTCCTTTCTGTTTGGGTCTGCTGTAATGCAGTCTGAACAGCAGGACGGGCTGAGGGCTTCATGCATTCCCCGGTGCAGCTGGCAGTGCTCTTTAATGTTCTGGCCTACATCTATTTTTTTCATGTTCTGTTTTACCAGTATGTCTAGACTCTTTTTGCCTTTTAAGGCATGGCATCTAAGGGAGCCTTCAGATTGCAATCTTGGGAACGCTGGGATCGCAAGGACATTTTGCACCATTTCCTTTAAACAAAAACAAACCCAAAAAACTTTAATGGATTCCTTAGGACTACTCGAAGTTCTTGATTGTTTTCTCATTAAAATTCCTTTCTCGTTTTAGTAGTTGTGGGATGTTTGATGTTTTCTCATAATTTGGATTAAATGGAGCTTTAAAGGATACGGACTGAATATGATAGTCTTAAAAGAGACCTTTTGCTTACTCTGAAGTACCCGAGCAGCCCAGTGAAACGTGAGGCCATACACATCAAATACCTTGACAGCTGAGGTACACCTCTAGCTTTTAAAACCAATTAATTTATCCTTCTGTTTTTTACAGAATTTATGGTGCTGTGTTTTAATGTTGTTTGAACTAGTGTGGTTTCCAGCGCAGGTTGGCTTATGAATGAGCAAAGCAGACCAGAAATTTTTTTATTTTTTTAGGGGCTGAGTTAGGAATTCTCATAACTGCAGGAGTAGCCCACATCTTTGCACTTGATTTAGGAATCACACAAGTGCTGTGTCAAGAACATGTTGTGTTCCAGCAGAGAGTGTGTGTGTGTGCCCAGCATACAGAACGTGTGCAGCCCAAAGACAAAAATAGGGCAGCTGTATAGAGCTGATTTTTTTTGATGGCAAAGGTATGATAAGTTATGAGTTCTTGTGGCTTGATGTAATAGAAAACATGTTATCGTTCTTAAGCTAGTAAGTGCTGAAACAAGACTGGGGCCTTTCAGTGCAGCTAACAATTATGATAGTTGTTAAGACAAACCGTTCACCTTGAGGAAGCTCAGATGCATCTTCCTCTTTCTCGGTGTCAACAGGGAGAGGGTTACTAAACTTTTCTTGAACTCAGCTGTTAAGAAAATTTTTCCCCATTCTGTTTCCTTTAGTCAGTTTTTACTGTGTTACTATTTTAATAATGCATGAGTATGACTAGCAGTAAATGGGACTTCTGGAAAAGCATTTTATTCTTCCTCCTTTTTCTGTCGCTGTAAGTGCAGCTGCCAGCAATTGAGGAGGATGCAAAGGATTTTAAGCGTACAGAATTAAATTTAGTGTGGCACTGAAGAAATGTGTGATGTTTTTCTGACTTATCCTTACCCAGCATGTCTAAGAACATGATACACAAGTGCCAGTCAAATTGTGATAAAATTAGACTTGAAGAAACTGAACTGAGTAGCTTCACACTTCAAGTATTTCCACTTTTCTGTTATGCATTTGATTTAATTGCACTACTTACTTGCCCTGAAGCCTGAGGTGCTGCCTGCACTGGTTGGTCTATGTAGATTTGTGCCCTTGGCGTGTCCGTTTGTCCTTTGGCATCGGGGTGGCGGGGTCAGGCTTGTAGGGTTGCTCGCTGGGTTTTAGACTAGATATTAGGAAGAAATTCCTTACTGTTAGGGTAATGAGACACTGGAACAGGTTGCCCAGTGAGGCTGTGAATGCCCAATCCTGGAGGCGTTCAAGGCCAGGCTGGATGGGGCTGTGAGCAACCTGGTCAAGAGGGACGTGTCCCTGCCTACAGCAGGGGGTTGGAACTAGGTGACCTTAAGGGCCCCTTCCAACCCAAATCATTCTGTGATTCTATGATTTACCATGTTTGCTGTCTTGCAGCAGGCAGTGTTGTTGCAGAGTCTGCCTTGTAAAGCTTGGGAGTGAGAGAGAGGTGGCTGTAAAAGGTTATGCTGACAAATATCTGTCAGAATGAGTATGAGGCAATGAAGAGGAAAACAAAGCCTCAAATATCAGAAGACTGTGAAGGGGGGGGGGAACTTACCTGCTGTAATGGAGTATTTATGTTTACTCACTGAAGCCATTGGCCTAATGCAGTGTACTGTGGATCTGGAGTAAGTCTGTACATTTATGAGCATGGTTGTGTAAGAGGTAGGTGTGTAGGTAAGGGTGAGCAAGGTAGGGATGTACAACTTGCTGTGCTGGGCTTCTGGTCCTTACTGTCTGGCAGTACCTGTCATTGTGAACGTACGTGGAATTGCAGTATGCAGCAGTTGTAGCTCCTGGGGATCAGGGGCTTAAGTTTGTATTGAAAGGAATCAGTGAGAGAAGCTGCTTGCAGTTTGTGTGGTTTGTTTGCCTTCCTAGTGTGTGATCTTGTGGAATGGGGTTGCTATGGAACTGCTGATAGGCTTTTTCTTACGGGACGGGTGATGTAACATCTCTTCTTTGTCTAACCTAGAAGAGGTGTATTGCTGTGCAGGCAGCAGCACCTCTTGCATGGAGGAAGGAGACGGAGGTGGGCAGGGCTGTGGTGGGGTCTGGTGCTGCAGGTTGCCCTGCACAGAGCAATGTGGGGCTGCTGCAGCTGCTCATCAGGGCTGCGCCGCTCAGTACAGGGAAGCCTTTGCTAAGGTGGGCTCGTCTGCCTGCTGTCACTTGAGACTTTGGAGAAGTGTGGTCGCTGTTGCTGCTCTGAGCCATTCCTGGGGAATTAAGATTAGAGAATCTTAGGTGTAAATGGCACCAAATAGAGGTGGCACTGGGGTGGTGGCAGCTCTGGGGATTCCTGCACAGGAGCCCTGCAGGCCTGGGCTCTGCCGCTTTTGGCATCATAGCCGTCTGCCCGTGGGTGTATCACTTGTAATGCCACAATGGATTTTCTTTAAAAACAGTATTATCATAATATGAAAAAACCCAAATTATTTGGCAGATCAGTAACAGGAAGAGCTATATTTGTTTTTCTTTAAAAACAAACAAACAGAAAAACCCAAACAAAACAAAAAAACCACCCGACCTCAAACATTTCCCTACTACAAAACATACTGTGTTTTACAGCATCTGAGCTGCAATTGGTTTTGCATACACTTGCAGATAAAAATGTTTGTTGTATAGGTGTGTCCAGGCAATAAGCAAAATGGTACCGACGCATATAGAGCAGGAAATAAGTCACTATTTGTAGTTTTCTTCCGTTCTAGATGCCACGATTAATTTCATTTGTAGAACTTGTGCACTTCTGTTAGAGTCAGTTGAGGATCTCTTCTGTTTTTAGTTCAGTCTGGGTTTGTTTTCTGGAGTGTAAGTTTTGACATACTTAGTGTTTCAAAGCAAGTATCTTTCTGTTGTTAACTTCGAGCCTTAAGAAGTTTGCTCAGTCTTAAGTATGACTCCTAAAATGCGCCAAATGTTTCTGGCCTCAGAAATATGTTCTGTATTTAGAATTGGTCTTCTGCCTAAGTAGAGGAAAGGAAGTCAGCAGTGGATGAATCTTTGGAAGGTTACAGAAAATGGATGGTGGTGGCAAACTGTCAACTGTTTTAGTAAAGATTCCACAACATTTAATGTGCTGAAAGCTTGCTGTGTTACGCCCAAAAAGGAAGGAAGGAACAGTGGAAATTCGATTGCAGCTATATGCAACCTTAGAGGTGCAATGAGGATCCGAAGTTTAAATAATTCTGGTATTGTTTCTATCACCACTAGCAATACCAAATCCAAGTTGAATTCCAGAGGTCTTGTTGAGTTTTTCTGAATTTGTTCCATGTTATATTTTTGTGCCATTTGAGCACAGCTTATGCGGGGTGCTGAGTTACTTGTGCTCACTTAAGCCTTCTTCTCTGGTAAGCATCATTTTCCTAAATTTGCCTTTAAGAAAAGCTGAATGCTCATTTGTGATTTAAAGCTCCTTGCAGTCCAATTACCGGAGTTAATAACACATTTCTTCTGGTCTTAAGGATACAGACAAAGAGCAGGCGGGAAATCAACCATTCTTCTGCTTCGGGTAAAGGATGGTTTCCTGCTGGAGAAGCGGTACTGCATTTCAGCCATATGATCCCGAATATTCATCTCTGTGCCAGCTGTTTTAGATGTGGGAGATGCATGTGCTTTGCAAGGAATGAGACCCGTTTGGTTTCGTACATTAAGTTAGAACTGCTGGGCCAAGTAAATGAGAACAATAAATCTAGGTTTTAATTCAAGAAAGTTAAATGTCTTCAGATACTTTCAGTGGTGCAGAAGCAATTTATTTCTTCTCGATTTTGTGCGTGTGTATTTTACTGTGCCGTTAATTTAAACAGTCTGGATGTAGAAATGTCTTGGTAGTGTGACATTCTTACTGATATTCTGTGGGTATTTTTCAGGCAGAAAAAATGCTGACCATTTAGTGGGTTTTTGGAAATGATGCATAATCATGTCATTGAACCACACAGTATGGCTTTCTGTGGTAACCTCATAGATAAACAGGAAAACTCTCATTTCTTAACTTTGTTTTCATTGCAGAACTGTCTTTTTATTTTTAGTGTGAAGCTGTTGGATTATTTTTTCCAAAAATAAAGCACGGCGTGTTTTATCTTTGACAGGAGAGATGCAGCGTTAGCAAGCTCCTGAAAGCTTGCTTTCAGCGTCGGTGCCTGTCATAACACATTTTCTCCATTTGGGGAAATACAGTGCTTTAAGGCTGACGCGCCTGTGTTGCCAAGAAGATGATGTAAATATAAGCCATTCACATAGCCCTAAGGCAGATGATTTCTTCATTAAGGTCTCTTCTCCAGGGGAATTTGCAGGAAAATTGAGACAATTACAATAATGGTATGAAGCTGATGTGCATGAATCAAAGAACGTTAATCCAAGCGTGGAGGCTCTCTTTCAATAATTAAAAGGCTCTTAATAGTAGTAGCTTCATCCCTTTCCAGCAAGGGGCTTCTGAATCGAGCTGTCAGGTGGGCTTTGCTACTCTTGAATGGAATAGCTTCAGATTGTACGTGAGTTCCCTTGGCTGTCCTAGGTGTCCTGAGCAGTGATACTGGCTAATAGGTTGCCAGTTAATTAAAACAAAAAAGCTCCCAAAATCATTATTGGGTAATAATACTTGTACTTGATGATGTCATTGGAGATTTCTCCCTTCTGCTTTTGCACTGGGCAGTAGTGGGCAGTGAGGAATGAGGCAACTGAGAAGTTTCTTCCATCACAGAGCTCGAGGTGCACTGCCCCTGCTGGGCTGCAAGCCTGGGCACACCCTGAGTTGTTCTCAGCTCCCCTGTGAAGCTCGTTTTTCTCGATCCTGCTTTTGTTGACCTGGCTTTTGCACCTCCTTTGCTTGGGGGAAGTGTGGTTTTGCCAGTGGCCTCGAGTGCTGTTGCATAGACCTGTGTGCTCAGTAGAATTGAGCAGAAGTGTTTGTAGGGATGGGGTTTGACATTGATGCAGTACCTACTTTGTTTCTTTCAGGAAGGGTGGAAGTAGAAGGGAAACCAAAACTAAGCCTCAAAAAGGAGGAAAAAGAAAAAAGACGTTATAAATCTTACCTAATTGAACGAATTAGGATGGAATAGAAAACTCCCCCAAAGTACTCACTGCAGAGGAAAACAGCTGAAAAGTTTCATTTCATCCATCAGAGGGAACTTTACTGACTCTATCCAAGAAAGCTGTACTGTGTCGTTTGTGGGAGAGAGCAGTTTCTCCTGTAAGAGGAGATCCCTACCGCATTCAACTTCTCATTTTTCCTCAGGGAACCAATCTTGGAACTTCTGCTTCTGGAGAACTTCTGGTTGGTGCTCATCACCCTTGAGTACTAAAAGAGGTGCGACTCCAAAGTTGGGATTGCCTCTGTTGTCAGGAAAGATGTTTTCATTACAGTTAAGGAGCTCTACGGGAAAAATGGTCGAGATGATCAGCTCTAAATCTTCCATGAGTTCTGTCTGAAAATAAGCTGAGATGAAGACTTTCAGCCTGCCTCCAGATTTGCTGTGCAGCTCTCCTAGGTTCATACTTATTTATGATCAGATTCGTCTACTTTACCGACACATCAACCGAGTGGTGTTCTGTGTGCCAAAAGTGCATTAATTCACTGCCTAATTTACACTCCCCATCTGAAATGATCTATTTCATATGTTTCAGAATGCAGTGAAAATGAGTTGTTATTCTTGCAATGTTAACATGTTGCATGTTTTGTTTGTTTTTAAAATGAACTTGATCACTGGAAGAACCGTAGCTTTTGGCAAGCTGCTTTGGCTCATGTTGCAGAATGTACACAACATTAAGTAAAGTAATTATTTGGAGGATGCTCCTGGCAAATTTATGAATGTGTAGTCATCCTAGTGTTTCAAAGAAAATATTTCTTGATAAACACTTCTTTTTTTTTTTAGTGTTTGCAAAAAGGGAAGTTTGTGTGGGAGGGTAGCTTTTTTTATGTGGTGATTGATTTGACTTTTTTTTTTTTGTTGCAATAGCATTTGTTGTGAGACAAATAACTGATGGCTAAGAGGAAGGTGTTATCTGTAGCCCTAGTGGGGAGGGTGGTCTTCAGTCTTTTCTTTAGAAAAATAGTAACGTGTCTAGTTGGCCTCTTGATGTACTGAAGCTTGGGAGTGAATTGTTTGCATGGAAATACTCATTCAGGTGGCCACATCAACTCGTGATGATAACCCTCATGTTAGTAGTGAGTTACTCTGCCCACGTTTTCAAAATCCAGCTTCAGCTTTGCTGTCAGAATTTCCATCAAAGACTGAAGCAGTTGAGGTTTTCTCCCAGATGTATTAACGAGGCATGTCAGTAGGCTCAGGCTGCCACAGCCTAGAATGCTGCAGGCTCATGGGGGTGCTTACACTGGTGACACATCTTCATCTTTGTTGATAGTTGGAATGGTTTGGGTTAGCTCCAACTGAAGTGTATACACCTAGTGCTTTTCGTAGGAGGCTGCATCTCACCTGTAAGTGTCTCCTGTGATTTCTTAAGGGATAAAAGGAAATCTTAATACATTTCAGAGCAGTTCCACTTAAATTCATATTCATCTGAGCTTGGGAGTGTGCAATTAACACCTAATGATTTCCCCCTCCCCAAAAGTGTCTCTTCATCATCTAATCTAATTCTATTTCTAAAAGTGAGAAGCACTTTAGCTTTTTTTTTTTTTTTTTTTTTTGAGCTTTGACTGCTACATCCATTTGCTTGAAGAAGCATTCTGTCTGTGTGGAGAGAAGCCAGAATGAGATCCTGTCAGCAGCACGACCAAAGCTCCGCCTGCCAAGTAGCCGCTGCACAGCGCAATGACGACGTGCCCCGGGTTTTGGCTCCTTGGGCCTGATGTTGTTGGCACTACTCAGAGCTGTTTATATTTTTAGAAAAGGAACCTGATATTGTTTGAGCTCGTACTACAGCATTTCGAGAGAATATTGCAAAACCATTTCCTTTAAAACAGTAAAATTTTTATTAGGGTTATAATACATCAAAAGTGGTGGCAAGGACACTGGAGATTTTATTGTATGGAATATGTCACAGAATCGTAGAATGGCCTGGGTTGAAAAGGACCACAGTGGTCATCTAGTTCCAACCCCCTGCTATGTGCAGGGTCGCCAACCAGCAGACCAGGCTGCCCACAGCCACATCCAGCCTGGCCTGAATGTCTCCAGGTATGGGGCATCCACAGCCTCCTTGGGCAACCTGTTCCAGTGAACAGTGAATATTTAAAAGTTTCAGTGTTGCTAATTGACTGTGACTTCTAGCATTGATCCTGAATTTTGATCCCACTCGAGACATTTAAGATTTTTCTTTAAGATCTCTCTGTTTCTTAAAATTGAGTTCTTCAGTTCTGAGACTTATGTTCACAGAAAACATGAACTTCATTGCGTGGTCTGTTGTAAAATGAAGCTGCTTTCTGGACAGTCTTTTAATTTTTTGTCATTGTTAAACTCATAGTTGGATTCTAATTTTCAATGCGTATTGTTGTTTTTTTTCCAACCTTCCATAGCTATTCAATGCCAAGGGTAAAAACCAACTTCAAGTGTTCAGTCACTGGGTATCTGTTCAGAATTTGTTTCAAAATCAGCCTGCTTGGTTAGCTAGCAAAAACTAGTATAGCATGTGCTGTTGTAAAGACCTTGTGCTAAATGAGCTGTGAGAGACTTCCTAGCCAAGTGTGATTTTTTTTTTTATTAAAACTGTTTTTGTTTTAGTCTATTTTTAAACTTAAATTAGCTACTGTATTCTGAAGTATGTGGCTAAGGCAGTGCATGGGAGTGATGTCCCAAACGTGGTATTACTACTGATGTCAGTGACAAAAATTTTAACTATTCTTTCAAAAGCTTTTTTTCTTCATAATGCCATTTTAGCTGATAGCAAACAGACACAAATTAGCATAGGAAGTACAGAAAGTGCTGGAACAGAGGGTATTTGCAAAAATATGATTGAAATTTGCAAAGAGCAGTTTAGAAGAAACCAATTGGTATTGTGGCTTCTCCTAGCTTTGGTTTTTGCAAGGCATTCCATTTGAGACATTTAGCTCTGGAGAGGCAACTCTGTACGTTCTTCACCCTCAAATGGAAGTGACTTAACTCAGCAGAATTTTGTGGTGGAGCAAAAAAGTGAGTTCTTTCTGAGAAATGTGAGTGGGTTGGTGGGTGGGTGTTGTCTTGAAAACAAAGCAAAACATTCTTAAAGGCCTTCCTTGCTTGCTGTGGAAAATGTAGGGAAAGCATCCCTGGCATTGGTTTTCTTTTACCGTTTGTTTTTAAGGAGGAATCGGTTTGAAACATGTGCTTCAGTATGTAAGCTTTGTACTCTCTGTAGGTGTAAATGGCAGCTTATGTTGCTGCTTGTCATCTTCTGTATTTTAGCTCTGTGTATGAAGCAGGTAGTGGGTTTTACTGTTCTATCCTAAATGGCGAATTACACTGTAGCAGAAGTCTGCACTCTGCCAAGGTCACTTTTGAATCGGGTGTGACATACATCTAACTTGGATAATGGTTAGCTTGTGCCAAGAGTTCAGTTGTTTTCTGCTCGGTATGTTAGCTACTGGTTTTATTTTCTCATCACTGAGGGAACAAAGTTTGCATTTTCGTAAAAAATAGAGTGTATTGATGGTGATGAACATGCAAACAGGCAGATGCTTTTGGAAGCTGGTGGAGTTCCTGAATCTGTGCTACTT